>NC_083320.1:91543491-92143491 GCF_963455315.2 Globicephala melas
TAGATGATGAGCTATTCAACGTCATCAAGGCCAAAAGCTTCATTTCATAGACTGGTCAGAATTAGAAAGGGATCTTGAATCCAGACTTGACGGAGATACTGAGCTCACTATCAAGTAGAAAAAAAATCATTATTATGACCTCAGAATGTTCTCTTTGGTGCTGGAGTGACAAAGTAGATAATCAACCCTGGCCTTAAAGAAATTCCTATTTTGCTAGAGAGCAGTCTTATAAATAAGAAAAGAAACATGGTATATAATAAATGACATATTAAATGATACAAATACTATATACAAATTACACAACAATCTGAGGTAACAAATGGATTCTGGCTTCAATTTTCTAAGTACTTCATGGGAAAATATTGGCAAATTTTTGCAGTAGACACAGGCTTTTGACTAATTGCTTAACCTGGTTCACTTGCTCTAACTAAATGTATCAGTGTCAATTTAATCAATCAACCAAATCATATAAAGAACTGATCTTTTAAATTGAATTGGCCAGGCAATTTAATCAAGAAGGTATCTGCAACTGTTCATATAGACAGAGTTTCAGCATTTACAGCCTCGTGTCTGGTTCCTCCAGGCAGACAAAAGAGATATTTTGCTCTTAGAAGATATTAAGGATGTTAGGGACAAATGAGATGCTAGACACAAAATCATTTGAATCGTTCAATTAGGACTGTATGTATCCATTTTTAGCATTACTGCAAATAAATGCTGTTAAAATTTAAGTGACTGAACGCTTTAAGCACATAATAAACTTGGCATTTGAAACACTACAAAGATACAGATTGTTGACAACATAATATTACTGGGTAATTTGTATAACTGTGGCTGCAAGAGCCTATATTAAGTTCTCTCATGATATCTCCTTGCCCTGAGAAAATCTTGACTTAAATTACAACAGACATTCTATAGTTTATATTTCCTTCCAAAGTTCTGAAAGCTGATCTCAGAGCATGTCTGAGTCAGCGCTATTCTCCTCGCGTTGTCAGTGCTATTCTCCAAATATTTTAGGTTTTGCTCCTGAACACGTGGTATGACTACACTTCCCTGCCCCTGGAAATTAGGTGTGATCTTCTTACTTGCTTTAGCCAATGAAATGTGAGAAGTGAAGTGTGTCACTTCTAGGTGGCAGCTTTAAGAGCCCGAGTGTAACTTGCCCCCCTCTTTCTTTCTCTGTACCACAGGGTACAAAACTGTGTCAGATAGTGGCTGCCCCATCCTGGAGTGAAGAAGAAACCCAGCCAACGCAGGATGGACATGGATACTGAATGATCTTGTTGACTTTCAACAGCTGAGATTTTGAAGTTGTTTGTTTCATTTGTTCCCATACTACAACCTATCTTATCCTAATGCATCAGCCTTGGCGTAGGAAAGTGTATCTTCAGAAGACAAAGTAAAAAGCCGCATGGAACAAATATTTAGAATACTTTGAGAATCTATATATAATGTCCTGAGAAAACAAGATTAAGCTATATAAGCAGTTAGCACAGTCTGAATGGCAGCACTAACCACTGAGAATGTGACTTTGCAAAAGTTGAACCTATATATATTTCAGGAAAATGTATACTTTATTATTTAAAAAAAACTAGCGATATGAATTATAAATCAAAGTCTGAACTTATGTGATCTGAAATATTTAAACCTCAATTGTTCTGTTTACTCATGTGACAATAAAAATGTATAATACGTGTCCTTTTTAACTCCCTTTAATACTGTAAGGTCAAAAATTATAGTAAGTAGGAGTCTGTGGAAAAACTAACATACAATATAAGTGGCATACTAGTATTTTACCACTACTAAAAGCTATACAGCAAGGTAAAAATGCTTTTTCTTAATCTGTTTTTCATGCTAGTGATAGAAAATATAATTCTGTAAAGATGCTTAAGCAGAAAAATTATAGGGTAATAATTTTCAAATTTGGGTGCCATTTCTCATTCCAGATTATTTCCATGATAATTAAAGGCTAGGATGACATTGACAAAATGAGTGATTCTGTATTGGATCGGTAAATCAGTTGTGTTTTGAGTCCATCTCTGTCTTTCCAAGTCTGCTGCCACCAGCCAAGGCCAGATGCTCATTATCTTTCACCTGGACTATTAGAATGGCCCCTTGACTGGACTCCAGGTGCCCAGTCTCTTCTAATCCATTACGTGTCTGATCAGCTGCCATATTAATGGTCCCTAAGTACAGCTCTAAATAGATCATGGCCTAACTTAAAATAAATAATCTCTAAAGCATGGCAGAATTATGATAAAACGAAAGACATGCAGAAGGCAATCTAGGCAGGAGAGATCCTACAAATTAAGAAGACGAGCGTGAACCCCAAATGTTCACAAGTCAACAGAGGAATCTTCTGTGCAGGAATTGAGGTTGGGGAGAAGTAAAAAATTGGCTGTTGGGTGGATCCACATTGGGAGGTCATGCTGGAGGGCTTAAAAAGTTAAGAATTCTGATCATTAATTCAGGTGTGCTATTGGATTGAAGAAAAGACAGCGTGAGAACAGGGCACCTTCTCAAGAGATGACTGGAAAATTCACATGTAAAGTAACAAATGGCCAAGCCTTAGGCTAAAAGACCACTAAGTGTAATTTTATATATATAATATTTATAAATATGTAAATATCATATATAAATATATATTAAATGTAATATATATTATATATTGTTAAAGAACATAATGAAACATGGTAGAATATTACTTATAATTAACTAGCTCTGACATGTACGCATGGCTAATATACTGTCTAAATAAAATGGACTATTCAAAATGACCAATGAACCAGCTCTTTAAATAGCAGCTTCATTTCCTGTTAAGACAGGTTTAATATAACTAATTCTAACAACCAGCAATGGCCAGTTTATGAGCAGATAGATACTTCTAAGTATCCCATGGGATTCAGAAATATATGCACTTAGAAGAAAAGTGTCGTTTTGCTCCATCTCAAAGGTCCCTAGAGGAAGCTCTGACCTGAATCCAGACATTATATTGGAATAAAATGGATTTATTATCTACCTGCTTATTTACTTTCTTGTTTATATATTTCTTTTGAGACCCAAAGTTCAAAATTGGGGGATTTCATATGAAAATAAAGATTTCTGGCTTCTCTTGAAAAGTGGAGCATCTGTGAACACTGGGTCCTCATTCTAGCCTGTCAACCATTGGCTAGAACCAAGAAGTCAGGCCTCTTCAGATAAAATGCCTTTGCCGTCCGCTGCAGTCTCTTAGGTGATCATTTAAATTTCTAAACTAAGTATTTCTCCCCCAACTAAAGCAAAGCAAAAACCCAATTCATAATTCCAACATAAAGCGAGGCCTCTTGTATTGTAGGAAAAGGCGGAAGATACAGAGATCTGCCAGTCAGGGCTCCCCCGCTACTCATCACATGAAGGGAGCCAGGAGGAGTCTATCTAGAAAGCTCCACCTTAGAAGACGCCCATGCAAGAGACAGGTCCTGAAGTTTAAGCTTCATTGTGTGGACTGAGTTCTATTGCTACCAGTACCCTGAATATTACGAACACCAGCATTTAAACATAATTCCTAAAGGTGGCAACAAGAGACATCAAAAATACCTACAACAGCAAGAATACCTAAGAAGAGGTAGACGAAGGCATCCTCCATTCAGAGACAACCTCCTCCAAGCCCTGGAGCACAGAACAAAGCTCATCAAGTGATAAGGTGTGCACGGAACAAACTGCAGGATGAAACTCCAATTATTATTTCTTTTTAGATATGAAATCTTGTCTTCTTGGTCAGTACATTAGTCCTTATACCTTACATTTTTATGTAGAAGCCATATTCTTTTTTTTTTTAACTTTTTATTTTATGTTGGTGTATAGTTGATTAACAATGTTGTGTTAGCTTCAGGTGTACAGCAAAGTGATTCAGTTTTATTTATTTATTTATATTTTATTTTTTTGGCCACACCATGCAGCATGCGGGATCTTAGTTCCCCGACCAGGGATCGAACCCATGCCCCCGGCACTGGGAGCACAGAGTCTTAACCACTGAACCACCAGGGAAGTCCCAAAACTCCAATTATTTTTTATTTGCTGGAATGTTGGGTCATCCAGACAATAATTTGTATTCACGAACAACGAAATAAGTTGTTACTATAAATTCTGAATTATGGATTACGTGACCAAGCAAATTTACCTCCAAAAGTTTGCTTTCACCAAAGAACTGCACCTTTCACTGAGCTAATGCAGAAATCAATGTACTGGAATGAATGCACAGCACATTAACTCCTCGCAAGTTACTGTAAAAACCTTTGAAATATCACCAAGGTGTAAAATTAAATAGGGCTCCCAGCCTTGATTTATACTGCATGCTGCTGCTAACGGTGAACTTGTTTCACTTACCAATAAATTCGTTTCCTAATGGATTGTGCATCGGCCAATCCAGAGGTTTACATTTAGGCTTCTCTTGTCTTCTGTAGACAAACGGATAACTTATGATTTAATTTAATTATATTTAATGATATAACTGCTAAATGAACAAAAGAAGAGGCGGGGAGGGGGAGATGTTTAATTTTCATTAATTTTCTGAAATTGAAATAGTCAACAATCTTCTAGCTGAAGTAATCATGTCAAGGAACTGTGGATAATTCCAATTCACAAAGAGAGAGGGCCTTTTAAATCAGGAAAAAGTCTCAAGAGCGACCAGAAGTATCTCTCGGACGAGAGAACAAAAAGCGACAGAAGAAGAGAGTTTATTCGTTTCCTGGGGCTGTCATAACAAATTGTCACAAACTTGGTGGCCTAAAACAGCAAAAAGTATTCTCTCATAGTTCTGGAGGTTGGAAGTATGAAATTAAGGTATTGGTAGGGCTGTGTTCCCTTCGAAGTCTATGGGAGAAAATCCTTCCTTGTCCTTCCAGTTTCTGGTGGTTCCTCACGTTCCTTGGCTTGTGGGAGCGCACCTTCAACTGCTGTCTTCTCTTCACAAGGTAGTCTTTCCTGTGTGCCTCTGTGTCTCAAATCTCCCTCTCCTTTCTCTTACAAGGACACCAGTCATTGGATTTAGAGCCCACCCTAAATCCAGGACGATCGAATCCTAAGTTCCCTAACTTAATTATATCTGCAAACACCTTGTTTGAAAATAAGGTCACATTCACAGGTACTGGAGGACTTTAACACATCTTTTGGGGACAAAATTCAACCTACTAGAGAGAGGAATGAAGACTATGATAAGGAAGATGATATAACATATGGATGAGAATTTGGCCTTTGATATCATGCCTTCCTAGGCTCATACCCCATTTTAACAAGAGCTACCTAAATCCTCTAAGCTTCACTTTCATCATCTATAACAAAGATTGGCCAGCTGTGGCTTTCAGGTCAAATCCAAATTGCCTCTTTTTGTAAATACAGTTTTGTTGGAATAAAGTCACAGTCATTTGTTCAAGTGTTGTCTACGGCGACTTTTCCACTGAAACAGCAGAGGTGACTAGCTGTGACACAGATAGTATGACCCACAAAGTTGAAAACATTTATCATCTGGACCTTCATAAAAACGCTTGCAACATCTGATTTATAAAATGGTAATAGTAATAGTACCCGCTGCATAAGATTATTATGAGGATCAAATGAGAGCACCAAACAGTGCTGACCACACAGCAAGCACTCAGTTTCTATAAGATAGGAACAGTGCCATGTTGGATAACAGCATGGGCTTAAAAAATGAGAAAGAATTAATTTCAAAATCAACCAGGACACTTCTATTAGTGGCTTTAATTTGCAGCTGTCACTGAACCCCTTCAAGCCTCAACTTTTTCGTCTGCAAAATGGTGGTAATGATTACACCTACTTCAGAGAATTGCTTTGTGCATTAGAGGGTCTGGAACAAGGGGTTAACCATTGCTGCTGCTATTCTTATTTGCAAAGAAAAGGTATAACATCACCTTCAGCGCATCAAATGGGGATGGGCGGTAGGAAGATAGTCCCAGCTTGAGAAATCCCCTACAGGAGAAGATCCAACATCTTGAGTCTTCGCACGAATGCTGCTTTCACATCAAGACCCAGACCACTATTGCATAGAGGGACGGGGAGAGTGCGCATGTAAATTTTTGTCTATTTGTTGATCAAATAAATTGAATAAGTAATGATTATCTTTTGGTACATGTCAATAGTTCCATGCTAATTATAATAGGCATATTTAAAATACTGAACAAACACAGCTTGAAGGCTACTAGAGACTGAGGCAACGTTAACAAGACTTTAAGGAAAAACACATTGAACTCATTACCATCTCCAGTCCTATCCAATCATGTTCCTCCTTCTGAGTTCCCCATCCTACTCCTATATTAAAGTCCTATCTCTTGAAATGACTTAGAGTGACTTCCATAAACTGTTGCTTCCACGTCTCTCCATTATGAAACTCTGTCCATTTACAATGTTCAACATGTGGTAATAATTTCAAACAGTAGAGATATAATTCAGGAAACACGGAAAACAGCTTCTTTTGTTTTATTTCATGCTCTACACAACCATCTTAGCTTTATATGGATGTCTTTACAATCATCAACATATCAACAGAGACTATGGCTGTGTATCTTTAGAATATAACTCTGGTCCAGGAAAGGGCTGAATTATTCCATCTGGAGTTAAAATGCACTGCACTCATCCTTCTAATGCCCCAAAAGATGATTCAGAAAAAGAGATAAGATAAAATCCTCAAGTCTTATCGTTTAAGAGAATTGAGATAGTACCAGCTAAGGTATTTTAAGGTGTGAAGTTTTGTTTTGGAGCTGTTGGAAATACTCAGGGGACACCAACCCATACCTAGATTAAGCAAAACTTCAGGGACACAATATACAGACCACACACCTAAAAATTTGTCTCTAGCTTTGATTTCATATATGAGACTCAAAATCTGAGGGTTGTCAATGGCACAATTCTAAATGTAGAGATACAGAAATGGAAAGCAAAGAGAAGAAACAGTTGGAGGAAGAAAACATTCTCAGATTTCAAATGCTCTCAACTATTATCATTTTGGTATATTTCTCCTTATTTTGTTAACTTTCTCATTTTGTTTTTCTGGTAAATTATACTTATACTATCTTACTAGCTACCTAATGATCAGACTGTAGTACAGGTGCCATGATAGGGCTGTTCACATCAGTAGTTGATTGGCTAAGACTGGAATGAAGTGTGGATAATTTATCACTATTGGAAAAGAAGTATAAAATGATAAGTATGTGTAAAAGATAGAATACTACGCAGTGCCTGCAAAAGAATAAATAAATCTACATACAGAAGAATGAACAGAGGTAGTGAATATACTAATTGAGAGACACACTCTGGAACCATATTGCCTGGATGAGGAAACAAGCTCTGACATTCCTAGTTGAGCAAGCTTATAGAAGCTCCTTTACCTCTCTACTCCTTGATTTCCTTATCTGTAACATAGCAATAAAATTAACATCTAATTTAGACTGTTGATAGAAGAATAAAAAGAGTTAATAGAGAACATTTAGAGACAGGTACAGCCTGCTGTAAATGTTCAATAAACGTTAGCTATAATTATTTATCAGGGAAAAACTAAAGAAATAAAATAGCACTACCCTGTGATTCAGCAATCCCACTACCAGGTATAGATTCAAAGAAATTAAATCAATGTCTTAAAGAGCTATCTATACTCCCATGTTCACTGCCGCATTATTCACAGTAGCCGAGATACGGAAACAATCTAACTGTCCATGGATGAACAGATAAAGAAAATGTGGTGTATACATACAATGAAACATCACTCAGCCTTATGAAGGAAATCCTGCCATTTGTGATAACATGGATGAACCTGGAAGACATTATGCTAAGTGAAATAAGCCAGACACAGAAAGAAAAATACTGCATGATTTCACTCATATGGGGAATCTACAATAATTGAACTCATAAAACCACAGAGTAGAACCGTGGTTGCCAGAGGTTGGGGGGTGTGGGAGCAATGGGGAGATGCTGGCCAAAGGGTACAAAGTTTCATTTGTACAAGATGAATAAGTTCTGGAGATCTAACGTACAGCATGGTAGTTAACAATACTGCATTATATACTTCAAATTTGCTAGGTGGGTAGACCTCAATTGCTCTTACCATACACACAAGAAATGGTAACTATGTGAGGTGAAGTACATGTTAACTCTCTTGATTATGGGGATTATTTCACAATGTAGATCAAAACATCAAGTTGTATACCTTAACTATATACGACTTTTATTTGTCAATTATATTCCAATAAAGGTGAAAAAAGAAGATGGATATATACTCTGAATATACATTAAAACACAAGCTAAATAATTATGTTTATACTTCAGGAATACAAAGGCTTTAATATAAGCAGATGCAGAGAGGATTGGAAGGTTATAAATTAAATATGAGGGAAGCTAATAGGATTGGAGATATAGAGTAATAGGGGAAATTATGAAACCAAATTAAAAATAAAAGAAGGATGTGCATGGACTGAAGATGAGAGCACACAGCAGCTCAGTCTAGGCTGTCAAGAAAGACTCAGGAGACCAAAGGCACAGTCACAAGAATGAGAGAGTCATACCGTGGGGAGTAGAAGCAAAGAGCAGAACCAGGAAGCACCGTGTTCCCTCCCGAGATGGAGAAGGTTCTTTTTGCTCCCTTAGCTCCCCATGTACCCAGCAACGGGCCCTAATACATGAGATTACTTCAGTCTGTCCTCATACTTTGAAATTAAGAATAGCCTAATACTACGTCTGTTTGATGGGGCACTCCACAGAGAAAATTTCCCTAGGACATACATGATAAAGTGCTTTAGTTCAACTTCAGACGTAAAATACAAGGACGTAGAAAACTATTACAGTGACCTTCAAGATAACTGTTGTTATTTTTGTCCTGCTCAAACCCCAGCAGGGGACATGCTGTGGGACAGCAATGGGAAAAAACAGTGTACTTAAGATCCCTGTGCACGGTGACCCACTGTCCCACTCCTTTGTATCATGTCAAGAGCTTGAAAAGATGTTAAATATTTTAGTTTCTTCCAATGAGATACCATATTGAGAGTGAGCTGTGTGGGCCTTGAGATTTTATTGCTGTTAAACAGATGTTATAAAAAAAAAAGAAAAGAAAAGCCCCTGGCAGAGTGCCTGACACACAGCATACATTCAAAAAGCTAAGATTTTAACCCTAACCTTCCCCAACTATGGCTCCAATCTCCAAGAAAAACCTGTCAAGCTTGTAAAATTAATTGATTGCAACTTACATAGATGATATAAGTGGAAAGGAATATGACTACTGATGAGAAATCTGGAATGAAGTTCCTGGGACTTAACAGTCTTAGATATGAGGATAAGGAACTTTGTGGGGTGGGGTAGATACAGCTGGTATTAACAGTTTTTTCCCCTAGAAGAAGCCTTTGAGAAAGAAGAGGAAGAAGGACATAGAAAGTAAAGTGCTTGTAGTATAGATAATACTGAAGATCATAATTAAGTATTTTAGGCTAAGAAATAAAATGGACCTCTTGGCAAACAAGTACCAAGAGGGGAATCAAAAAATGTTTTGCCACTGACATGAACCATAGGGATTTAAGCCAAATTTGAAGGAGAGGAAAAACAAATGGACAGGAGAAATTATAAAACTGAGAACAAGACTACAGTCAAGAGTAGGGGAGGTCCAAGTTCCTGTAAAGAAAATAACAGAGTAGGAACTGAAGAATAATAGTTGTAGCCACTGCTATCTTTAGACCAACACACAGAATATGGAAAATAAATACAGGAAAACCAAGACTGGGGTTAAATCAAGGTAAGAAATATATTCTGAAGTCATATCCCCACATTTCTTGCCTGCCTACTGAATAGCATCACTACCTGAAAGAAACTATGAACTGTTAAGAGACCCATACGCAGTGGATGCAGCAACTTGGCCTGGGCTTCAAGCCACTAAGACATTACCTTGGCCCAGGGGGGCTAGGCCTAGCCCAAGGGGATAGAACTATAGGTGGTTACCATAAAGCTACGGCAGCGCCCAAATCTGACAAAAGTCCATAAATCTACTATTACAGAGCTTTTCAATACTTCAATATAGAAGTAGTGGGCGTTGGACATCAAAATGAGCTCACTGAGGTCAATTCAGAGAAAGGGATCTAATTTTTTATTATTATTTTTTGATCTAATTTATTTTTGATAGATTTAGAGTTCTCTAGACAAGTAAAGGAGAAAGAAGAAGATGCTATAGGTAGAAAGTAACATACCAAAAAAAATCTCTCCTGACACCCTCATAAACAATTTTAAGGAGCTGGATGAATTTCTGTAGTTACCCAATGCTGATTAACAGATCAGGGCCCTCAGAAGGGCTGGCTCCCCGTAGCTGGATGCTGAGAGGGAAATGCTTTGTTCTTTTTTGGTTAATATTTTGATTAACAACTTAGATAAAGACACAGATGGCATGCTTATCAAATTTGGGGATGATATAAAGCTGAGAGTTATAGCTAATACGTTGGATGTCAGAATCAAGATTTAGAGAGCTTAACAAGCGGGGATAATGAACCACAACTACGACTATGAATGGCAACACAGGGAAAAGCACGGTTTTGCATTATGGTATCCAACAGACAACTGAACACATATACTCAGAATGGGAGTTCAAAACTTTATAGTTGTTCCTGAAAAACAGACTTCAGGATTTTTTTTTTAAATGCGAACTGAAAATACATCAATAGTCAATAAATTAAAAATTTAATTAAATTTTAATGTAAAATTTCATCTACCAAGAAGTATTTGAGATGGTTTACAAAACAAAACCTGACAAAAGTACTATGAAAATGGTCCAAAGAATGTGGAAAAATACAATATTGGGAAAATGGTACTTCTATTTATTCAAAAGACATTATTTGAGCAGGTACTCTGGCTGAAAGAGTATTCTTTGCCTATTATACACTCATTCTTCACATTTTAGATCCTATTTTCTTCCCTAGAGTGGCCTTCTCTGATTCCCCAATTTAGATAATGCCCCTTTTACTATTCTATCACAGTACCCCCATCAAGTTTGTCATAGCACTTAGGACAAATTGAACTTACATATTCCGTGTCTATATTTTCTTAATCTCTCTCAAACACTAGACCGCAAGCTCACTGAAGGCAATGCCCACGTATTTTGTCTAACACTATGTAACCAAGATGCAGCACAGTACTTGTTTGGAAGGTAAGACGTGTAAAGACATGCAAAGAGGTAAAGTCTAATATAAATCATGTCCTACATGAAAGTATGACTATGTTTCTGTGAAAATACAGAATTGGTCTAGCAAAGTTAGGGAAGAGGCTCTTTGAAGAAATCAACGTGATTTCTGGCTCAAAAGATGAGCAGGAGTTCACTTTGAAAGGAAAAAGACACCTGACAAAGGAAGGAACATGGGCAAAGGAATGAAGTGACACAAGGACAGAAGGTGTGTGGGGAACAATGGAAGTCCAGTATGGAGGCAGCATATGGTACATGAAACATGGGGTTGAAAGTGACACTGGGACACCTTGTTCCCTTAACTATCACTTAAGGTTTTATTGCCAAATGGAAACATACTGGAGAAAAATAAGCACAATAATGAAGGAACTAGAAATTGTACATGAGTCAGAGTACAAAGCACCCTGGATATTTAATCTGGAGAATAATTTATATATTTATTAATATGTCATTACATATATTTTCAGATTTTGGGAATGTTCTTAGGTAGATAATATTTTAGATCTATTTTTAATTGAATAAAGTTAATTTGGAACCAATGAGTGGAGGAAGTTGCATTTCGATTTAAAAAATAAAGATCTTTCACATTTTAGAACTGTTCAGTTGACTGTGATAGTAATAAACTTCTAGTCGGTGAGAAGGTTTAAGTCGAAGGAAGATGACTCTTCTATTACCATCTCAAAGAAAAATATTTCTTAGAGTTCTGTCTGGGGTCATCTCTTCCAACTGTCAACATCATTTGTTTCATCTACCTTGCCACCTATAAGCTATTCTAAAATCTCTATTCCAAATCTGTAATTACAGAAGTTTCTCTCTTGACTTCAAATATTCTCAGTTGTGTGGGGTTTTGTTTTTATATTTCTAATAATTGTTCTGCTCAGTCCTCAAACTGTCCAAAACTGAGTTTTCTATTTTCTACTCTTGAGTTTGTACCTTACCCTTGTTAATGTCACCATCCATCACTGACCCAGTTTTCAAAAGTTTTCCCAATTCTGCCCTGTTTCTCTACCTTTAATAAGTGTTACCCGTCCTGACTTTCAAATACTTTCTTCTCTCCCCATCCCCATGGACTCTGCCTTGTTTCATTCTCACAGGGGTCACTGCAACCCTCTTCTGAGGATTTCTCTACCTTTCTCTTTTATCTAATCCAACTTCAACCCTGAAGCCAGAAATACCTTGCTAAAATAAGCACAGAATCCTATCACAGCCCTGTTTAACAGGCTTACTTTCTAAAGCAGCAATGTCTTGACAGTTTGGGATTTGAAGAATCAGTGGGAGAGAGAAAGGTAGTTAGGACAAGGACTTCTGGGTTTCTCATACCCTCAGGCAGTCTTATCTATGAGGCAGCCTGTAGGGACTATCCACTTCCAATGAGTATCTCCTAGGTATCGATACTTCATTCTTCTAATTGTCAAGATAATTTGCATTATATATACTACATTTTATTTATCCACTTATCAGTAGATGAAAATATGGGATGTTTCCGCATTTCGGCTTTCATGAGTAATGCTGTGAAATATTTGTGGGTTTTATGTGAACACATGCTTTCACTTCTCTTGGGTGTATATTTCATTACTGTTGGGTCATATGGCAACTCTGTGTTTATCTTTTTAAGAAACTGCCAAACTTTTTCAAAGCAGTCCCATCATTTTACATTCCAACCAGCAAGTATGAGGATTCCAATTTGTTCACATCTTCACCAACACATTGTCGTTTTGACTGTAGCCATCCTAGTGGATATGAAGTGATATATCATTATAGTTTTGATTTCCATTTCCCTAATGACTAATGATACTGAGCATCTTGTCAGGTGCTTATAAGTCATTTGTATCTCTTCTCTGGAGAAATGTCTATTTAAATCCTTTGATCATTTTTCAACTAGGTTGTCTTTCTTTTTGTTGACTTTTAAAAGACTTTATTCTGGATACATGTCTCTTCTTATCAGATATATCATTTGCAAATATTTTCTTCCATTCTGTGAGTCATTATACATTCTTGATGGTGTCTTTTGCAGTAGATAAATTTTTAATTTGGATGAAGTCCAACTTATCTACATTTTCTTTTGTCACTAGTGCTTTTGGTGTTGTATCTAAGACAACTTTGCCTAGCCGAAATCACAAAGATTTACTGCTGTTTTTCTTCTAAGAGTTTTATACTTTTAGTTACCACGCTTAGGTCTATCAACCACTTTGTGTCCATTTTTTGTGCATGGTATAAGGGAGTGGCCAAACTGTTCATTTACATGTGGATATTTAGTTGTTCAGATATCATCTGTTGAAGAGAATATTCTTTCTCCATTGAATAGTCTTGGCAGACTTCTTAAAAATCAGTTGAGCATAAATGTAAGGGGTTTATTCATGGACTTTCAATTCTGTTCCAAGGATCTCTATGTCTATCCTTATGTCACTGTCTTGATATCCACAGCTTTGTAGTAAGTTTTGAAATTGGAAAGTGAGTCCTCCAACTTTGTTTTTTTTCTTTCAAGATGTTTAATTATTCTTGGTCTCTTGCATTTTCATATGAATTTTAATATCAGTTTGCCAATTTCTATAAAAAAGCCAGCTGGGTGCTTCCCACTAGCTATCTACCTTACGTTTGGTAGTGTATATATGTCCATGCCTCTCTCTCGCCCTGTCACAGCTCACCCTTCCCCCTCCCCATATCCTCAAGTCCGTTCTCCAGTAGGTCTGTGTCTTTATTCCTGTCTTACCCCTAGGTTCTTCATGACATTTTTTTTTCTTAAATTCCATATATATGTGTTAGCATACGGTATTTGTCTTTCTCTTTCTGACTTACTTTACTCTGTATGACAGACTCTAGGTGGGAGGGAGGGAGACGCAAGAGGAAAGAGATATGGGAACATATGTATATGTATAACTGATTCACTTTGTTATAAAGCAGAAACTAACACACCATTGTAAAGCAATTATACCCCAATAAAGATGTTAAAAAAAAAAAAAGCCAGCTGGGATTTTGATAGGGATTGTGTTGAATCTGTAGCTGAATTTGAGAAGTAGTGGCATTTTGACAATATTAAGTCTTCTGGCCCATGAACATGGTATATCTTGCCATTTATTTCTTCAATTTCTTTTAACAGTGTTTTATAGTTTTTAGAGTACACACTTTTTACTTATCTTGTTGAAGTTATTCTTAATTATTTTTCTCCTTTTGTGCTATTATAAATGAAATTGTTTTAATTTCCTTTTCTTATTATTTATTGCTAGTGTATAGAACTGCAACTGGTTTGATATATTGATCTTTTGCTTTTTCCAGCTTTGAGATATAAGTGATGGTATATTGATTTTGTACCCTGAAGATCCGATGAATATCTTTATAAGCTCTAATAGCTTTATAGGAAAATTTTCTTTATAGGAAAATTCAACGTGACAACAACAAGGTCATGTTGTCTGTCAGTAGATACAGTTTTACTTCTCTCTTTTTAATCTCGATGCTTTTTAATTTGTTTTTCTTGCTTAACTGCCCTCACTAGAACCTCCATTAGAGTGCTTTAGAAGTTAAAAGTGGACATCCTTGTTTTATTCCTGATTTTAGGGAGGTTTTTTCTCTCTTTTTTTTTTTTTTTTAAGGCAATGTAGGCAGAGAATTACTTTGCACTTCATAAGATATCTAGTTGTTTGCCTCAAAGGAAAAAAGAATAATAGATATTGATTTCTTGGAGAAAAACAGTTTAGACGTCCTGGTTATTTCTGATTTAGAATAAGCTATGCTGCTTTTTATCTCAATTAGGTTAAAAGAACATTGTACAAGGATTTCATCATGGGCCCACAGTTTCTCCAGAGGAAGATTACAACACACACTACATTTTCTAGAAAGGTAGTCCAATCAAATCCACAGATACTAGGCTATAAGGCCCTAGTCAAATCTTCTCTCATTGTCTACCTCTAGTCACCCAGAGAGAAACCTTTATTCCATATCTGGACATAATTCTGGATAAGAAATATAAGGTACATGAAACTGTTTGACTGGTTGATGTACTGAAATTTTTGTTTCATTTTAATTCCAAAAACTAAAGTATGCTCTGACTCAGAGACGGAAGACAATCTCAAATTTGGAAATCCCTAAAACAGTCCTGCATTAGACTATAGATATCTCCAATGAGCATTACTTACTTATCTTTATACACTGTTATGTTGAAAAGAACATGATGAAAACCAGATGTTCCTTTGATGTTAAAAAGAATAAATGAATATATAAACAAATGAACCACTGTTTCCAATGTATCCTTTCATTAGGTGAGTTCTCGAAACATTTTCAGTAACAGAACCAATCCTCTCTTCAAATGAGATCTTATCAGTAAATCGTTATCTCTAGTAATTATTAAATAGGTCAAAATTAAAACACAAACTGTAAGAAACAAATAAGGTAAAGCTAATATATGACCTGGAGACAAGGGTGTAGCCCATACCCTATTAAAAAAAAAGTGAAAAGAAATACTGATTCCATATATTGTTCAAGGAAATAACCAAAAGCTGCATTTGCTTTCTTCACATTTTAGCCGTTATATTTTGCCTAATAATTTTCCAGATGATGGTATCAACTGTTCACATAAATCCCCTTGTGTAGACACTACACACATGAAGAAATAAAGAAGATAACACTACATGAGTGTATCCAACACTTGAGAGAAGTTTCCAATTCTTTTTCATTTGCACATCTTTAAAAGGTTTAGCTTCAAAAATACAATAGCCTTAACATATTGTGGTATGCTAAATAATGGCTCCCCAAAATATCCGGGTTCTAATCTCTGGAACCTCTGAATGTTACCTTATATGTAAAAAGAGACTTTGCAATTGTGATTAAGTTAAGGATATTGAGATAGGAAGATTATCCTGGAATATCAGTGCAGGACAGGCAATCCTAAGTGTCCTTATAAGAGGGGGGGAGATTTGGCACAGAACTGACACCAAAGAAAGTGATAAGACACTGAAGCAAGATGTTATGCCACTGGCTCATGGAAGAGGCCATGAGCCAAGGAATGCAGCTCTAGAATCTGGACAAAGGCCAGGAAACAGATTACCCTCTAGAGCTTCTGAAGGGAGTGAGACTGACTACATCTTGATTTTGACCCAATGAAACTGATTTTGGACTTCTGACCTTTAGAAGTGTGAAAGAGTAAACAAGTCCACCAAGTTTGTGGTTTTGTTATAGCAGTCATAAAAAAAAAGAAAAAAAACGACTATATATATATATATATATGTACATGAAAATTCTTTACACAGAGCATAGATTTATATTCTGTTTTGTTAACAATTATTGAGTATATATGATGTGCTGACACTTTGCCAGATGTTTGTGATGAAGTAGACACAGTCCTTCCCTCAGGAACCCCACACCCATCTGTGGCAGGACAGACTAGCTGTATAGTAGGTAAAATATGAGAAGCACTAGGATTGGGGACCTGCATCTAGGGGTTGGGGAAGAGGGGACTGGCAAGATTGCCTGGTGTTTCCCAGAAAAGGTGAAACCTAAGTTTCTAACCTAAGTCCTGAAAGGTTATTAGGAGTCTACTAGAGAATTAGGCTGTAAGGAGGAAAAATTAAAGTCATAGCAGAATTGATGTGTGTAAGTAGAGAAAGCAAAAGTCCCATGAGAGAGAATGGTATGGATTGAGATATGCGAGATTCCAAGATGGCTGAGGCTCAGCATGGGAAAGAAGAAGGATGAGGTTTCAGGGGTTAACAAAGGGTAAAATCATGAAGAGACTTGTACGCCATACTAAGGAGCCTGGGCAGTTGGTTGACAGTGAGAGTGATCATCATATTGGCCTGGGGGAAAGATTCTTCTCATTGAAAACTGACAAAAGGGCGGTGGAAGGAAGGACTGAGTCCCCACTGCAGTGGATCTAATGGAAAGGTGAGAGAAGTCTAAGCAAGTAAGGGAGAGCCAGTTAGATGGAGAAACATGGATAGAGGAGAAAAGCATCTCTAAAGTAGTGATTTCATATGAATTTTTATAGCAACATTCACATGAAAAAAGAAAAAGCAAAGGAAGCAAAAATCTCAACATGAAAAACATAGAAACATATTCATCTTCTCAAACCTAAATTTCTTTGCCCCAGAGTAGGCACTATTATTCCTCCTTGAGTGGTGATTTGAAGAGCTTTTCAACATCTCAAAAAACATACAGGTGTAGAAGATTTAGGAAACAAGTCACTTGGCAAAAATTGCGGATGACTAAAGAGTTTCTATTTCTTTCTGCAAGAAACATAATTATTCAGTCCCTCTGCCTGGTAGATTCATAAAGGAGAGCTCACAATAGTTTTAAAAGTTTGTCCCATCTTTGACACAAACAAGTCTTTGCCAGGACGTTGGCTCTCTTAGCCAACTCAGTTAATAAAGATGTAAATTTCAGTCTCCTATCTTGGCCGAAATAAACTTGTCCATGTGTAGTTGTGATAAATCTGTCAATAATACAAATTCAATACATACACAGAAACTAAACTTTCTAAAGATATTAAGATTACATTCACATTTTTGCCAGTAACTTCGAATACATGAAATATTATTCTTTAAATCACAAAGATTTTATAGATTATTTTGCTTTGTCTGCTATCCATACCTCCTTATATATGACAGCAAATTACTGAAATTGCTGTACTAGAGTTAACCTGCAAATGCCAAGTTATTTCTGGATGAAATATTAATGATAATTAATTGCCTATCAAAATCAATCATAATTTACCTAAAATCAGATATGAAATAGTTTACATTTTCACTTTATAATCAAATGAGTTAAAGTTTTTTTTTTTTTTTTTTTTTTTTGTGTGGTACACGGGCCTCTCACTGTTGTGGCCTCTCCCGTTGTGGAGCACAGGCTCTGGACATGCAGGCTCAGCGGCCATGGCTCACGGGCCCAGCCGCTCCGTAGCATGTGGGATATTCCCAGACCAGGGCATGAACCCGTGTCCCCTGCATTGGCAGGTGGACTCTCAACCACTGCGCCACCAGGGAAGTTAAAGTTTTATTCACATAGTTATCACTGGATCCCTAGGAAAATTGTTTTTCTGCAGTTTTGCATTCTTTCAAAAACATTCCTTGTCCACTGGTTGCAGAGCAATTTCATTTCTTCTAACCCCAAACTGTATATAAAGGGCAAAATAGAAGCAAATATTCTAGTGTTTGTCTGACAACTTCTCTATGGCTCTGTGTTTATTATACATAGCTATTCTACCCAAACATCTCTTAACACACACACACACACACACACAATGCAGAACTTTTATATGGGCATGCGTGTGTGAGGCAAGAGGCAGATGGGCTGCAGGTTAGAATTTACAGCCAGCATCTTGTTTACACTTCCAGACAGAAATAACAACAGAAGATTGGTTCAAGATGGCAGAGCAGAAGAACATGCTCTCACTCCCCCTTTCGAGAACACCAGAATCACAGCTAACTGCTGAACAATCATCGACAGGAAGAAACTGGAACTCACCAAAAAAGATACCCCACATCCAAAGACAAAGGAGAAGCTACAATGAGATGGTAGGAGGGGTGCTATCACAATAAAATCAAATCCCATAACTGCTGGGTGGGTGACTCACAAACTGTAGAACACTTATACCACAGAAGTCCACCCACTGGAGTGAACGTTCGGAGCCACATGTCAGGCTTCCCAACCTGGGGGGCTGGGCAACGGGAGGAGGAATTCCTAGAGAATGAGACTTCGAAGGCTAACGGGATATGACTGCAGGACTTCGGCAGGACTGGGGGAAACAGAGACTCCATTCTTGGAGGGAACACACAAAATAGTGTGTGCATCGGGACCCAGGGGAAGGAGCAGTGACCCCATAGGAGACTGAACCAGACCTACCTGCTAGTGTTGGAGGGTCTCCTGAAGAGGCAGGGGCAGCTGTGGCTCACCAAGGGACAAGGACACTGGCAGCAGAAGTTCTCGGAAGTACTCCTTGGCGTGAGCCTTCCCAGAGTCTGCCATTACCCCATGAAAAAGCCCTGGTAGTCTCCAGTGTTGGGTCGCCTCAGGCCAAACAACCAACAGGGAGGGAACTCAGCCCCGCCCATCACCAGACAAGCGGTTTTAAGTTTTACTGAGCTCGGCCCACCAGAGCAACACCCAGCTCTACCCACCACCAGTCCCTCCCATCAGGAAACTTCCACAAGCCTCTTAGATAGCCTCAACCACCAGAGGGCAGACAGCAGAAGCAAGAAGAAATACAATCCAGCAGCCTGTGGAACAAAAACTACATTCACAGATAGTCAAGATGAAAAGGCAGAGGGCTATGTACCAGATGAAGGAATAAGATAAAACCCCAGAAAAACAACTAAATGAAGTGGAGATAGGCAACCTTCCAGAAAAAGAATTCAGAATAATGATAGTGAAGATGATGCAGGACCTCGGAAAAAGAATGGAGGGAAAGATCGAGAAGCTGCAAGAAATGTTTAACAAAGATCTAGAAGAATTAAAGAACAAACAAACAGAGCTGAACAATAAGAAAACTGAAATAAAAAATACACTAGAAGGAATCAATAACAGAATAACTGAGGCAGAAGAACGAATAAGTGACCTGGAAGACAGAATGGTGGAATTCACTACCCTCAAACAGAATAAAGAAAAAAGAATGAAAAGAAATGAAGAGAGCCTAAAAGACTTCTGGGACAACATTAACTGCAACAACATTTGCATTACAGGTATCCCAGAAAGAGGAAAGAGAGAGAAAGGACCCAAGAAAATATCTGAAGACATTATAGTCAAAAACTTCCCTAACATGGGAAAGGAAATAGCCACCCAAGTCCAGGAAGCGCAGCAAGTCCCATACAGGATAAACAGAAAGAGAAACACGCTGAGGCACACTGTAATCAAATTGGCAAAAATTAAAGACAAAGAAAAATTATTGAAAGCAACATGGGAAAAATGACAAATAACGTACAAGGGAACTCCCATAAGGTTAACAGCTGATTTCTCAGCAGAAACTCTACAGGCAAGAAGGGAGTGGCATGATATACTTAACGTGATGAAAGGGAAGAACCTACAACCAAGATTACTCTACCCAGCAAGGATATCATTCAAATTTGATGGAGAAATCAAAAGCTTTACAGACAAGCAAAAGGTAAGAGAATTCAGAACCACCAAACTAGCTCTACAACAAATACAAAGGAACTTCTCTAAGTGGGAAACACAAGAGAAGAAAATGACCTACAAAAACAACCCAAAACAATTAAGAAAATGGTAATAGGAACATACATATCGATAATTACCTTAAACATGAATGGATTAAATGCTCCAACCAAAAGACACAGGCTCACTCAATGGATACAAAAACAAGAGCCATATATATGCTGTCCACAAGAGACCCACTTCAGACCTAGGGACACATACAGACTGAAAGTGAGGGGATAGAAAAAGATATTCCATGCAAACAGAAATCAAAAGAAAGCTGGAGTAGCAATACTCATATCAGATAAAATAGACTTTAAAATAAAGAATGTTACAAGAGACAAGGAAGGATACTACATAATGACCAAAGGATCAATCCAAGAAGAAGATATAACAAATATAAATATATATGCACTCAACACAGGAGCACCTCAATACATAAGGCAACTGCTAACAGCTGTAAAAGAGGAAATCGACAGTAACACAATAATAGTGGGGGACTTTAACACCTCATTTACTCCAATGGACAGATCATCCAAACAGAAAATTAATACAGAAACACAAGCTTTAAATGACACAGTAGACCAGATAGACTTAATTGATATTTATAGGACATTCCATCCAAAAACAGCAGATTACACTTTCTTCTCAAGTGCACACAGAACATTCTCCAGGAGAGATCACTTCTTGGGTCACAAATCAAGCCTCAGTAAATTTAAGAAAACTGAAATCATATCAAGCATCTTTTCTGACCACAACGCTATGAGATTAGCAATGAATTACAGGGAAAAAAATGTAAAAAGTACAAACACATGGAGGCTAAACAATGTTACTAAATAACCAAAAGATCACTGAAGAAATCAAAGAGGAAGTCAAAAAATACCTAGAGACAAATGACAATGAAAACATGATGATCTGAAACCTATGGGATGCAGCAAAAGCAGTTCTAAGAGGGAATTTTATAGCTATACAAGCCTACCTCAAGAAATAAGAAAAATTTCAAACAATCTAAGGTTACACCTAAAGGAACTAGAGAAAGACGACCAAACCAAACCCAATGTTAGCAGAAGGAAAGAAATCATAAAGATCAGAGCAGAAAGAAATGAAATAGAAACACAGAAGACAAGAGCAAAGATCAATAAAACTAAAAGCTGGTTCTTTGAAAAGATAAACAAAATTGATAAACCATTAGCCAGACTCATCAACAAAAACAGGGACAGGACTCAAATCAGTAATATTAGAAATGAAAAAGGAGAAGTTACAGCAGACACTGCAGAAATACAAAGCATACTAAGAGACTACTACAAGCAACTCCATGCCAGTAAAATGCACAATCTGGAAGAAATGGACAAATTCTTAGAAAGGTATAACCTTTCAAGACTGACCCAGGAAGAAATAGAAAATATGAACAGACCAATCACACATAATGAAATTGAAACTGTGATTAAAAATTTTCCAACAAACAAAAGTCCAGGACCAGAGACATCACAGGTGAATTCTATCAAACATTTAGAGAAGAGCTAACACCCATCCTTCTCAAACTCTTCCAAAAATTGCAGAGGAAGGAACACTCCCAAACTCATTCTATGAGGCCACCATCAGCCTGATACCAAAACCAGACAAAGATACTACAAAAAAGGAAAATTACAGACCAATATCACTGATGAATATAGATGCAAAAATCCTCAACAAAATACTAGCAAACAGAATCCAACAATACATTAAAAGTATCAGATACCATGATCAACTGGGATTTACCCCAGCAATGCAAGGATTCTTCAATATATGTAAATCAATGTGATACACCATATTAACAAATTGAAGAATAAAAACCATATGATCATCTGAATAGATGCAGAACAAGCTTTTGACAAAATTCAACACCCTTTTATGATAAAAACTCTCCAGAAAGTGGGCAGAGAGGGAACCTACCTCAACATAATAAATGCCATATATGACAAACCCACAGCAAACATCATTCTCAATGGTGAAAAACTGAAAGCATTTCGTCTAAGATCAGGAACAAGACCAGGATGTCCACTCTCACCACTATTATTCAACATATTTTTGGAAGTCTTAGACACAGCAATCAGAGAAGAAAAATAAAAGGAATACAAATTGGAAAAGAAGAAGTAAAACTGTCACTGTTTGCAGATGACATGATACTATACATAGAGAATCCTAAAGATGCCACCACAAAACTACTAGAGCTAATCAATGAATCTGGTAAAGTTGCAGGATACAAAATTAATGCACAGAAATCTCTTGCATTCCTATACACTAATGATGAAAAATCTGAAAGAGAAATTAAGGAAACACTCCCATTTACCACTGCAACAAAAAGAATAAAATACCTAGGAATAAACCTACCTAGGGAGACAAAAGATCTGTATGCAGAAAACTATAAGACACTGATGAAAGAAATTAAAGACGATACCAACAGATGGAGAGATATACCATGTTCTTGGATTGGGAGAATCAATATTGTGAAAATGACTACACTACCCAAAGCAATCTACAGATTGAATGCAATGCCTATCAAATTACCCATGGCATTTTTTACAGAACTAGAACAAAAAATCTTAAAATTTGAATGGAGACACAAAAGACCCTGAAGAGCAAAGCAGTCTTGAGGGAAAAAAAAAACGGAGCTGGAGGAATCAGACCCCCTGACTTCAGACTATACTACAAAGCTACAGTAATCAAGACAATATGGTATTGGCACAAAAACAGAAAATAGATCAATGGAACAGGATAGAAAGCCCAGAGATAAACACACGTACCTATGGTCAACTAATCTATGACAAAGGAGGCAAGGATACACAATGGAGAAAAGACAGTCTCTTCAATAAGTGGTGCTGGGAAAACTGGACAGCTTCATGTAAAAGAATGAAATTAGAACACTCCCTAACAGCAAGCACAAAAATAAACTCAAAATGGATTAAAGACCTAAATCTAAGACTGGACACTATAAAACTCTTATAGGGAAACATAGGAAGAACAATCTTTGACATAAATTACAGCAAGATCTTTTTTGATCCACCTCCTAGAGCAATGGAAATAAAAACAAAAATAAACAACTGGGATCTAATGAAACTTAAAAGCTTTTGCACAGCAATTAAACCATAAACAACACAAAAAGACAACCCTCAGAATGCGAGAAAATATTTGCAAATGAATCATCAGACGAAGGATTAATCTCCAAAATATATAAATAGCTCATGTAGCTCAATATTTAAAAAACAAACAACCCAATCCAAAAATGGGCAGAAGACCTAAATAGACATTTATCCAAAGAAGATATACAGATGGCCAAGAAGCACTTGAAAAGTTGCTCAACATCATTAATTATTAGAGAAATTCAAATCAAAACTACAATGAGGTATCACCTCACACCAGTTAGAATGGGCATCTTCAGAAAATCTACCACCAACAAATGCTGGAGAGGGTGTGGAGAAAAGGGAATCCTCTTGCACTGTTGGTGGAGATGTAAAGTGATACAGCCACTACGGAGAACAATATGGAGGTTCCTTAAAGAACTAAAAATAGAATTACCATATGACCCAGCAATCCCACTACTGGGCATATACCCAGAGAAAACCATAATTCAAAAAGACACATGTACCCCAATGTTCATTGCAGCACTATTTACAATAGCCAGGTCATGGAAGCAATCTAAATGCTCATTGACAGACGAATGGATAAAGAAGATGTGGCACATATATACAATGGAATATTACTCAGCCATAAAAAGGAACGAAATTGGGTCATTTGTAGAGACGTGGATGCATCTAGAGACTGTCATACAGAGTGAAGTAAGTCATAAAGATTAAAACAAGTATCGTATATTAACGCATATATGTGGAACCTGGAAAATGGTACAGATGAACCAGTTTGCAGGGTAGAAACTGAGATACAGATGTAGAGAACAAATGTATGGACACCAAGGGGGGAAAGCCATGGGGGGTGGGGGGGTGATGAATTGGGAGATTTGGATTGACATGTATACACTGATGTGTATAAAATGGATGACTAATAAAATAAATAAATTAAAAAAAAAGAAACAAGAACAGAAACATGGTATGTAGCTGGACTTTGCCTCCGGTGAACACTTCAAGATAATAGTAATGGCAGGGGCAGAGAGGAGCTGAGTCTTGCCCAGACAAAAGATAAAGAGACCACATATTTCTCATCCTTAAGGTCAAGGAGACCTCCCCAATTACATATGTGCAGAAAGGCTCTTGGAGGTCAAAAAGGAGAGGGCACCACCCCATAATAGGTAATGCCAGCCCTCCCATAGGCCTGTGGGCTAGACTCTATCTTTGAAAAAAGTTGTGCACACATGTTGGGGTGGATCTTAGGGCAGGTCAGGTGTGGAAAAAGAAACAAGATAATTGGCCAAAGGTAAACAGAGACGTGGAAGAAAAGCCCTATATAAATGACTTAACTGCCTCTTTACTGCACTCCTTCTCATTAGGGGGGATGCCCACACCCTTTTCTCTCCGGGTGTGTATCTCTGCCTTGCTTCTCTCTTAAATAAACTGTATCTCTGCGTGCTCTCCCACTTCTTGTTCTGTGTTTCTAATAATAAACTTTGTTCCAGTTTTTTACAGTTTTTGCCTCCTTGAGAAATGCATTTTTCAGTGGGGGCAAAAGCCAGGGGAACTTTGCTTCTAGCCTCTAGCCTCTGGTGGTCTAGTGACTAGGATTCCTGGTTTTCATCCAGACTACCCAGGTCCAATTCCTGGGCAGAGAACTAAGGTCTCGATTCAAGCCACCACTTGAATCTGAGATCATATTGACTCTTGTCATATCTAAACTTATCTTTTCATTCATTCAGACAACATACACTCAGAGCCTGTGATGAGCCAGACCCCATGTTAGGCACTGGGCATGGAGAAATGAACCCGCTTCAGTACACCTGAAAGGAGCCTGATTCAATAAACAATCAGGTTAGTAACAGAAATAGACATATACATGGGGATTTAAAAAAATAAAAC
The DNA here is from genome assembly GCF_963455315.2 of Globicephala melas. Taxonomy (NCBI): domain Eukaryota; kingdom Metazoa; phylum Chordata; class Mammalia; order Artiodactyla; family Delphinidae; genus Globicephala; species Globicephala melas. Next base: position 91,568,821 of record NC_083320.1, read on the forward strand.
TAAATATATTGATAAAGAAAAGCATAGGACTCATTGGAATCCTCAAGGATGATCCCCTCACACACCCTGGTATAGGAAGTAGGAAAAATGCTTCCTGGACTAGGCATCACTTGGTCTTATCCCAAAGAAGGAGGAATCTCACGAAAGGAGGATAAAGAGCATGCCAGGCAGACTACATAGTCATGGAATTCCTTTGATGTCCTGTCAAGGGGCTGGTATGTGAAGAAGAGACCGGGAGAAACTGACAGCAGAGCACGGGCACAGCCACATTTGCCTTTTCCTGTGATGGCTGATGGCTCTTGGCATAATAAATATCAGGTGTGAAAACAAGACTGTAACATCTGTCACTGGGTGTAGTAGATCGCAAGAGAAAAGGAAAAGTTTGAGAAATGCTTAGGAGGTACAATTATTAAGACCTGATGGTACAGTCATGTACTCAAAAATACATTTTAAATACCTACTAACTTTCAGGTACCATTCTAGGTGCCATGGATACAGTTGGAAAAAAAAAAAAAAACCTAAAAAGCAGTTCTTTCTTTCTTGGAATTTTACCATCCAATCATAAGAGACGGTATTTTTTTTTTTTTTTTTTTTTTTCAGTACGCGGGCTTCTCACTGCTGTGGCCTCTCCCGTTGTGGAGCACAGGCTCCGGGTGCGCAGGCTCAGCGGCCATGGCTCACGGGCCCAGCCGCTCTGTGGCATGTGGGATCTTCCTGGACCGGGGCACGAACCCGTGTCCCCTGCATCGGCAGGCGGACTCTCAACCACTGCGCCACCAGGGAAGCCCAGGAGACAGTATTTTTAGAATGTAAATGCATTTTAGTTGGTGATTAAGTACTATGAAGAAAGATGAAAACTGGTAAGGGGAATAGGAAGTGATAAGGTAGATTGATTTATTAGAGGAGTTAGGCAAAGACTTGCTATGAGCAGAGACTGCAGTGAAGGGAGGGCTGAAGGCAGGGAAAGGGAGAGAGAAGAATGAAGTGTGTTGAGGTGTGGGGTGCTTTTATGTCCTATTCTTTGTCCAAAAAAATCACTGGGATAAGAGACATAGTTGGAAGTAATTCACCTCAAGTATCTTTATTTTGGCACACGCTATTCTGTTGACTGAATTAGGTAATCAGAGTCAACATCTGCCCTGTTGTCACACACAGTTGGGAACTACATGCAACACTTTAACATTAGGCAGTGATGGAACGCAGTAGGAGCAAACAATTGCTGACAGGATATAGATACAAATTCTACTCTGAAGTTTTTTTGTTTGTTTGTTTTAATGAAGCGTAATTTTACTACTGGTCTCCTCAGTGATATTCCTAAAGACAAAGAGACCTGGCTAGTATTATCTGTGGTTTGAATCTTCCATGAAATCCATCAGCATAGATAATTCAGAATTTAGTGAACTGTGTTGCCCACAGCTGTATGTACCAGCAGGGGCCACCTAGGACACCTCAGCATGAGGAGTAATTATCCTCATGAGGAAATTTCTCTGATATTATCTTGGGGAATTCCATTTGTGTCTTCCAGATGCAGATGGAAGACAAACCTATGTTGAAGCTTAAAAGGGCAAAGCATTTACTGTTCTTATTAAGAAAGCCAGATTGAGGTCACTGCTCTCTGCTTCAGTTTGTCTGGGATGAAAATAGAATTCTTGATAGTGAGTTAGTACTCAAGGATATTAAAAAAAAACGTCTATTAGTGACCATTAAACGTTTTCTTTTCCCTTGATAGATGGATATGTCTCTTACCCTTAGAAGTGACCCATTGGGAGTATTTTCATTTACTATTCTTAAAAATCTTTTTTTTGAAAAATGTAATGTAAAAATATCAACACAAATATCATAAAAGTTACAAGTCTCTGGTAAATCCTGATCAATGCACTGTTTTCATTCAGTGAAAATCTTTTAGATTCTCTAACAGCTTTTGCTATTGCTCTGTAAATTGGTTCCATTTTCAATGCCTCCTCTTCCTTGAGGATATGTTCTTTTCTAATATGAAATGATTATTTCTAAATTAAACACCACATACACACATATAAACCCTTGAAAAATCAGAGATGAATGATAGATAATATATTTTTAAAAAGATGACTGGCATTTGGAATAATCTTAATTCTATCTTTGAATTTTATCTTAACACTATATTTGCTCTATTACTGCCATCTTAAGTCTTACCTAAAATCATGTATTACACATTGACTATTGCAGTAGTCTCCTAATGGCATCCTTGCTTCATTGAAGCCAATCTATACACACTAGTCAAAAGTAATTTTTTTAAACACCTAACTTGCATCGCATCATCTACCACTCTTCCCACCTAATGACTTCACTTGAATTATATCCAGACTCCTTGCTTTATCCCACAAGATTCTGCCTACTTCTTCCACAGCATTTCAAAACAACTCTCCTCATTCCTGAGGGCTTCCTTTGTGTTTTTTTGCTGGTACTTCATTTCTGCCTTATATGCTCTGGACATGCTTACCCCACTAACTGAAATTAACTTGTATGTATTTTTCACATGGTTGTCATCTTACTCTTCACATCACAAGTGTATGTCACTTTAGTGAGGACTTCCCTAAAGTCTCAAGATTTTCTGTTCAGCATCATGAGGGCTAATCAAGACTTGAAATTCCTTTATTAATTTGTTTTTTTCTCTATCCTCCACTAGACAATAAGCTGCACAAGTCCCTGATTTCCCCATAATTGTATACCCAAATCATAGAAGAAGACTAGGTACATAGCAGGTGATCAGTATACAGGTTTTGATCAAACGACTAATAAACCAATATGTAGGTGACATCAGCATCATGGTGGTGTCTCTCTTCTCTCTTCTCTTCTCTTTCCTCTTTGTAACAACTAATTAGACATCTATTACCAAACAAAAGTGCTTCTGCATATTTCACAAAGGGATGTGGAGGTTTCTAGTCCACCTGTGCATCCAAAAATAAACAAGGGGGATCTCAGTGAGGGTTGCTGATACAAGGGAGTTGGCAAACTGGCCCCAGTCCCACTCTCTGAGATGAGAAAAGAAAGAACCTGGAGAGTGCAAAACTGGGCAGATAACCATGGAGAAGAGAAGGATTGGAAGTCCAGCCTGCCTAAAGGGAGATTCCAGAATGCCACTGGAGTGAGAAAGAGCAGAGTTTGGAAGCAGAGGAGAGGTAGAAAATTTCCAAGGTGGCCTCCCCTCCCCACAGATGAACAACAAGGGGCTGGGCTTTTGGAAGCAGCACTGGCTACCTCTCTGGCAGAAGAGGTAGACAGTGATGACCTCTTTCATAGAGGAGGTGATAACCACAAAGCAAAAATCTAGAGTAAATTCACAAAACGTAAAAAGGGGGAGACAGAGCATACAACTATAGAACACCACTGCTTTGCAAAGGCAGGGAGAAACAGGGGGAAGAAATAATGAACATACAAAACAACCAGAAAGCAGACAAGAAGATGGCAGCAGTAAGCCCTTACATATCAATAATCACTCGAAACATAAATGGACTGAAGTCACCAATCAAAAGGCAAAGGGTGGCTGGGCGGATAAAAAACAACAGCCATGAAAACATACAGAGAACAAACACACAAACAAAAAACAACCAAAACAGAAAAACAAGATCCAACTATATGCTGCCTACAAGAAACTTCTTTCAGTTCTAAAAACACACAGAGGCTCAAAGTGAAGAGACAGCACATATTCCATGCAAGTGGAAACCAAAAGTAAGTGGGCATAGCCATACTTATCAAACAAAATAGACTTCAAGCCAAAAACTGTAACAAGACACAAAGAAGGTCATTTTATAATGATAAAGGGGTCAATATACATAGAAGATATAACAATCATGAATATATATACACACCCAACATTGAAGCACCTAAATATATTAAGCAAATACTAACAGATATGAAGGGAGAAATATACAACAATACAGTAATAGTAGGAGACTTCAATACCTCAGTGTCAGCAGTGGATAGATCATCCAGACAGAAAATCAACACTGAAATGTGGGAATTGAACCATACTTTAGACCAAATGGACTTAACAGACATATATAGAACATTCCAACCAACAGCAGCAGAATATACATTCTTCTCACGTGCATACAGGATATTAGATCATGAGAGGACCAAGATAAATCTTAGCTAATTTGAGGAGACTGAAATACTATCTTTTCTGACCACAATGGTATAAAACTAGAAATCAACAAGAAGAAAGCTGGAAAATCTACAAATATGTGGAAACCAAACAATACACTTCTGAAAACCAATGGATCAAAGAATCAAAAAGGAAAAAAAAAATCTTGAAGCAAATGAAAATGGAGAGAAAACATATCAAATCCTAGGGGATGCTGCAAAAAGCAGCTCTGAGAGGAAAGTTTATAGTGATAAATGGATGTATTAAGAAATTAGAAAGATCTCAAGTAAATAACTTTACATCTCCAGTACCCAGAAGGAAAAATTAAGCCCAAAGTTAGCAGAAGAAAGGAAATACAGATTGGAGAGAAAACAAATGAAATAGAGACCAGAAAAACAATAGAAAGAATCAATGAAAGAGCTGGATTTTCCAAAAGATAAAGCTGACAAACCTTTAGCTAGACTAAGAAAACAACAGAAGACTCAAAATTAGAAATAAAAGAGAAGACACTACAACTGATACTACAGAAATAAGAGAGTACTATGACCTGCTATATGCCAACAAATGAGACAACCTAGAAGAAATAGATAAATTTTTAGAAACTTATAACCTACCAAGACTGAATCTGGAAGAACAGAAAATCTGAACAGACCAATAATGAGGAAGGAGACTGAAACAGTAACCAAAAATCTCCCAATACAGAAAACCATAGGACTAGACGGTTTCACATGTGAATTCTACCAAACATTTAAAGAATAATTAATGCCAATCCTTCCCAAACTCTTCTAAAAAATTGAAGAGGAGGGAACACTTCCTAACTCATTCTACAAGGCCAGTATTACCCTAATACCAAAGCCAGATATAGCCACTATAAGAAAACTATAGACCAATATTACTAATGAATACAGATACAAAATTTTTCAACAAAATATTAGCAAACTGAATTGAGCACACTAAAAGGATTATACACCATGAGCCTGGGATGCAAAGATGGTTCAAACTGATAAACGTATTACATTACATTAATAGAATGAAAGAAAATAATCACATGATCATCACAATAGATACAGAAAAGGATTTGACAAAATATGACATCCTTCCATGATAAAAACCTCAAAAGAGGTACTTCCCTGGTGATGCAGTGGTTAAGAATCCACCTGCCAGTGCAGGGGACACGGGTTCGAGCCCTGGTCTGGGAAGATCCCTCCCACATGCCGCAGAGCAGCTAAGCCCGTGCACCACAACTACTGGGTCTGCACTCTAGAGCCGGCGAGCCACAACTACTGAGCCCTTTTGCCACAACTACTGAAGCCCATGTGCCTAGAGCCTATGCTCCGCAACAAGAGAAGCCACTGCAGTGAGAAGCCTGTGCACCACAACAAGAGTAGCCCCCACTTGCCACAACCAGAGAAAGCCCGCGAGCAGCAGTGAAGACCCAACACAGCCAAAAATAAACAAATAAATAAATTTATTTAAAAAATAAACTCAAAAGATTGTGTATAGAAGGAACATACCTCAACATAACAAAAGCCATCTATGACAAACCCAGAGCTAACGTTATACTCAGTAAAAAAAAAATTGAAAGCTTTTCCTCTAAGATTAGAAACAAGACATGGTTGCCTACTCTTACCATTCTTATTCAGTATAGTATCAGAAGTCTAGACAGAGCAATTAGGCAAAACAAAAAAAATAAAAGATACCCAAATCAGAATGGAAAAAGTACAGCTGTCACTATTTACAGATGATATTATTTTGTATATAGATAATTGCAAGATTCAACTAAAAACTGTTGGAACTAATCAATGATTTCAGTAAAGTTGGAGGATATAAAAATCAAAATAAAGAAATCAGTGTTGTTTCTATTTGTTAATAATGAAACATCTGAAAAATAAATTATCCCATTCACAATAGCATCAAATATAAAAAAAATACCTAGGAATAAATGTAACTGAGTAAGTGAAAGATCTGTACAATAAAAATTATGACTTCATTGAAAGAAACTGAAGAAGGCATAAGAAATGGAAAGACATCCTTTACTCATGGATAAGAATATTGTTAAAATGTCCATACTACCCCAAGTCATATATAGATTCAACACAATCTCTATCAAAATTCCAGTGGCATTCTTCACAGAAATAGAAAAAGAAAACTCCTAAAATTTTTAAGGAACCACAAATAACCCAAAGGAGCCAAATAAATCCTGAGAAAGAACAAAACTGGAGGTATCACACTTCCTGATTTTAAACTATACTACAAAGCTACAGTAATTAAAACAATGTGATACAAGCATAAAAATAGACACAGACAAATGGAATAGATTAGAGAGCCCAGAAGTAAACCCCCACATATTCAGTTAACTAATATTTGGTAAGGGAGTTAACTAATATTTGGTAAGGGAGCCAGGACCACCTGATGGAGAAGTGATCGTCTCTTCAAAAAATGGTGCTGGGCGCATAGCACAGGGAGATCAGCTTGGTGCTTTGTGACCACCTAGGAGGGTGGGATAGGGAGGGTGGTAGGGAGGGAGATGCAAGAGGGAAGAGATATGGGGACATATGTATATGTATAACTGATTCAGTTTGTTATAAAGCAGAAACTGACACACCATTGTGAAGTAATTATACTCTAATAAAGATGTAAAAAATAAAATGGTGCTGGGAAATCTGGATAAACACATGTAGAACAATGAAATTGGACCCTTATCTTACACAACTCACAAATATTAACTTGAAATGGATAAAAGACTTAAACATAAGACCTGATACCATAAAACTCCTAGAAGAAAATGTAGAAAAGAAGCTCAATAGTGGTCCTGACAATGATTTTCTGGATATGACACCAAAAGCATAAACAATAAAAGTAAAAGTCAACAAATAGAATCACAACAAACTTAAAAGATTTTGCACAGAAACAGAAACAACTAACATAATGAAAAGACAACCTACAGAATGGGAGGAAATTTGCAAACCATATATTGGATAAGGGGTTAATTTCCAAAAATATATAAAGTATCTTACAAAACTTAATAACAAAAAACAAACAACCCAGTTAAACACTAGGCAGAGAACCTAAATAGACTTTTTCCAAAGAAAACAACCAAATGGCCAAGAGGTACATGAAAAGATGCTCAACATCACTATCATCAGGGAAATGCAAATCAAAACCACATGTGCTATCTCTTGACACCTTTTAGAATAGCAACAAGAAGACAAGCGATAATAAGTGTTAATGAGGATGTAGAGAAAGGGATACTTGCACACTGTTGGTGAAAATGTAAATTGGTGCAGCTACTATGTAAAACAATATAGAGGTTCCTTAAAAAATTAATAGAACTATCATATGATCCAACAATTTCACTTCTGGGTATATACCCACAGGAAATAAAAACAGGATATCAAAGAGATGTATGCACGCCCACGTATATTACAGCACTATCCACAATAGCTGAGATTTAGAAATAATCTATGCACCCATAAACAGATGAATGGATTAAGAATTTGTAGTGTATAAACATAATGGACTATTATTCAGCCATGAGAAAAACATCTTCCATTTGTAACAATCTGAATGGACCTTGAGGATATTATACTAAGTGAGATGAGTCAGACAGAGAAAGAAAAATACCATGTTATATCACTTATACGTGGAATCTAAAAAAGCCAAACTCACAAAAGCAGAGTAAAATGGTGGTTTCCAGGGCATGGGAACAGAGGGATAGACAGGGATAGAATAGTTTGTTTAATGGTACAAACTTGGAATGAGTAGTAGTAAGTCCTAGAGATCTAATGCACAATACAGTGAATACGGACAACAATATTGTGTTATAATCAAACTTGCTGAGACTAGATTATTCCAACCACTAAAAAGAAATGATAATTATATAATGTTAAAAGTATTAATTATCACTATAATTACAATCATATTACAACCTATAAATGTCTTGAATTAATATGTTATAGCATTGCATAAATTCAAGGTATATATGTCAAATATATTTCAAGAAAAAAATTTAAAAATAAACCATTATGTATATTAAAGGTGAAAAACAAAGACCAGAGCAAACCAACTTTGGCCTCTGTAAAATGGGTCCATTACTTGCTTGTGATGTGTTTAATGTTTCTGAAAGTAAAATCACTGAATGCAATTCTGTAGACTAACCTAGGAAGTAGAGCAATGATGACACTAATTAAAAATCGTTAAACCTTAAATTGCATTCCTGTAATGATCCAGGTATATCCTAACTAAAATGAACTGATACATCGGAAATAAAGAATAAGGATGAACTATGATTTACTTGTGTGTTAAAAGTGAATTCAATTTGCCATTTCTGGTATTATTAGGAAGCTTATTAGGATATAAGACCTTGATGACAGAGACAAAAATCTTTCATCTTTTTTCAGAGTCTGCCATTCCAGCATAAATTCTCTCTATCCACACCTTCTGTAAAATCCCTAACTTCAGTTTCTTAAGGTAATTAAAAACCAAAAAATAGAGCAGGAAATTCATAAGTTCCATTGTAATCATTAGTCTCAGCCTCTTCCAGCAATGTGTACCCCAGCTGTATTTAATCATCATTCCTTTCTCTGTTCCCCATATCTTTTAAATTATCCCAAAGTTCAAAGATAAATAAAAATACAGTCTTCTCCTTGATTAACAACTCAAAAATTCTGCCAGATTGCCTCATTCCTTTTATACAGTTTTCGTCTATAAATTTGGGTATACTTACACATTGTACCATAAAACATTTAAAATTAACTTTTTCATTGGTATTTTGTCAACATCCTTATAAGAAATTCAAGGACTGATGCCTTCTATATATATGATCAGAGTACCAATAAACACTGTAAAATATATTCATTTGCATTGGGCTTTGGCTTTCTTAGAGGAAGAGCAACTGAGCTCACCGCCAGGAAACAAGTGGCCAGAGGTGAAGTATAGAGTGAGGTGAGTCAAAGATCCCAAACGATCACGTTCCAGATAATCAGTGTGATATGGATATGTGCATTTCATATGTCCATATTTTATGAGAGGTGGTGTGTTTTTGACAAAGTAGAACTGAAGTAATTACTAAGGAACGAGGCTACCAATTCTAGACCTGGGATGGCCCTCCTAGGCTGTATGTCAATGTCCTCATCTGTTACTCCTCACCCATCTCCTTACCAGAGCTGTTGCAGTGGGTGGGGTCAACAGGTCTTCCATTTTTATCAGAGCAGGCTATTGCTCGAAAACGCATGCCTTCTCCACATTCTTTGCTGTCTTCTTGTACCCGCAATCCTCTCTGAGGCTCCCTTCTGCCTTCAGGAAGAATGCAGTCTGACCAATTTCCGTAAGGATGAGATGTAAACACATCACAAGGACATGGTTCTGTTTCCACTAGAGGGTACAGGTCAGCATCCTGGCATTTCTCCTTCTTCCTGCTTTTCCCTGTTCCAATGAGAGACATTGATGTATTAATTTCACATCTGCTGTTTTGTTAAAAGTCGCTCACATTTTATGTAAAAGCTCTTAGACTATTAAGTCTTAAATAAAATAAAGCCTTTCTTTTTTACACTTTTTTTTTTTAACACAGAAGGAAATCCTAGGACAATGAAAGCAATTCCCACAGCAACTGTGAAATTTAAGTTAATTTGAAAAAAAGAGGTCTCATATTAGAGAGAGGCAAAAAATACTTAGGAGATGTTTGCTACAGTGGCTCAACAAATAGAAAAGTCCTTGATGTATTTAATATTGGTTTCCCTATAATTTGTTGATAAAAAACAGATAGATTACCTTGCCTCCATTTTCCATGAAATTATGGTTACCAGGGAAATGAACAAAACGGTGTAAGTATTAAGTCCTTCCCTTTTTTTCAAGTAACTTTTTAAAAGCAGTTTATTTATTCAAGGAACAAAATGATATCCTCCCAGACAATGGCCCTGGCGTGAGCCTTGGTGTCACTTGGTGTGTGGTGGACAAACTGGAACTTATTTTGGTTCCTCTCATCAGGCAGCTCACAAATGCTGACAGAAACAATAGATTGAAATAAATGCTCAATTCATTTTGGATAATTTAATCTGAGAAAAAGGTATGACTTGCATTTTGAGAGACCTTTTTAGGTTATGTATTTTAGAATACGACCTTACCTGACCAACTGACTTTGATGGACGTTTGAGGTGTAATCCCAACTTTGAGTAATGACAAGGCAGAGTCATTTTTCAAAGCTGTGAGTACTTGATCATTATGTTTAATGGATTCCAAGATGGCCTGTAACTTGACTCAACTTTGCTACCAACACACTTCCTCTAGATTTTTAAAAGTATTCCTAGATCTAATAATTCCACTTTGTTTTCTTATTAATGGGTCATTAGTGAGAGTCTTGGCTGGTTATATATATAGATATAAAATAGGCAGCTTTATTAGTTTATCTCCAGTCCTTATGGCTGTTTTGGAAACGCTTGCAGTGAGCTGATGCACAGACTACTTTCTTATTGTCAGTTAGTTTACTTTACACACAGCAATTCTACAGTTGTCACCTGGACGATTGGCTTTATGCCTTCTGTGATGCTTATGGCCACAATAAATAAGGATTCCTGCAGGACCTGAAACGATCTTGTAGAAGCTTCGGCCACACCACTGTCCCTCTGGGAGGAAGTATTCACTTGCCTCTACCATTAGGGGCACGTCCTGAGAATACGTTTGAGGAGCAGAGCATCTATCACCACTGTGAGAATTTACTGCATGAGAGATACATCAATGGATGAGGAGGACTGGCGCCTTCTTATCAGCGTTTAACACGTAACCCAAGTCTCTGGTGCTTTTCAAATGCCCACAAAGTACCGTTGTCTCCATCGCTTATATTTCCATCCTATTCTCAACACACTTAACCCTAGATCTTGACTCTACCTATTCCTTAAAAGTACTTACTCTTGCCAAAGTAATAAAGTCATGAATTTTACGTCTTATCTTTCAGACCTGATCATTCAACAATAGTTCTGAGTGTTGACTATGCCATCATTCTTGAAATATCTTTCCCAAGTTTCATCACACCTTACCTTTATGTCCCTCACCCCTACTCCACACCCTCACCATCTCTCTGGGCACACCTTTTTTGTTTGTTTGTTGAATTCTTCTCCCTCTGTACCTCTCTTAACTGATAGGTTTCCTCAGGGCACTGCCCTAGATTCTCTTTTCTGATCCTACACCTTCACCACCCAAAGAGTTTAAATAATCGTCTACAACCTTTAAATCCCTAATTAGTATCTTCAGCCCAGATTTCTTATTCAAGCTTCTGAGCCATAGACTGGAAATCTACACCTAAAGAACCAGTCAAACTCAATGTGGCAAAAGCTACACTCACCTTCTGACCATCACAACCATTCTTTCTCCTGCATTTCCCAGTTCTACCAATATGACTGAGTCAAAAACTGGAGTGTCACATTTGAATCATTCTGTTGTGCTACCTGTATTTGTTTAACGACAAAGATCTATCATTTCAAATACCTAAATATCTCTTGAATCAGTCTGCTGTATCCATTCTGACTGATACCACCCATATTTAGCCCTCCTCCAAATCTCCAGCTTAAATCACTACAATGACACCTTCCAAGATCTTACTTCCACCATAACTCACTTCCTTCAATCTATTCCCTGCACTGCAGCCAGGACCAACTTACAAACCTGGAAATCTGATCACATGACTCATCTATTTAAAACTCTCCAGGGACTTACCACAGCTCATGGAATGAAGTCTAGACTCCTCACCTTGGTCATCAAGGTTCCATAGGATCTGGGTCTATTAGTGTTTGCCTCCGACTGTGTTGCATCACTCTGCCTCTGGCATGTTATAAGTAATACTGAACATTTTTTAGTTCCTAGAAGCTGCTCATTTAACTGCTGACCTTTGCACGTTCTACGCCAGAAATTGTCACCAGTTCTACCTTCCCTCCGTTTCCTAGCTAATGATTATTTGTCCTTTAGGTCCAAACTGATAGATCACTCCCTCCGGAAAGTCATCCTTGAATACACTCTTCATCTCAGTTCTAGAAGAGGCGTTCTTATGTACTTGCGTAGCATGTGGTAGGCAGAATGATGGCTCTACAAGAATTTTTTACATCCTAATCCCTAGAACATGTGAACACGCTACTTTAGATGGCAAAATGAACTTTGTAGATGTGACTAAGCTTGCGGATCTTGGGATAAGGAGATTATCTTCCTGGGTTCAACATAATCACATGATCTTAAATTCAGAGAACCTTTCCTGGCTGAGGAAAGAATCAGAGGCAAAATAACTATGAAAGAATGATCAAAAGATGATGTAATGTTTCTGAATTTCAAGACTTTGGAGGAAGGGAGCCATGAGCCAGCGCCTAGAAGCTGGAAAAGAAAACATTTTCCCCTAAACCTTCCAGAAAAAAATGTTACCCTGCCAACATCTTGCTTATAGCCCCGTAAAATCTATGTCTGACTTCAGACCTATAGAACTGTAAGAGAATAAATTTGTTGTTTTAAGCTATCAAATCTGTGGCAATTTGTTAAAGAAGCAATAATAAAAAACTAATACAGTACCCTATATGACAGCTATTGTAACAGGTACTATACTGTGTTGTAACTGTCTGTAGCAAAACTCTATCTCTCATTAGACTGGAAGCTCAAATTAGGGTCATGTCTATCTATTCCCTTACAGTGTCCCCAAGGCCTAGCACACATAAATGGTAAACAAGAATTGTTCCTTGAATAATTAAGCAAAGTTTTTTTAAAAAAAGGAAAAAAAAAGTAAGGAAGAAATGAGAGAGAGAGAATAGGAATAAATAATAAAATGTTCATGTACAAAGTAACCAAAAGTTACTGGCAGAACAAATATTTTGTACAAATATATGCTGTCTCTATATTTGTGATATCCTTCTTAATTACATGGCATCACTGTTTGAAGAAGGCTTTGAGCAAGTTAGTTAATGTAGAGATGGTTTTCACAATAAGAAACCGATTACCAGTGGTCCTTAACTTTGATTACATTCTAGTCATAATCAGTATTAAACCTTGGATTCAGGACCAGCCAGTACTTTAAAAATTTTAAAAATCAATCTCTACTACAACTCTAAAGACATTTTTTCCTAAGTCAGAGAGAAATTTGTAACTGATTCCACAAAAACACAAAACTACAATATTTAATAGGTATTAGTTACCCAGTTTTTTTTTTTTTTTTTTTTTTTTTTTTGCGGTACGCGGGCCTCTCACTGTTGTGGCCTCTCTCGTTGCAGAGCACAGGCTCCGGACGCGCAGGCTCAGCGGTCATGGCTCACGGGCCCAGCCGCTCCGCGGCATGTGGGATCTTCCTGGACCGGGGCACGAACCCGCATCCCCTGCATCGGCAGGCGGACTCTCAACCACTGCGCCACCAGGGAAGCCCTACCCAGTTATTTTGAATATATAGATACATATGAATAACCTAGATAGATTATACTATTTGAAGGATTATTTACAGCATTGTGTAAACAACTGCTTTAATTATCACTAAATCTGAGAGCTTCCTCAGAGCTATCTGAGAGGCTGTCTCCTGTGCTAGAGTCCTCAGTAAGACCCTGGATAAACCTTAACTCACAACTCTAATGTTGTGCATTTTTCTTTCAGTTGAATGTTTTGGTGACCACAAAGGGACCAAGAGCTGACTTCTCTCCTTTGCCTGAACTCTACAAGTATCTGGAGCCTTGGGCCCAACTTGGGCCCCTTGTGCTGGTCCACTTCCTTGGGGAGTCCAGACAACTGGGTATGTCTCTCCTGGGTCTTGGATCTCACATCTTGATTGATGATTCTGAGTTTTATTTGGTGGTTGTTAAACTCCTTGCCATGAGGGGTAGGTTTTCCTTGAACTTAGGTTCAAGAAGAGGTAGCTGGGTTACCAAGTCGAAAGACACTGGGAAAAGTTTGCTCAGTTGAAAGATACTGAGTGGGTTACCCCGGCTGAGAGACAGCAGGAGGTTGCTCAGTTGAAAGACACCAAGTGGTCTGGACTAGGTGATTAGGTCGGGGGCTAGCCTGGTGTCTTTCTTGAATACCTTAACAGAGTTTGTCTGAATAAAAGTCAAGATACCATGTGAGAGCTTTCAGCTCCGAAGATTAGGGATACAGCTCCTCCCAACCAGGTGCAGTTTTCTCAGTCAACTGGGAAATTTATGGGAGTGGCAGAGGCAAGCCCTCACACCATTCAGTGTGAGTAACCCACTCATTAAAGAAATTTGCTCTCGGGACGCACACACAACATTGGCCAACCAGTGCTCCAGTCTCCATGGAGATTTTATACAGTCAGGGGGAGAAACTGAGACCTGTGAAAGCCCTGAGATGACTCTAGGGTGCCACCCAGGGGAGTGACATCAGCCCACCAGTCTTCAATAGTAATTTTATCCTGACAAACCAACTCTAAAATGGGAAACAAAGCCTTCAGATCAGAAGAAAGCGGTACCAGATAAACCTGGCAGGGTATGAGCCAGAGGTTTAGTTTATAAGGAGCTTATACATGCAAGTAGTTAACTGGGAAATGGAGGAAATGTCATCCTGAAAAAGGTGAAGATGGGACTCTCTTGACATTCCAAAACTGGCTTTTACGTATGCAGTCAGAGGAAGCTGGCTTTATAAAACATCTTTTCAAAATTCTGACCCAAAGGGAACAGAAGTCCTTCTAGGAGGAGCTTACAATTATCTCCCTGAGCCTTTGAGATGTAAATGTTTTACCAGGTCCTCTCAGGAAACTCTTATCTAGACTATCTCCAATTTCTGAGATTAAAAAAAAAAGGGTGTGTGTGTGTGTTGGGGGGGAAGAAACCTTTTAAAACCCAAGTGAGTTAACTTATTCCAACTGTTATTATAAACTAGTAAGTTTTATATTGTAATACCCGATTCATGACTTAAGTTTTAAAATGAGGCTATGCGATCTTTGGTTTTGCCTATTTATATGTCTGTGTGTACATTATAGATATATGTTTCTACCTTTGGTGATGGTATTATCAAAATTAAACTGTAAAAAAGAACTACTTAATTGGCTTAAAGAAAATTAAATGCTTGTATACATTCTCAGAAATACAATACAAATTAACCCAAATGGTTTTTTTAAGATCACGATTGCCAACTGAAAAAAAAAAGCACAACCTGAGAGTTGTGAGTGAAGTTTTATTTGGGGCAAAATGAGGACTATCGCTCAGGAAACAGCATTTCAGACAGCTCTGAGAAACTGCTCCAAAGAGGTAATGGGGAAGGTCAGTATATATATGATTTTGGTGATGGTGTTTCTGCTAGTCCCATGCAGGTTACTGCTAGTCACAAGGAGCAGATGTCACCATGAAGGAAGTAAGTGCTTTTCTAGATATGAGGAGATACAAGAATTGGGTTCATAAAATCATCTCCTGAAAATATCTAACTATCTGAAGACCTGTTTTTCCCAGAGCACACAATGCTTCATTCCTCATCTCCACCCTGAACACCTTTCAGCGGGTGTTGAAGGTCAGCAGCTGCAGCAGCTCCTGATTTAATCCTTGTAGAGGTCGACGGCAAGTGCCAATGCCGAGTGCCAGTTCATAGTTGACATGATCTACGATTAATCTTTACCCAATAAAAACAAGTTTGTTGGTTTAACTAAAAGAGTCCTATCTTTAGAATTAAGAACATTATACGTACAACTGTTATTGTGTCCGTTTACTAAACGTCAAATAAGATCATGTTATCTCTAACAATTTGTCAGCAAGAAAACTAATGATATTTTCATAAAGAAATTTAGATCCAAATGGGCTAAGTTTTTAGATGAATGCTTTAAGAACAATTATGTCTTATTGTATGTCTACTTAAAAATACTTTCTCCAGATCTTTCAGTAACTTGAAATTTTAGAGTTTTACTAAGTTAAATGATGGGAATTCATTGAATGTCTAGATCATTTCCAAATAATAGAAAATACTGGGAAATTAATTGCTAAGCAAGTCTAAATTTATCTACTTTTGTTTTCCTATTTAAAAAAAATGCCTAAAGATGTTTGGTTTATTGGTCACTTGTCTCATACCACAGTGAGGAAAAATTACACTGTGAAAAAATGTGTTTCTAGAGGTAATGGAATATGTTCGTAAGTTTGCCAATCAGGCACGCTCATGTGACAAACAGTTCGTAACTGCTGACTTCTTGGTTTTTGCTAGAGATTGGGGTTTTTAAGAGTTGAGAATTCTGATTAATATGTGTAATTAGAACCACTAAAATAAATAAAACATCTTTGTATGCAAGAATACTTTTTAAAAGGGTAAACGAAAAGGAAATGCATTCTGTTAAGGGGAAACAAAGTAATTTTGTCCTAAAGAGAGGTTAAGAGAAAAAGAAAAAAAGAGCAAGGGAAAGCATAGGACACAATCTGGAAGAAAAAAGGCAAATTACAGGGTTATGAAAAGAAACCCTGAGAAAGAATTTGATGTATGGCCAGGGCTGGCAAAGATTAAAATGAACTTAATTGGCTGAAAGAATTCTAAGGATATTAAATTAAGCTGGTGCAAAACTAGAATTTGAATTTCTCTCTGTTATGTCCTCTAGCTAATATTGGCATGTCTCCAGGGGACCCTGAAACATCTCAAAGAAAGATATTAAACTAATTAGGTTTATTTGTTATATTAAATTACATGATTAACATTGTTAAATAAATGATGATAAACCTTAGGTAATATTGTATGAGTAAATGTTATCAATATAAATATTCTAGAATTTCTAGGAAATTCCTAAAATTCAGATGTCCTACTCTAATGTTATCATAGTCCAATTATCTTAAAATGTGTGCAACAGAAATAACCAAATTTCTCTGTCAATTGTAATCGTATCTTTAACCATGCCATTTTAAGTCTTTTGTCATGTATAGACAGTATTATTTTACTCTGTCGCTTTTATTAAAATTTTTCATCTTCAAGAAGAGTCACGGAAGGACTTTTTTTTTTTTTTTTTGACAATTACAGGTTTCTGATAGCTTTCAGGTTATACTGCTGAACTGGGTATGAAATTAAAGAATTCTAGTGAAAAATCTGATGACTTCATAAAACTGTTAACAGGAGATCAAGATCAACAACACTTAATTGCATATGACTGAATGAACTGATGAATATGGTTATAATTGTTATGACCTTTTGTCTAAAATATTACTGTTTATCTTTGTTTTCTTGATATAAGGAAATCTTTCCTCTTATGCTATGACTAACACCAATTTGATAAATTATACCTTTGTAAGCAGAATTGAAACATTTATCTTTTTCTCTCTTCCATCCCTCTAGAAGTGGAAACTCCTTATTCTTATTTTCATGGAAATATAGTTATTTGCGAAAGTTCAATAAAAATCTCTTCTCTGTTTGACAGGTTACAATGGCAATGCTGGTTATATTAACATAGCTTTGACTGGAATGCCTTATTTGAGAATATGCATAGAATCAGATATAACAAGTCAGCTTTAAAGAACTAAGATGGACTTTATGGAGCCATAAAGCCCCTTAGAGAAACAGCCTAGTGCCTTATTTGCAGGGTTCCCAGCATCCTTATCAGGTGAATAAGAAAGGACCCTCAAGGACTTCCCTGGTGGCGCAGTGGTTGAGAGTCCGCCTGCCGATGCAGGGGACACAGGTTCGTGCCCCGGTTCGGGAGGATCCCGCATGCCGCGGAGCGGCTGGGCCCGTGAGCCATGACCGCTGAGCCTGCGCGTCCGGAGCCTGTGCTCCGCAACGGAAGAGGCCACAACAGGGAGAGGCCCGCGTACCGCAAAAAAAAAAAAAAAAAAAAAAGAAAGGACCCTCAAGATATTTTGGGAACCTTGAGAAGGGAGGAATTCACCCAAACCTATACAGGGAAATCTGATGGCAAGTCCTAGGCATAATTTTCGTGGCCTTGAGAAGCCTTAATGAAGTTCAGTCAGGGACTGTTTATGACAAGCTTCAAAAAACACAAATTTAAAAGAGCCTATATAATCAACTGCTATTCTTGGTACACTTATGTAAATAATCAGGCCTAGTTTATTGAAACCAGACTTACTTTGTAAACAAGTTAGTCTTAGTTTGGCTGTATTTGGTGGAAATGAGGATGACTTTAGAGAAAATATATGTTTCAGTAATATACGTTTATAGATATCAAGTTCTTGTGCTATTAATTATCTACAAGGTTTTGGTATTTACTGCCTGAAACTCACTTCCTAGACGGCTCCTGTTGCTATGTTACATTATCACAAAAGTTTAAGTCACTTGTTAAAAGAACGTTTTTAGCTTGTTTCTGAAGTTTATCACAGTAATCTATGTTTGGATAAAGATCGGATACCCTATGACTACAACCAGAAGAATATATACTGGAAAAGACATCATTTAAAGGACTCTCTTCAGCTTAGATGGAAAGGCCCTTATCAGGTACTCTTAACTAGCTCATGCACAACAAGACTAAAGGGAATTGACTCTTAGATTCATATTTCCCATTTAAAAAGGGCCCTGCACTGGACTGGTATATAGAGAGGATTGCTAACCTCAAACTCACCTTGACACAATACTCAAACAGAGAAGAAGCCATACCCACAGCAGGAAGAGATGAGGGCATCAGAAGCAGATAGCTATTCCAAGATGCCACACCGGACCTTGATTTCTTGGATATTTACATGTGAACCAAATGTTTTTGTATCATGGGCACAACCTTATGCAAATTTTTAAAAATCTATCTCATTTTTTGGTTTATGGTCAATTACCTACATCCAGTACTTCTGGTTCACCCTGGTGGATTTCTCTTCTCCAAGGATGTGATTGGATGGTCCCTTAGAAAATTTATTTTAACCCAAATATGAATTTTCTATCAGAGTTACTCAAGCTCAATCAGAACAATGAGCTAAATTTAATTCAAAAAACATAACCTCCCACTTATCAGGAGGGACTCTTCCTCAGTTATGGAATGGATTTATATGGGTAACACCAGGCAACAGTCGTTAAAGTCTAATGACTCTGTTGGGCTTGTAATAGAACACATTTAATGACTCACATAAAAAAAAAATCAGATTTGTGCCTTAAACAATCTGCTCCCTAGTCTTGGTGATCTCAAGAACTGGTTTGATGCTGGAAGTTCATGGCATAAATCCTTACTATGACCTTATTAATACTTCTAGCTGTAGAACTTGTGTTCTGCTTACAAGATAGTTGTAGATTTGGTAATGCAAGAATAAACAGCGTCTCCAACAAAAGCAGTAATGACTAAGAGATTTGAAATGTTTGATCGAATATATAGTTCTATATAGAATTAAAATGATTATAATAGTGTAACTCTAGATACGGGAAGAAACAATCGGGGAGAATCATTTCCTGGACCGTAACAGACTAGTAAGACAGGTGGTCCAGAGACCTTTATGGTAACCACTAGAAGGGCCCAATTCAGTCATAGCACATTGGGTGGCCTTTCAACGAAATCCTATGAAATCCTTGACGTAGGGCCCTAGGACAAATTGGTAATGAAACGGCTCTCAAACTTTGGTTGAATTTATGACCAAAATGGGGGAACTTCCAACAAAAGAAGAGCAAAGAGTATGTCATTCTCCATCCAGGTCTACAAAGATTAACCCATTGCAGTCACTGACTGACCGTACACTCAGTGCTTCTAACAGAGGAAATGAAAGACAATAAAAGGATACTCTGTGCTTTGAACAAATAGACCCTTAGATAGCCAGACGCACTTCAGGAAGAATTTTAATAAACTTCACTTCTTGCGTCTTCCCATACACAGAAAGTGCTATGATCATTACCTTGAGATTGCTGTTGTGACTAGCAGTAAGTTTCTACGAAGATGTATGCTGACTGCATACATTTCTTAACACCAACAAAATCACATATAAACTAGCTTTCTCCCCTACCTCTTGGGAGCAGTCCCTCAGAGCTATCAGAGGCTGTCTCCGGGGCAACAGTCCTCAGTAAGCCCCTGGATAACCTTAACTCATAACTCTCACGCTGTGCATTTTTCTTTCAGTTGACACTACTATATAATTCATTTGGTTGATTTTAAAAACTCATGTATTTCATGAAGTTAGCCAGTTGTTTAGGTGTCATCTAGATACTGAAACATACAAAGGTCAATCAGCTAGGCAAAAGCATAGCAGTTAATAATTTAGAAAAGAAATTCTAAATATTAATGTAATTCCTAGGATAGAGTTTGCAAGCAAAAATATAACAGTTTTTCAGTATTTACCTTAAAAGTATATATTAAATAAAAGCCAAATTCATCAAAATTTTGACAATTAACACAAACTGTACTGGTTGCAAAATGAATAAGTATCCTAGGATTTTCAATTATTTCATTCTCAGTTTACGGATACAAAACATCATTAGCAAACCTTCAAGACAAAGAAAAAAATTGGCCATTAATTAAAAACTTTCTTTCCCTCTCAAGGAAATTCTCTCTCATCTCAAAGATATAGACAGAGTTGCTAGGATAATGGCTTCTGAAGGATTATGTAGGAACATGCAAACCAAGTTCCATTAAATTGCCCCTGAACTTGGAATTATTCCTGTCATACATTCTATCCCATCATGTTGTTAGAGAATAAGAAATTTGTTTTATCTTAGAAACATAAGCAATGTTGCATAAAATTATATATGAACAAATTTTTATAGAATAAAGTATAACATTTAATTTGATGTTTCTATTTGTGAGTATACGTTTCACCTGGACTTACAAATGGGCTTCTGATTTGTGCGCAGAAATCCTGTTAAGCGCTCTCATGGATTTTGTCAATCCATTAGAGTGAGCTAAATGTAAAACAATCTGGTATGCAATGCTTTCAAACAAAGGTCTTGAAACTGAGAGAATTAGCACTTGAATTGCTCATGAGAAAAAATGGTCATCTGTGCTTAATTCTTCAATGTCAACACCAATTTTATTAACCCAATTATTATTTTGGCATTTTCCTTTCATTCTTCATTCCCTGAATTAAGTTTTCTGCAAATATGAAAAAAACATTCAATGAAGAGATGTTCTGCCATATTTATCTAGATAAGAAGTAGGATATATATTACTACATCAATTATTTGTATATTACAGGCAAAAATTGCTCTAAGACCTTGATTAAACTATTCACTGCTTTAATTTCCATTAAATTTCAAGGATGTAAATAGAACCAATAATTAGCATATGCCACAAAAGCAGAATCTATGTATGTAATTCGATTTGATTTTTCTATTTTTGCCTGCACTGGGTCTTCCTTGCTGCACACGGGCTTTCTCTACTGAGGTGAGCAGGGGCTACTCTTAGCTGCTGTGTGCAGGCTTCTCATTCTGGTGGCTTCTCTTCTTGCAGAGCATGGGCTCTAGGTGCAGGGGCTTCAGTAGTTGCAGCACGTGGGCTCTAGGGCATGTGAGCTTCAGTAGTTGTGGTGTGCGGCTCTGTAGTTGTGGCGTGCGGCTCTGTAGTTGTGGCTTGTGGGCTCTAGAGCGCAGGCTTAGTAGTTGCGGCACGCAGGCTTAGTTGCTCCGCGGCACATGGGATCTTCCCAGACCAGGGATTGAACCTGTGTCCCCTGCACTCACCGGCAGGCAGATTCTTAACCACTGCACCACCAGGGAAGTCCCTGTAATTCAATTTTTGCCTTCCACCACTAAAATTTTAAAATATCAAGTTACTTATAAGGTAATAGCAAAAGATAATGACATAGGTGAGATCTGCCTTTGATGTTCTTTACAAATCAGAGACTGCTTTCAAACTTGCTGAGATCCTGGCATGGAAAACATCAGAAACTCTGCCATTAACTACTCCAGGAAGTTGGTGGATATATTGCCATTTATGACTACAAAGATTATAAGCTGTATAGAGAAGAACTTCATAGCCTTGGAATGGTTCACATCTTTCATTTGTTTCACAAGTATTAATTGGGTATCTATTATGTGCCAAGCTTTGGCACTGAGGATGCATAATGGCAGGGAGGGAAAGGGAGGGGAGAGACCTGATACAATTTCCCATCCTTCTGGAACATATATTCTCCTTGATCAGTTTCAGGAAAGCATCACTTGCCTGAAGCTAAAGAATGAAAAGCACACCCTACCTGTGAGCTGTCGCCGTCTACTTCGAGTTGTTTCACAATTCGTGGAGCAGGGCGTAAACTTGGACCAAGCAGTGAAGGTGCAGTCATCATGACAGGGTACTGTACATTCTTGAACAAGGGGAGGCATGCCATTTGTCTGCTTGAGGCATTCCGTCATTTCTGCCGACTGGTTATTACCAGAGATGCACGAGACAGCTAAAAAAACATGGATTCTTTTGTTATTATTTTAATTAAATCAAGCTGCTGGTTCTTGGACGAAATTGCAGAATTCCCCAATGTTTGAAAAGTTTGGTTATCACTGTGATTGCAAAAGGTGTTCAACATAGCTAACCTTATTTCTCTCTGGAAATTAAACATTTATTGTTGTCAGTGGAGGTATTTGAGAATTTAATTGGTTTCGTTATTAATCCGAACCCAGCATTGACAGCAACCAAAATAACATTCAGTAATTTTCTGTATGTCCTGCCTGTGAGCATTTGATCTCTAGAGATGATACAAAACTAGAAAAGAGAATCTGTAAAAGAATAATAATAGGAGGTCCACCCACATCTCTACAAATGACCCAGTTTCATTCCTGGATGGACCTAGAGTCTGTCATACAGAGTGAAGTAAGCCAGAAAGAGAAAAACAAATATTGTATATTAATGCATATATGTGGAATCTAGAAAAATGGTACAGATGAACCGATGTGCAGGGCAGGAACAGAGATGCAGACATAGAGAACGGACATGTGGACACAGGAGGGGAAGGGGAGGGTGGAACGAATTGGGAGATTAGGATTGATATATATACACTATCATGCATAAAATAAATAGCTAGCGGGAACATCCTATAAAGCACAGGAAGCTCAGCTCGGTGCTCTGTGACGACCGACCTAGATGGGCGGGATGGTGGGGAGGGGTGGTGGGAGAGAAGTCCTAGAGGGAGGGGATATAGGTATACATATAGCTGATTCACTTCACTGTATAGCAGAAACTAACACAACATTGTAAAGCAATTATACTCCAAAAAAAAAAAAAAATCAACAACTAGAAAAAGAGAGTAATAGGAGGACAAAAAAGGACAAAACCACCAAAAGATCATCTGAACTCTTCCTAGATTTGATTTTTGTTTACTTGTTTAAATGGCACTTATGTAAATGGCCCTATTTTTCACTTCAGTCAGTATTTTAAAAGGAATTTCTGCTTTCTACAAGTAAGCTTTTTTTCCCTTGCTAACATTTCAGGATCAGTTAAAGTTTTTATTTTTTTTTACATACGGGCATAATCTATCCAGATAATCCCCAATACAAATATCCTACCAGTTGCAGATGTTTCTCACATACTTTTTCAGCTGGAATGTCTCCAGTCATACCATGAACTGATAATCTCAAGATAAGACATTTTTGAGATTTTGCTTAATTTTTTGAGTCTTTGGACTAATGCCATTTATTTTATTAAGAATGAATGATATTTTTGTGCATCTTTTCTTCACCCTAATTATGGACTCTAAGGATATATCTTTATTTTCTAGACCAGCATGCCTCAACCTTGGCACCACGGACGATTTAGATTGGATAATTTCATTTTGTGGGTACACAAGTGTGTCCTGTGCATTGTAAGAGACTTAGCAGCATTCCTGGCCTCAACCCATTAGATGCCAATAGCACACACACCCTCCCAGTTTTGAAAACCAAAAATGACTTCACACAGTGCCAGATGTCACCCCCTGTTGAAAACTACACGTCTCAACTGATTCCTAATCACAGATGTCTTTGAGAACATAGAGATCTGATGGCATAACTTCAGACCTACTAAACCAGCATCTCCGGGGGAGAAGTCCAGGAATATTTTTGTCTTTAAGTGTCCCAAGTGGTTCTGATCCAGCCTGTCCACTGACCACCCACTTTTAGCGTGATGCCTTTGGACATGGTATTTGTTACTGGATATCTGCTGCGTTCATCATCCTAAAGAAACTACGGTTTAGGGTCATTTTTATTACAGCTCTTTAAAATCTACCAAGTCACAAGGAATAAAGAGACCACAGCCTAGGAACGATGTTGTTAAGAACTCTTTATATACACTTCTTTAACACAGGGTAAGTATACACAGGGGCTTTCTGTTGCCCATTTCTCTTATATTCTGAATTCCTTTCTTTATTCTGAGCACAGCAGAGAACAAGTCAATCTGAACACCATTTATCCAACTATCTATCTATCTATTTACTGGTGAAAGCCAAACCTAGCTAATGCTTTAGGACAAAGGAATCAGCTAAGATGACAATGGATACACGCACAACACTTCCCAGTTTGTACATCTGCTCCGCAGCAGGTGGGGCTATTCATTAATTTTGAATAGTTTTTGCTCTTGTTTTTATCCACATCCTAGGAACAAAATCCATGGCACATCAAACCAACATCACCTGCATTTTCTTTGTTGGGACTGTTATAGCCATTAATGATGAATAAAATAAGATACTTTCTTTTTTTTTTTTTTTGCGGTACGCGGGCCTCTCACTGCCACGGCCCCTCCCGTTGCAGAGCACAGGCCCCGGACGCGCAGTTCCAGCGGCCATGGTCCACGGGCCCAGCCGCTCCACGGCATGCGGGATCCTCCCGGACCGGGGCACGAACCCGTGTCCCCCGCATCGGCAGGCAGACTCTCAACCACTGCGCCACCAGGGAAGCCCAAGATACTTTCTTAAATAGTATACAAGCAAATGTTACTTGAATTTCATGTTTAGATAAATAATTTGGAGTTAATTTAGGGGATTTTTATCATGCCAAGTTTTCTTTTCCAAGATGACAATGCATTGAATAATATGAAGAGGAATTTTAAATACTTTCAAAAAGTACTGCTATTTGAAAATTAAACCTCTATGAATGTACAAATGAAGAGTTTTTCCAATGATAATACATTATTTTAAAATATTCACTTTCTAGGACTTCCTTCATGGCACAGTGGTTAAGAATCTGCCTGCCAGTGCAGGGGACACGGGTTCGAGCCCTGGTCTGGGAAGATCCCACATGCCGAGAAGCAACTAAGCCCATGTGCCACAGCTACTGAGCCTGTGCTCTACAGCCTGCGAGCCACAACTACTGAACCCACGCACTGCAACTACTGAAGCCTGCACATCTAGAGCCCGTGCTCTGCAGCAAGAGAAGCCACCGCAATGAGGAGCCTGCGCCCTGCAATGAAGAGTCGCCCCCGCTCGCCGCAACTAGAGAAAGCCCATGCACAGCAACGAAGACCCAACACAGCCTAAAATAAATAAATAAATTTATCAAATACTCACTTTCTCTATTTCACTTCAATAAGTTTAAAATTTGAAAGCTATGATAAACATTCAATGATATTTTTAAGTTCTACAAACTGTCTAAATTAGAATACACTGGATTTATGAATGTCTGTATTGAACTCTTTGCACAAGAAACTAAGAAAGAATAGCTTTAGCGTATGACAGAATTCACAGACACTGTTGTTAAGTGCCATGAATGCAAATTCCATCCCCAAACACCTGGGTGTTACATGAACTGAGATGAGTTAAATTGTTTATGCTTTGGTCTCCTCATCTTTAAAATGAGTATTATAAGAGCATATAAACAAAGGGCTGTGAGAATCCTCAAAGCCGTGTCTCACACCCACAAAGAGCCAAATAAAGGCTATTATTATTATCCTTTATATTCGTTTTAAATCAAGCAGGCTGATAGTTCTAGCAAGCATACATGCACACACTCTCGCTCACCACACCTCATTTCTTCCTTGGCCATCCTCAGATTAAGGTGAAGAGAAAACTGGGTGAATCTTCACCTGATTCTGTACTACACTTACAATCACCGTTAGTCAACCGGTATACTAGATATGCCCTTAACACATTCAATGCATTCACAGGACTACGTAGAATAAATCAGATCCACCACTCCTGCACAAAGTGACCCAGCAGTCTAATGGAGGCTTTGGAGGATCCTAAGGGCCACAGAATGCATTCAGAGTTGTAGTATGAACTTGACCCACATTAGACTGAAGACCATTGCTCTAGGTTATCACTGATGATCAGCTCAGGGGTGAGTGGCAATCGATATGCTACACAGCATGCAATCATCCGTTTAGGCCAGGCATTATGGTTCTCAGATTTCTTCAGGTTCAAGATCCTAATTTGCTTTCAAGTGTGAAAAGAACCACTAGAAATAAAAACATGAACAAGTTGAATAAAACAATTTACTTCTTGGGCATGTTCTAGTATAAAAGGAATCATTTAGTAAACATTTATCAAAGGACGGGGCATTGAATGATACTAGAGGGTAGGCAAAAAAATGAAGAAATAGAGGGCGAGAAGTATGCAGGACTGGAAACCCAACAAAGGAAAGATGACAGATACATACAAAGGAAATGAAAAGGGAAGACATTCAGAGTAAGTGGGGCTAACTAGTAGCTAGAGGTACAACCCAATTCAGAGGCCCCTTCCACCGGGCAACTCATGGGCAAAGGATATTTTTTTAAATTTCTATCTTATATTGGAGCATAGTTGATTAACAATGTTGTGTTAGTTTCAAGCGTATAGCAAAGTGATTCAGTTATACATACAGATGTATCTATTCAAAGGATATTTTTAAACTATGTTATTTTTAACCTACAATATAGTTCTGTGGCCAATATTAAGTGTGTATGGACTCCTTAAGTCAAATAATTTCTTTGAGGACTAAATCAGAGGTGGTAAGTAGAGTGTACTTAGCAAATTGTGGGCCTTGGTGTTTAACAGAACTAAAGAGACTTTTTTTTTTTTTTTTACTGTTACCTTGGGCAAATTATGTAAATTCTACTAGAACAATTAACTCATCCATACAATGGGAATGATAACACCTACATCTTATGATAAATTGATGCAGATGAAGTGTTTAGCACAGAACTAAGCACTCGGTACATCTGCCTAGAGAGTTTCTATTATTATGAGGAAGGCTATTGGAAATGAAATTTAAGACATGGCTGCAAAGAAGATCCCACCATCTCTTGCCTTGGCTCAGGAAGAATTTTCCAAATCCTACCAAACCCTCTTGACCCCTAAGAAATGTGACTGGAGCCTCCCTTCAATTATAATATTGAAGTCAGTAGGCTCTTCCAAGGACTGCATGGCCCTCCCAAGGATACTGTGTTATATTTCCAAGTGATGCTCTTGCATTATGCTTAGTGTCTATAAAAATGGGGCTACAGTAAAAGCTACCATATAAGACCACAACTCCAGGAAGTCAGAAACTGGAATCTAAGGTCTGCTGGGAATTCTTTCCAGAAGCACCAGGATCAAAATCCCTAGTACTTAAAAGAGTCTAATGAGAAAAGCGTGAGTATTTGCACAAGAGTGCTGGCCATATTTTCACCTCCCTTACGGAGGTGGTCATATCCAACAAAAACAGTGCCACGCCCCTCTGTGCTAATGCTGAATTCATGAGAATTTTAACATCTAAGTAATACTTAGGGGCATATATTGTAGCAACGCTTTTCAGATCATTAGGAGCATTTGAGCTTCATTACTGATCACAAGAAGAATAAACATAAGGCAGAAAAAATAGCTCATGCCCTGGGATCAGGAATAAACCTTCTTAAGGTCACTTTCTCTACCCCCATGGCAGACTAGACACTAGGCTGCTTATACACCTGGATCTTTATTACCTATACCTTCTTCCCTAATAGACCTTACTGAAATTGACCCATTTATTCATCCATCCATCCAATCACTTGGTCACAAAATATAAGGAACTATGTTTATAAAAGTATTTTCTGTGTGTGTATGCAGATATACATGTACATATAAATAATCTAGCTTTTGGGAGGCTATAGTAGTGGCAGTGACAGGCAGGTAGACAGATAATAGTAGCACAGTAATGTAGTTTCCCTAAAGGCAATAACCCATGGGGAAATCCTGGTAAACAAGAGAAAAGTAGGTACTTCAGTCTTCAATGGAAAGGATGTGCTCAGGGCAGGCATGAAACAAACAGGCCATTACAGAGAATGGACCTGTCAGACACCTGCTATTTAGATGAACTCTGAGTTCTGGGACTTGTGGATCACAGCACATCACTTGCAGGTCACAATCTAGAGAAAAGATGTCTCTTTTGATGGTTTTAAGTATTTAAAATACTGTACTATACTAGGGGGAAAGGTCTTTCCATCAGGCAAGGAAGAGGTATTCACTAGTGACCATTCCTGTCATATATTTCTACCTGGAATGAATCATTTAAGCAGAGTGGCAATTTGATGCTTAATTATATTTTAATTATTAAACTTGAAATACTGCTGTCTTTACTGGAGGAAAACTGTACTCCCAGGTAAAATGAGCTCAAATAGCTGCAGAACCACCTCATTGTGCATTGTTTGAAATTTAGCTCTCTTAAGCTTTGAGCAGAAAGCTCTCAGAGTAGCTGCCGGGGACAGATGGGTATTCTCATTAAGGAATGATGGAGAAGCAGGTGGCTGAGCTAAGCTATTGAGACAAGAGCTCTCAGACAAGAACAGTCACCTGGTAAGTGGATATGGTCGGGTGACCTGGAACCTTCCAAACATCTCTGTGATGCCTGAGGTCACATTTTCCTATTCATAGTGTCTAGCAATGTACATAACACATAGAATTGAGTTCAGCTTGATCTTTCTCTTAATCACCACACAGTCTGAGCCTTGGGAGAAAAAAATCACCAAAAAGGGGAAAAGTTACTAATTGCTTTCCACTGTTATCTAATTATTTTCAATTCTAGCAACATGAAAAGGAATGGCTTAGCAGGAAATGTAAAATTATCAGAGAATTTAGCTAAAGAAATAAAGCAAGGACCTGTATGAATTCTCAGTGTGTCTCGTAGTTCACTTTTTGAAGACACTGGCTGTCAGTGTGGGACGGTTAGGTGGCCTTCTTAGGCTTTAATAGTGACTGAAATCAGCAGATTATTAACTACTACTAAATGGCTAGTCTTTCTGTCCCCTATCACCTCTAAACTCTGATAGTCAGACATGGATAAGTTTGTCTTCTTTTCAATTACGGTATGAAGAGGGCAGGGGCTGCTGGCCTTATAATAGGAAATGATAATGTTCTACCTGGAAAGACTAAGTAAGCAATGGAATCTGCTACTTCAGATCTATTCACATTCATCATCTTCACCAAGCACACCCACATTACTTCCCCAAAGTTGCTCCTGACCAGAGTTCAACTCTAACAGTTGACAAGGAAGAGTAGGAAGAATTTGTTTCAAGAGGTCATGATTTCCAGGAAATGGGGGTGACATGCTAGAAAAATAGAAGAGCTGTGAGCTTGCTGTCCTGCAATCATGAACAGCTTCAATCAGGTACAGAACCCAGTTTACATGCACATCAAGGAGAGGAGGGGAGGGGGCGGGCAGCCACTGCTCAGCTAACACGACATTTGAACAACGTGTTCTATAGGGCAGACCCTGCACTGGTGGCCTGGGATACACAGATGAAAGAAACATGGAAATGAAAGTTCACTATGCCCAGGGTCCTGCCAGAGCATGGCTCTGGGGCCTCAGGCACTGCACAGTCAGGAGCCTTCCTGGATGGAGGGGACACACGAAGGATGAGTAGGATACACCTAGTGAAGACAGGAGCCTGGCACACCTTATGCCTGTGCAGACGAACAAGCGATATAACAGGCCAGCTTCCTGCCCTGGCTATGCACGTTCTAAGACCCTTGACCTCTCCTTTGATAAGGCTCGTAACATTTGTAATGACATGTTCCATGTCTGTGTAGCAAGGTCCCTAATTTAACGAAGCAATGCCAGGTTGCCCCTAACACATGTGGGGACCAGCATTGGAATGTAAGAGGAGGTCACAAACCACAAGACTAAAGAGTTAGAAGTTATCTTTGAAATTTACAAACCTGTAATAGATCAGTTCTATTCTCTTACTTAACATGTATGTCTTCATGACTTGGAACGTGAGGGTTCAATAAAAATCCTGGAATGACTTGGAGTTTCAGGCTGGAATGTGGCAGCACAGGGACTGTGGGCCCAGCCCTGGGTGTCTGGCCAGCCCTCTTCTCCTTTCACTCCCAGCTGGATTCTACCCCCGGAGGGACCGTCTTACACTTGTGAGTGGGCACTACAGTCAACCCCCCAAAGCTCAATTCACAAATCAGCCACCCCTGTCCACCCATCAGATCTAGGCTGTAGAGTCAGACTCAGAGAAGAGCCCCCATTAAGTTCTTGAAGCTGGTTCAGGGCAATTAGGGCAGGGAATTCCAAGGTCCTGACAGCTGAGCAGGGTTTAGATAAGGGGATGGATGGGGAAGCATGGGCTCCAGTGAGGCTCCTTGCCTGTGGGAAAGAACAGGCTAGAAGGTCAGAGAAGGGCCCTCTACGGCACGGAGGCCAGGGCAGGCCAGCTCTTACTGAGTCTAAGGACAGAAATGCACTCCACTCCAATGATTTCATTATAGACTGATGCAATCTTTCTTAAGAACTCCCTTCCTAGCAGGTAATCAGGAAAGGTACAAATGCCAATTAAAGCTCTCTCAGCTTTGGCCATTTTAATTAGCCTCCTTCCTATTTGAAATAATTATTTTCAGGTAAATGTGCAGTTTTTCTTCTGGCCATTTCCCTTTCCCCCCTCCAGGATGGTATCTGGGTGCCTGACAGCCAGCAAAGGTCTCAGATCTGCATGAAAAAGGGCTCTGCCAGCGTCTGCAATAAGAGTGGCCCTCGTCCACCGGCTGGCTGCTCACCCGGGTGACATCCACCAGGAAAGTCTCACTTCAGGGTGAAAATCTCGCAAACCATTCCCTCTCGGCCTGATGAGGGGCTGTTGTCATCTAAGGTGATGAGAACTCAGCCCACCTGGCTCCCTCCTGGTGTGGCATATCCGGCTGGGGCCCCGTGATCAGTGCTCTGGGAGAGTCAGAGCAGGTTCTCCTGTGAAGCCTGCCGGCACCAGCAGCTATCCCACCCTTCCCCGGGGCATGAAGGCATTTCTGCAGACTCTCTGTAGCACGGGAAACCCAGGGAGCTTCTGGGGCGGCAATGAGGTCCTACTTCTGGAGTGGCGCCTCGTAGGGCATCT
Source organism: Globicephala melas (assembly GCF_963455315.2). Taxonomy (NCBI): domain Eukaryota; kingdom Metazoa; phylum Chordata; class Mammalia; order Artiodactyla; family Delphinidae; genus Globicephala; species Globicephala melas. The sequence goes on from NC_083320.1 coordinate 91,600,008, forward strand.
CTTCCCAGAGTTCTTTTTTTGTTACTTTTTATTGTGGTAAAAGTCACTTAATATGAAACATACTATTTTAACCATATTTAACTGACAGTTCAGTGGAACAAAGTACATTCACATTGTTGCGCAGCTCTCCATCATCCATCTCCTGAATTTGTCACCTTCCTAAACTGAAACTCTGTCTCCATTAAACACTAACTCCCCATTCCCCCTCCCCACCCCCTCACCCCCTGGCCCCGGGCATCTATGGGTGTACTTTCTGACTCTATGAATTTGACTATTCTAGGTACCTTGTATAAGTGGAATCCAACAGTATTTGTCTGCACCTCATGCGTACTGGAATGCATTTTTAAGGTTAACTCAATATATGTCCTGCAAACAGATTGCACCTTTTTTTCCTGTGCTGTACAGTAGGCATTCACCAGCCATCTACTTCATACATAGTAGTGTACATACATCCATTCCAGCCTCCCAATCCATCCCAGAGTTCTTCCCAGAGTTGCAGAAAACCCATCCCAAGGTTGCAGAAAACCTTCAGCTCTCTTCTGTTTCCTTAGCCAAACTCTCACCTCTAAAACATCAGCCCTGAGTCAGGGAAAACCACGACACACGTTTCTTCTGCTCTGCTTCCCCGCCCTGCAAGCCCCCCTTCTCTTTTACTACCAATCACCCACCCTGGCAAGAAGGAGGGCTTTTCCTTCTCCCTGTTTGAGAGACACATCCGCCTCCCATAAAGGTGGCCTTTATCCTGTCCCTTTCCCTGAAGCCGTAATGGCAGACAGGAGGCAGAGAGAGAAATCTGATTGGATTAAGGACACAAATTTAAAAGCATTTTAAAAATACTGATGTGAAGCCTGCTATACATATGCTTCACCACCAGATGCTGAGGCCCTGGAGAGCTGAGCCTGAACTGACGTGTCTCCTGAAAAGGGAGCACACACATTAAGGCGCCCCTAAATACAGCAGACAGATTCTCTGAAGCCCCACAATGAGGTAGGAGGCAGGGTTGTTGGGCAACCCGCCTCTGGAGAGCTAGGTGTCGGTGCTGAGGACTTAGATGCTCTCCTGGACAGTTCAACGTCATTGGTCCTTTACTTTCAGGAAAATTTCTTTTTTTTTTGCGGTACGCAGGCCTCTCCCGTTGCGGAGCACAGGCTCCGGACGCGCAGGCTCAGCGGCCATGGCTCACGGGCCCAGCCGCTCCGCGGCATGTGGGATCCCCCCTAAACCGGGGCACGAACCCTTGTCCCCTGCATCGGCAGGCGGACTCTCAACCACTGTGCCACCAGGGAAGCCCCGGAAAGATGTTTTTTTAATGTTAATTTGTTTCCAGGGTATTACTGTTTTCTGTTGCCACTGTAACAAATTACCAAAAATTTAGCCTCTTAAAAGAACAGAAAATTTTTTTCTTACAATTCTAGGAGTCAGAAGCCCCAAATCAGTTTCCTCAGGCTAAAGTCAAGATGTCAGCAGGACTACTTCCTCCTCGAGGCTCTACGGAGAAACAGGTACCTTGCCCTTTCCAGCTTCAGTGGCTGCCTACACCCTTCACTCCTAGCCCCTTCCTCAAACTTCAAAGCCAAGAGTACGGCATGAGCACGGCCGCTTCTTCTCTGTCTCTTTGCTTGCGTCATCATACTGCTTCCTGCCTCCCTCTTATAGGGTCTTTTGTGATTGCATTGGACCCACCTGAGTAATCCAGCCTGTTCTCCCCACAAGATGCTTAACTTAATTAGTCACATCTGCAAGGTCCCCTTTGCCACTTAAGGTAAGATATTCACAGGTTCTGGGGATTAGGGCCTGGTCATTTTGGGGGCTGTTAGCCAGCCTACAACATAGGGCAAAGGTATTTCTTCCTAGCTCTGAGGCACTGCGTCATCCACTGGAGTAAGAACCAAGCCTACCCCGTCGACTTCCAAAAATAAGAAGAAAAACAGAGTTGACACAATCAGGTTTACCGTGCCTTCCCCAGTCATTGTTTTCACAACAGGTTGGTTTTGTTTTGTTTTAATTCTCTGGTTTTTCAGTCACCCTGCCCGGCTTCCCTCAGCCACTCAGGCTACCTTTAGAATTACTCTGTTGGGTATCCTCAGGGAAAAGAAACAGGCAGACTTATTTCTTATTCAAGACGAAGCATAAGTAAGAATGTACATCTATATCAAACAAAAGTGCATTCCAACGTCAAATACCAGGATTTGGGTGAGTCTGAGCCACGTGAAATGCAAAGCCACTTTCTCCCATCCAACTATAACGCTTCGATTATTGGCTTCATGAGTGAATGAAGGGACAATCTCTGCAGAGAACTATTGAAATTGAGAAGGGAGTGAGAACAGCTAGAAAGAAAAGGAAGTTCTAGGTCCTGGAAAAGAAGGCTACGTCCGTCTAAGCTGTCATTCACAGCAAGCGTGTCTTGTTGACCCTGCTCTGAACTGTCCACTGTGAATGATACAGTCCACTCCACGCTTGAGAGCCAAGAGCTGGCCAGGGTTGGGATGGACATCAATATGAGCTTTCAGACGCTGTGTGGAATCGTCTTGCCAGCTTGCCTGTGCCTAGTTAGTCTAGCCTCAGGGAGAGGGAAGGGCTGCTCAAATCCTTCCCCTAGGTGGCCAGCACTGGTGTGGGGCATGGCCAGGAGCGTGGGTAGCATAAGTGGGAACTGACAAGGAGGCCCCCTAGCATTGCATCCCCCAGGACAGAGACGGGGGTCACCCTGGCCTGACCAAGCCAACTTCACTCAAGGACCAAACCCAGGCCCTCCCCCTTCAGACGTCAATCACCTGAGCTCAATCTACCGGCCATTCCACTTAGTGTAATTCTCCCAGTGGATGTCCTAGCGATTCCATTTCTGTGCCAACTGTATGTAGTAGAGAAGACATTTTCACTTGCTGTTATCCAAATGAGGCAATTTGGAATTAAAAGCCAGTTCTTGCCATATTCCAAGGGTTTTCATTTTCCCCTTGTATTTCTTCTCTGTGCAGAGCACAGTGGGTAAAAGCATAGTATTTGGAGATCCCATTCTTCAAAAACTACATTTGAATAAAATGTGTGATTATTACATGCTAAATGACATAACATGCAACTTTTGAGTGGAACACTGTGAGCTGTGGAAATTGAATTAAACAGTAAACCCATAATTGCTTGTTAGGGTGCTTTAATTGACTCATAAGTACCATATGGGAAGCTGTGTGCCTGCAGGAGCCCAATTATAAGCTTGCTTATGGAAAGATACAACTCACTTTGCATGTTGGAAACATATTCCTCAGTTATTGTTGCCCTCTCAGGAAAAAAAAAGAATTTTCAAATAAATAAGAAATGCTTAATAAGCTAATAATGTAAACATAGTCCCTTGGTAACTTTGAAGCATTGTATTCAGGTTCTAATACAAGATCAGGAAATGAACAGTTAAAAATGCCCATTCATTTTATTCTAAGGGATTTTTAAGTCCTGAATCTCTCTGTGTTCACAGCTAACCAAGGAAATATACACAGGTAGGGCTCTTGGCTTCAAGGGATTTGTCCCCTAATTGAAAAACACTGGCAAGAATGAAACACTTCAGGAAAAATGTGAACAAAATAAAATTACAAATGATTCATAAATTATATCAAAAACAAACAAAAAGGATAGCTAATACAGGTGAGAGTAACAAAGGAGGAAGGGAGATCTTAAACTCTGACAGCTAATCTGCTGCGGCAGATTCCAGAAGGGAACGCTAGGACTTGTGGTCAAGTTACCCAGCCATGGTTGGAAGCAAAACGATCAGGATCATCTGTGGGCCTTGGGGAGTGGGAAACACAAGTCCAAGCTGACTACCAAGTAAAATCAGGAAATCAGAGTTTCCAGACAAGCAGGGTGGGCACCTTCAAAAACTCGAGTTGAGGGCTTCCCTGGTGGGGCAGTGGTTGAGAGTCCTCCTGCCGATGCAGGGGACACGGGTTCGTGCCCCAGTCCGGGAAGATCCCACATGCCGCGGAGCGGCTGGGCCCGTGAGCCGTGGCCACTGAGCCTGCGCGTCCGGAGCCTGTGCTCTGCAACGGGAGAGGCCACAACAGTGAGAGGCCCGCGTATCGCAAAAAAAAAAAAAAAAAAAAAAAAAACTCGAGTTGAGAAAGAGTAGGCATTAAGAATCCTAAATCCAAGGGAAAAAAGCATGAAACTGTCCTTCTCTAGGACACAGTGTAGCCTGACAACTATGTCTGCATGCACACAAGTGGTCCTGGAGTAGCTTTAGACCCCCAACGATCTCCATTAGCCACAATGAAACCATCCAAAATAAATATTTAAGTACAAAGAGTAGCTTGCTTGTTGATGAAGCTGCAAGACAAGGCTCTTAATTAATCTCCAACCACTCCCTCCCCTAAGCCAGACCAAAAAAATATCTACTCAGAATAGACAGGACAGGTTATGCAAACTCAGCTTTAAAAGTTCTCAGCCTCTCCTTCCATTTAAACTGCCTCTCTGAGTCCTTCCTCCTATGGAGAAATAGTAAAACCTGTCTGGAAGAAGACCATTTATAAATGCATATAAATCATCACATTCAGTAAGACATTTGGTAGCCATCACTCTAAATTAAATCATGACACTGAATAGGAAGGAGCCGTCACCACAACCAAGCTTTTTATACATCAGTGACTCTCCCCCTGATTTTACAGCACCTTAGCGTAGCTCCATTTATCTCAGTTGACTTTCTTTCATTAAAGATAATTCAGTGGGAATGACTGCTCATGGCAGAGTGCTGCTTTTGGGGGGTGATGAAAATGTGCTGGAATTAGATTGTGGTGATGGTTACACAACTTTGTAAATACACTAGAAACTATCAAATTGTACACTTTAAAGAGTGAATTTTCTCTCAATGAAGCTACTAGAAAAACTTCCATCATTTAAATATTCTGAATCTCAAATAAATCAATATAATTTTAGAAAAAGAGCTCAGAAGTCCTATCACAAAATTGTCAATTAGATGCTGCATTTCCGGAAATCCTGGGAATTAGAACTCTTTACCAGCCAGCCAAGAAATTATTCTCGCAAAACTTATGCTCAACACCGTTTATATTAACTTTCATAAACAATTAGTAATAAAGTTAAGATTTTACTATTAATGCAGTTCTTCTCTCATGTTTCTACCCTGCCAGGTTTTATTTTTAATTTTTTTCCTTCATTAAGAAAAAAAGACACTTGCCTAGACTTTCTGAGGCGCCATGTTTACCAAGTTAGAATCCTGCAGAACTGTATTTGGAGGATATAACGTAACAGTTTATAATAGAAGACAGAATTTCTGCCCTATGAGGGCTCATAATACGCAACAGAATACTCAGCTTCCAGCAGGTGAGGAGCAAAGGCTCACTAAATATATCAATATCTATGAATCACCTGCCTTTAAATGTGTTTAGAATATACGAGCATCACAAGGTGGTTAATTTCTCACCATGTGATAAAAGTCTGTCAGGTAAGAAATCACCTAACTCCCCTTATAAACGTGTGTTCTTTTTCTTTCCTTCTTTCTATATCATGGGCTCATTAGAGGTGTAAACTAATGATGAGATGCTTTCTAGTGTTTCCAAGTCATTTTTCTCACAGCCACGAAAAAGACATCAGATGAGATTCCTTCAGAAATATCTTCCACGTCTAAATTCTGTGTTCTTCTGTCGAATGAAGCCCTCAAGTCAAACTGTATGAAAGTTTTTTGAAATTTCTTTCATGTGTCTGGAAAAAATTCATACACACTTTGTTCTACAGAATATTGTCTATAAGTATGCAATATGCTAGAAGCTTTATGCTTCTCCGGTCCCTATTTTATGTACACGTATAAGGGAAATGTATATTTGGCAGGTGTGAAAGAATGAATATGCTAATTCACACACTGCATGCGGAAAGTGGTTTATTCCATCTTTAAAGGAATATGGCAGTATTTACATAAGATTCACCTGTATCTCTGCAAACAGCTGTTGTGCAACCAACGACTAAATCAGGGGGAAAAATGGGCTGGGTATTTTTTAACAGTTGCTCTAGGTTTGACAGATGGATGGTGCTTTAGTTACCTGCTGCACTTCACAGAAAGGCACAGGGAAGAGTTGGGCCAAATCACTGCAGCAAATAATTATAGATTTAAAAAAAAAACATACTTCCTCTTGGAGCATACGATTCTTCAAAGCCTTTGTAAAACAGAAATTTTAACTATATCTGCCACGAAATAAGCTATCTTGATAATGAGTGCTATATTATTACTCAGAAAGCTAAACTTCATGTCATATAATCATTCCAGTACCAGTAACTAAGTAACCAATGAGATGTGAAACTCGAATTTAGAAATAATTTGGTGTTCTCTATTGAAAAGCAACTTCAAACACCCAGGATATTAATTGTTGCATTGCTACAGAGAAACAATAAATCAGCCCCGTATCCACATTTATCTTCCCCCCACCCCCTTACTAAAGCATACTACATTTTCTTGTGGATCTGTTTACTTAAAACATCTAAGGAACTCTCCTTTTTCTACAAATGATTTCCTCTTTGTAGATCACTATGGGTACTCATGCTTTACATGGAACCATAATCACTGCCATTATAATAGATTGTCTGTCATGTGCAAAGCTGATGTCATGTCAAGAAGACATTCGTTTTCATTTTCTTTTCTCCTTCTCCATAGACTGCCAAGATGCTGCTGAAATTATGTTTATCCATTCCCATGTCCTCTTTGGTCCTCTGGAGACCATGCATTTGCTACATCCTTTACGATAAGCAAATTTGTTACACTTTTTAATTCTGTTCTAGAATCTCAAACTTAATAAAACCCCATAATAAAAGTCTGAATAATGGTGTATTCAGAGGATCATACGCACTATATATATTCACTGGTCATACAATTTCGTTTCTCTCTCAAGACTTTTTAATAAAGAACAGTTCACTTCCCGTAATATGTAGACGGATTCCTGAAAAGTTGTATGCAAGAAATATGAGGGAAATGAATCTATTTTAATGCAACAGGGAAGCCTGCTATGGAAAGGCTTTCTATCCAGAATAATGGTATTTAACCTCAAAGGTGCATTTTTTAAATGTAAACAGCCAATATTGTGCTTATTGTGTGAAACTGAATTTGTTTAAAGTGATATATATCTCAAAACCAAATGCCTCCAATTTCTTTTTCTTTTTTTTCTAGATTTTTTTTTTTTTTTTTTTTTGATGTGGACCCTTTTCAAAGTCTTCATTGAATTTGTTACAACATTGCTTCTGTTCTATGTCTTGGTCCTTTGTTACAACATTGCTTCTGTTCTGTCTTGGTCCTTTGGCCGCAAAGCAAGTGGGATCCCAGCTCCCCGACCAGGGATCAAACCCGCACTCCCCATATCCGAAGGCTTAGTCCCAACCACTGGACTGCCAGGGAAGTCCCTCCACTTTCTTATGTGTAATTTTTTACCAGCTAAAATTAGCTGAATTAAGGTTCAAACTGTCTTCCAATGTCTTACCAGTTATGAGTGAAGTTGGGAACTTGATCTAATTTTGCTTTTAAGCACTGAGAAATAATGAATCTTAATGTGACTAACAATATTCAATCCATACATTTAACTACTTTGAGGAAGTACTGGCCACCTGCGTGATTGTAATCAGATCTTCTCCTAATAACACGTTTTACACATTTGTTTCAAATCTTCACAGCACCCAAGTGAAACTTGCTTTACAGCCAGAGTTCATGCCAACAACCCAGACCCAAGAACAATCTGAAGAGGCAACATGACCAGTCAGGAGAATGAGTCTGGCTCTGGCTTTTCTGCATGACCCACTGGGCTAGGCTCATTGAGACTTAAGTGTATTTATATGCAAAATGAAGGAGATGGGCCAGGATAATACTCCTTGATTATATTATGGGTACACGCACGTACAAAGCATTTTGTTGTGTATTGTTACCATCCATGGTTCTACTGAGACTGTGCAAGATTAGCACAGTCAGCTGGTACTAAAGCATTTATGCATAATTGTTTTTATTTCACTTAGTGACATATTGTTAAGTACACACAGCATGCTAACATACGATAGAAAACATTCTACAATTTTGGTAAAAACAAATTCCATACTTCTTTTAAGAAGGCATTTTAGATAACAAATATAAATTAATTAGACTTCCAGGTAAAGCTGGCAGAGTGGGAACTTGCATACACTTCTGATTCCTGCTTAAACTTCATTCAAATTTTGTGAGTCCTTAACACACTAAAAGAATGGGACAGAACAGAATGGTGTCATGGTTCTGGAAGCTGTAAGTCAGGGGACAAGAGGTAAAGGATTAAACAGACTGAAGAAAACATTAAATTCTAAAGTGTAAACTGCAAAAGCCAAAGATTAAGCTGTCTTACATCACAGAATCTCTACAAGTGGGGTTGAATGGGGGGAAACAGGGGTGTTTAAAAGAGCAGAAATTGCCCAGAGTGTTTATAAAGCAATCAGATGCCCAGCTCACTCCTCATGACACATTGCAAGAATACTGACTCCCCTCCACCCAGCCCCTTTGCAAAAGACTGGAGGTTAAAATGACCATATCATAGGCTCACTGAACTGGAAGCAGCCAAAGACCTAGTTGAGAAGATGTAAGATTACTTGATCATGGTCATACTGAACACTGAAACCTCTGACCTTCTTCCCTAACTCAGCTCCCAGAAACTGACAACTAAGTCTACCTCCTCAAGGCACCCCATGTGGAAGTCTTCTTTAGGAAATACAAGGTACAAGAGGAAAGGCCTAACTCTGTTGACATGAAAAGTTTCCCAACTGAACAGCCCAGCTGGATCATGCTATTCTTAAGCTGGCAGGGGCAGCCAAGTTCATGTGACTCGACTTTGCGACTCGTAAAGAGAAGCAGAAAAACAAGGATTATCAGGTATCTGAGGAAAATGTCGGCATAAAAGAAAGAGTAACCAATACAAACCATGAGATAAAAAGTTGAAACACATTGAAATCTTGTAAGGGGAAGAAAATTGAGAACAAAAGGACCAACACTAAAACAATATATGTATAAATATTTCAACCATGACTCTGGAACTGAATAATCTGGAAGAGGAATGTTGAGCAAATAAAGATCCTTTAGAAATTAAAAGAAAGTAGCAGAAACTAAAAAAGAAACTCAACAGAGTGTAGGATTAAGTTGAGAAAATCTTTTTCAAAAGCAGAGTGAAAAGACAAACAGATGGAAACTAGGAGAGGAAAAGATTTAGAAAATCTATCCAGGAGGTCTAACATCTGGATTTTAGGAGTTCCAGAGCTAGAGAACAAAAAAGTTTACGGGGAGAAATCATTAAAAAAATAGTTCATGAGAATGTAAAGGGTATATATTTCCAAATTAAAAGGTAGTTCTGAATGCTTAATAAACACAATATAGATCTACTGAGGGTACATCTTAATGAAATTTTCGAACAATGTAGACAAAGATCTCAAATGCTTCTAATGTCTCACCCCTACTAAAATCCAGAAGGAACATATCTACAAAATTCTGTTTCCAGCTTAAAATTTTATACCTCATCTAATTATCATTCAAATGTGAGAACAGAATGAAAGTGTTTTCAGACATTCATGGTTATGAAAACTTTACCTCCAAATCCTTTCTCAGGAAACTACAGAAGGATGAATTTCACTAAAAGAAGAGAGTAAATCAACAAAGAGCAGAAGACAGAATGAGAAGAGAGGATGATGTTGGAGAGAGGTCCCAGAAGGACAGATATGAATATAGCAATTGAGCCGAGATTGAATAGGTCAGAAAGATCCATGAGAGTTTTTCTGAAACATGAAACTGATGGATCTGATCATCTTAAGAAGACATTTACTCAATCAGCAGAGTTTGCGGTTTTTTTCAGGGCTGAGAAGATGAAAAACAAAGTAAAGAAAAAAATCTAGAAAATGATTAACTCCAGGCATAATAAAATGTTACATGAAAATAATGATTATCATAGTTTACTTACACATGTTAAGGCTTTCAAAAACACTGATACAGTTACGCTAATATAAACACTGAATATATTGATCTAATAAAATTACATAATTACTGTACGGGGTAATGGGAATTGTGCCTGCCTAGTTAGGGCAGGGTGAGACAAGAGAGCTCCATCTTTATAATTCATAGTGGGAAGGCAATAGTTAATGCTTAAATTTGAAAATAGAAGAAGCCACAAACCAAACACAGTTTTTGGAGACATGGTTCAAAAAACAACTTAATTAGTTAGAATAAATGACAATAGTTGACTCTGGGGAGGGGCAAATGGAGGCAAACATCACAGATTATTTAAATTTTTTAGTTTTGTTGTAGAACTATTTGACCCTCCAAATTATGGACATGTATACATCTGATAAAAATAAAAATTAAAATGAATGAGGGAGTGATTAAAACAGATTAAATCTAACATTTAAAAATACTCTCACAAGTATATATAATAGTACATTGAATCAAATGTATAATATACTGGAATATGTATCATAAATACATAAAGCCTTTCAATTTTCCTCCTTTGGCCAATATAATACAAGGGAGCACAATTCTGTATTTTGGTACTCTAGTATTCCACCTATTTATTTCTTATCTTTCTCAACAAAACCAACAGAACAAAAAGTGGCAGGTTTCTTTTTTCTTCTGACTTTGTGAAAAGAGCAGAAACAGCTAGTCCTGCATTTCATTTATTAATGGCTTACTATGTGCCAGTTATTCTATTTAGCATTATGAAGTAAAAACACAAAAAAAGAAGTCCAGTCCTCGGCTTTTGACAGCTTACGTGGTTGGTTGAAAAGGAGGTTGGTTAGATGTAATTTATTTTCAACCTCCAAAGGAGAAACTAGAACAGGATGCAGAGAAAACTGCTGATAACAGAAGTCAAACTGATGAAGATGAAATGCAATGGTTATCAGCTCATAATGAGACAGGCACTAGCAGGAACACCAGGGCTTCCAAGAGAGAATAGTTATTACTGATCTGTGAGGAAAGGTAAAGGTAGCTGTTTACTTAGAAGTTCTTGGTTCACTTCCTTATTTAGAACTATTCTGCCTTTTTCAGGACATTCAACCCCCAGTGGTTACTGGTTAAAAATCACATAATCTCAGGGTTTTTTTTCCCATGTTTCTATTTCTCCATTTCTAAGAAAGTAGCTTTAATTTCTGTATCTCTTTGATTTCACAAGTCACAAAGAAATAGTCCAGTGCAAATCGAGACACTGGACATGAATTCTATTATTGAGGGCATGTCTACTCCTCCAACCTGCTGCTTGCTAAAGCAAATAATGCCAGAAATCAATATGAGAGACTGCTGACTACAGTTAAGAAAACCAAGTCGAAATAATCTCATTTTATTCTCATCCAAGACAAACTCATTAGTGACTGTGAGGGATCTGCTTCTGTCCAAACTGTGCAACCTTTTGGGGAAAAGAGATGCAAATGTACATTATCTGAAGTTGTTTCAAAATAAAACAAAACAAAAACCAGGAAGGATAGTGGGCAAGTACAACCCAAAACATCCAAGAAAATGGTTGGTGGTCTGGGTGCAAAAATGATAAAAATATTCTTGAAGTACTTGGCTTTAACACGTTTAGGTACTGCTAACGTTCAAGTTTCCCAGTAGCCTGTTTTCTCAGAAAAGTTGAACCAATGAAACCAAGAAGACTCAGTAATCTATATCAAAGTGAGAGTGAGTGTGAAAAATTCTAAGCAGAGTTAAAAGACTGCTATTTAAATATGATTGAAGATTCCAAATGTCATATTTGTCTTTCTCTCTCTGACTTCGTTTAATACAATAATCTCTAGTCCCTCCATGTTGCTGCAAATGGCATTATTTCATTCATTTGGGATTGACATATACACAGTACTATATATAAAATGAATAACCAACAAGGACTTACTGTATAGCACAGGGAACTATACTGAACATTTTGTAATAACCTATAAGGGAAAAGAATCTGAAAAAATAGATATATATGTATGCATAACTGAATCACTGTGTTGTATATTTGAAACTAACACAACATTGTAAATCAACTATACTTCAATAATAAACAAATAAAAAAATACAGTTGAAGATTCTGAAAATTACACAATGGAGTTTTTTGTGGTCAGGATTTCAAATGCAAATAACATAATGAACCCATTTTCTGGGTAACTAAGCATTAGGAATTAATGAACCAGGATAGAGCTAAAACACACAGTCTTCAACCTAATGGGTTGTTATGAAAATTTAGTTTCCTTTTAAGTTACTTTCCGAATGGTGGAAACTTTCATTACATCTGTTTTTTTAACTGTGAAATGCTCTTGGCTCTATAATATTCAGTTCTGATTGTCTAAATTAGCACAGTAAAAATATGTCTGGAATGAAACACAGACATTTGAATAGGACATCATGGACAAAATGAGTTTGCGCTAAAATCAATTGAATTTGTATGTTACCCTTTTACAAACACTTGAATGGAAGCTAGCAGAAGAATCCAGTATTAATTTACCTAATACCCTCTTTACTGATAACTTAATTTTCATATGGCTAGGAGAAACCTAAAGGGTTAAATGCCTAAATATAGTGATAAATGCCTAAAAAAAGTGATCCACACTTTTTTTTTTATTTTAAGAGAAAAAAAATGAGGGAGAAAAGAGGAGAAAAAATAGCTTAGTCTTTTGGTAAGGAATCTTAGCACAAAGTTTTCTAACTTTTTTGTAATCTGGTGATTTGGTTGACTTTCAGATAATGTTTATTTTATATATCCTAAATTCATCCCTCTTTAATTGTTGGGAGATAGTTCCTTTTTCTTTCATTAACAGCAAAAGAAAACAATGAGCTCACATTCTCTGCATAATCCTCAGATATAGGAAAGCTTTTCTTCCTTCTCAATCATCCACCATCAAAGGAAAATGGCCTTGAGTCCTTTAGAACCTTTAACTACATAACCAACCCTTTCCAATATTTTCAGGCAGACACACTAAAAGGGTTATGTTGTGGACTGAATATTTGTGTTCCCTAAAATTAAACATGAAGACCTCACCCCCAATATGATGGTATTTGGTAATGAGGTCTTTGGGGGATAACTGGGTTTAGATTAGGTCATAAGGATGCATCCTCATGATAGAATTAACGGCCTTAAAAGAAAAGGAAGAAAGAGAGATATCTCTCTACGTGTCCACAACCAGGAAAGACCATGTGAGGACACAGGTAGAAGGCAGCCATCTGCACGCCAGAAAGAGACTTCTCACCAGACCCTGATCCTACTGGCATCCTGATCTTGTACTTCCAGTCTCCAGAACTGTGAGAAGATAAATTTCTGTTGTTTAAGCCACCCAGTCTGTGGCATTTTGTTATGACAGCCTGAGTTGGCTAATACAGGTTATAAATATTACAGAATTTTAAAGCTGGAAAGGTATTCAGAGATGACTCATACCAAGGATTAAAAATTGGTGGCCTTTTGAACTAGCCTATAGATTTGCTTTGTAGGTGTCCACAGAATTTAAAAATACCTAAAAACATACCTTAGGGGTGATAACTCTGTAATTTTACACAAGCCCCGTCATTGTCAATTGCATTGTCCCGCCCTAATAACACATTTGTGTTAACTTGATTTACGCTTGTGACTCTGGTTACTGCTGATCTTCTCCTTTTATACATGGGGAAAATAAAGTCCAGAGATGTAAGGTGACTGCCCAAGCTGAGACAAGTAATCAAAATGAAAAATGGGTCTAGGATCCAGATCTCTTGATAACCTATCTGTTTTATTCTACACAGCCTGCCTAAGGGATGTATCAGTGAACCATAGCACAAGGATATGACGCTAGCAAATAATCTGATTGCCTGAAGCATGGATATCAGGGAAAAATATCAAGCAAAAAGGAGAAAAAAAAAAAGGTCATTTTTACAAGATTTTATCTATTCATCCATCCAGATGGATTAATTCTGAAATAGTACACAGTAACTTTGAAGATGAAATATCATCACTTCGGTAGCAAAGAGGCAAAATAAAAATTCTCATACTCTATTCGTACTTTGAGTTCTGTTACTATTGACTTCAGAAAGAATTTAAAGTGCTTTTGGTAGGAAAATATAATAGAGATTATATCAAAGGAAATAACATAAAAAGTAAAAATAATTATGGAAATTCTATATTCTATTATTGTAATAGAGTAAGTAAATCTATTAAAATGTCTGCTTTTTAGTCTAATTACATTATGTAATTCCCCATGAAATATTAAAGAATTATTATAATTGGTAATGCAAAAGTTTCCCTTTCCAACACAACCTGTGTGTTACATCCCCTTATGATATTTCTTCCCTTCAAAATGTCCTACTGATATACAATCAGCAAGATAAAACTAGGCATTGATAGGACTTTCTTTCAAATCTTGCAAAGACCTGAAAAAGGCCAAAAATCAAAGGCTCATTCCCTAGATAACAGGCCCTTGAACTCCTCTCACTGTAAATGTGTATATCAGTAAAAGTGAAATGTAACATTTGTATGATGTGATAGTTTACCAAGAAATGTCCAGGTATTATTTTATTTGATCCCACCCCAAATTCTGGGAAACAGATAAGGCAGGGAATTATCTCCATTCAGAGAAGAGGGAAACGACCCCATGTCCAACAGAGTCAGCCACAGATCCACATTTTCTGAAGCCTTACAATTCCACATGTCACGTGTTAGGAGGTAATGTTTCTGAGGACATTGCTATATTCATGTGAACTTCAAAAAGGTTCACAGAATTCAACATGTCCTTGTTGGGCAGGGTAACTTTTAGCATTATCTAAGCCTAAAATATTTGCAGTTACTCACTTCACGTAGCCCTGCCAGACATATTTTAAGCCTGCTTTTATATTTCGTACTGGACTTCATGTTAAGAGTCCTATATTACAAGTGAATCACCTATTCATTAATTTATTCATTATTTCAATAAAAATAGTTTGAGTACCAACTGTCTTGGGGACTTGTATGTGTTTGTGATTGTGGAGTCCGAGGGTTGTGGGGAGGATAGAAAGATAAATATAGAACAAACCCCAGAATCTACACAGGACCTTACAGTAGAGCAGGAGAGATATATCACACATACAACTCAAGAGTACCTAGCATACGGCTTGTTTTCCTAGAAGTTCATGGATCCCCAGAGGGGACTGAATGTTCTTCCAAGTGTCCAAAGTTACAAGAGCCCATAGGTTATCATTCCTCTTTAAATGGTAGGTCTGGAGTAAATCCAGACCAGATAAAGGCCAGAGGCCTGTTGTAGCATCCTGCGCCTCTGTCCTACTGCCCACCTTCAATGAGAACCTATCTTGAAAACACCCACCCGCCTCTCGGTGGCCTTCCTTGGTTGTGACAGAGTTTAAACTTCCATGTAATCCCTCTAGATTTCACCTCTTTTTCCTCTGCTCTGATGCCTTGACACTGACTCCCCTTTGCTTTCATTTAACTCGCATGCCATTTTTATGTAAAGCAGTTATTTTCTGTATCCTGGTGCTAAGCCCCATCAGGTCTCTCTTTTAAATACAACCTGTCAAAGTCCCAGTCCATCCCCCTCTGCAGGTTCCCCCACCTCTGGACAGAGTTGTGGCTGAAATGCCTGGAGGAATCCCCTTCCGAGGACCAGGAAGGATGCATACAATTTTGCCTGATAACAGGGGGAAGAGAGAGATCCTACAGAGAAGGAATGGCATGGCTAATTAGCCCTCCTCTGACTAAAACCTTAAGTTTCTGTAGGAAATAAGACTATAAAAGTAAGTACATGCAAAATTGTGGAAGGCCCTGAATGCCCTATTAAGGGCTTTGGTCCCTACAGGTAATGGGAATCTGTGGAATTTTTTTGTCTACTTTCAGCAAAGGAATGTGTGTTTTAGGATATGAGATAAATGTCCGTAAGTAAAAACCTTCTTTGAAAATAGCTGCAGGCACCCAGAGAACCCACAAGTCCATGAATTTACAACCAAAGACATTGATATAAATGGTTTACGAAAGCTGATCGTGTTAAGATGTCTGAAAAAAGTTATCAAAACCCCGTTGAAATAGTCACCCTCTGAATAAGTATTTACTAAGCACCTTCTAAATTCGAGATACTGCATTTGGCACCGAAGGTATCTGAAGTATAACATATGGCTTCTGCTCTCAATAGGTCTACAAGCAACTCCCGAGAGCCCTCACTTCCCTCAAAGCTCTATGTGGTGACAAGTGACACCACAAGCAGAATGCTGAAAGCCACTAAAGCTGCCAGCAGGGCTGCTCATTGGAGAGCTGCTCTCCAGAACATATTCCCTTTGTTTCCTGGGATGTTATCTTTCATAAAACAATAACATGTTTGGCACTGTTTAAGATATTTTTCAAATTAATTTAGGATAGTTATATCTACTCTTAAATAAACATTTTTTTTGTAGTTGTAGTAAGTTTACATCAAAGTCATTTACTGACTGCAAATTAAATCAGACCTTGGGGCTTCCCTGGTGACGCAGTGGTTAAGAATCTGCCTGCCAATGCAGGGGAAACGGGTTCAAGCCCTGGTCTGGGAAGATCCCACATGCCTCAGAGCAACTAAGCCTGTGAGCCACAACTACTGGGCCCACGTGCTGCAGCTACTGAGGCCTGTCCGCCTAGAGCCTTTGCACCACAACAAGAGAAGCCACCACAATGAGAAGCCCATGCACTGCAACGAAGAGTAGCCCCCACTCGCCAAAACTAGAGAAATCCTGCGTGCTGCAACAAAGACCCAATGCAGCCAAAAATAAAACAAATGAAATAAATTTAAAAAAAATAAATCAGACCTTAATTGTGACCAAAAATACTATTGCAGATGCTATTACATGAGATTGAAAGGTTAGGTCTATTTGAACCATTTCATAAAATAAGAGAAAGAG
Organism: Globicephala melas; assembly: GCF_963455315.2. NCBI lineage: Eukaryota > Metazoa > Chordata > Mammalia > Artiodactyla > Delphinidae > Globicephala > Globicephala melas. Next base: position 91,616,830 of record NC_083320.1, read on the forward strand.
GAATAAGGTTCTCATTAGAATCTTGGCTAGCAATTTAAAAGATGTGTCTTTTCAGGGAACATGTCCTTGAGGAAATTTCAGTAGGAATCTCAGAATTCCTTTTAGGTTAAAAAAAAAAAAACTGACTAAAGAGACTTCTACCCTGCACAAGAAGCTTGCTTTACTTGTTCTCTGATATTTGAAATAGGCAGCATCTCAGGATTGGTACCCGAGGGCACAAATGCTCACTTATGCCAGGAAAACAAACAAACAAAGAAAAAAACATTAAGAAAAAGCAAGTATCGGGGCAAAGGCACAAGAGAATAAATGGAGAAATACTCTGCTCTGAAATGTGAAAAAGTGGTAAGATTAAAATGCACACTTAGAAGGGAAGTATTTGAAGCACAGGCTAAAACCTCATCATCTGAAATATTCTAACAGGTGCGAATAGAGTGAGCTGCAGAGTGAATTATTATAGCTCTTCCAACAGTTACTACAGGGGCTACTGCACTTTCATCACTATTATCTGTCTCATCCTATAGCACTGTTGATCAATGTCTTGACATATGGAGATGAAAGATTAGAGAGTGGGGTAGCAGCACTGGAGCTGCACTAGTGCTCAAAAGAGAGACAAATTAGAATACCCATTTTCTCCAAATATAGTTTTCAAACAGGAATTATTTCCAGTGGTTTCATTTAAAGTATGTCCAGATGTCCTCAACACTAGCAAATGGAAATAGGAAGAAGAGAGAACTTACTGAACAACTACTAAGACATTGAAGGCCCAGTATTTTTTTTTGAGGAATAATTGATATACAATATTAAATAAGTTTCAGGTGTACAACATAGTGATTCACAATTTTTAAAGTTTATACTCTATTCATGGTTATCAAATATTGGCTATATTCCCTGTGTTGTACTATATGTCCTTGTAGCTTATTATTTTTTTACATAGTAGTTTGTCTGTCTTAATCCTTTTGTCCTTCCCTCATTCCCTCTCCTGACTGGAAATCACTAGTTTGTTCGCTATATCTGTGAGTCTGTTTCTTTTTTTTTTTTAACATCTTTATTTTTTTTTTTGATAAATACCCAGTAGTGGAATTGCTGAGTCATATCGTAGTTATATTTTCAGTTTTCTGAGAAACTTCCATACTGTTTTCAATAGTGGCTGCACCAATTTACCTTCCCACCAACAGTGTCAAAGGATTCCTTTTCTCTACATCCTCGCCAACATTTGTTATTTGTGGTCCTTTTAATGATAGCCGTTCTGACAGGTGTGAGGTGATAGCTCACTGTCGTTATGATTTGCATTTCTTTGATGATTAATGAGGTTGAGGATCTTTTCATGTGCCTGTTGGCCATCTGTATATCTTCTTTGGAAAAATGTCTATTACAGTCTTCTGCCCATTTTTCAATCATGTTATTTGTTTTTTTGATGTTGAGTTGTATAAGCTGTTTGTATATTTTGGATATTAACCCTGTTGATCATATCATTTGCAGATATTTTCTACCATTCAGTACGTTGTATTTTTGTTTTGTCAATGGTTTCCTTTGCTGCGTAAAAGCTTTTAAGTTTAATTAGGTCCCATTTATTTATTTTTGCTTCTATTTCCTTTGCTTCAGGAGGCATATGTCCAAAAAAAAAATATTGCTACAATTTATGTCAAAGAGTGTTCTGCCTATGTTTTCTTCTAGGAGTTTTACGGTTTCTGGTTTTACCTTTAGATCTTTAATCCATTTTGAGTTTACTTTTGTATATGGTGTTAGAGAATGTTCTAATTTCATTATTTTACATGTAGCTGTCCAGTTTTCCCAGTACCACTTACGGAAGAGGCTGTCTTGTTTCCATTGTATATTCTTGCCTCCTTTGTTTGGATTAATTGACTATGTGTGTGGGTTTATTTCTGGTCTCTCTATTCTGTTCCATTGATAGATGTGTCTGTTTTTGTACCAGTACCATACTGTTTTGATTACTGTAACTTTGTAGTATAGTCTGAAGTCAGGAGGCATGACTCCCCCAGCTCTGTTCTTCATTCTGAAGATTCTGTTGGCTATTCAGGGTCTTTTGTGTATCCATACAAATTTTAAAATTATCTGTTCTAGTTCTATGAAAAATGCCCTGGGTATTTTGATAGGGATTGCACTGAATCTGGGGATTGCTTGGGTAGTATGGTCATTTTAACAATATTAATTCTTCCAATCCATGAACACACTATATCTTTCCATTTGTGTTGTCTTCAATTCCTTTCATCAATGTCTTACAGTTTTTGGATTTATAGGTCTTTTACCTCCTTTGGTGGGTTTATTCCTAGGTCTTTTATTTTGATTGTAAATGGGAATATTTCCTTAATTTCTCTTTCTGATAGTTTGTTGTTAGTGTATAGAAATGCATCAGATTTCTGTATATTAATTTTGTATCCTGCAAGTTTACCAAATTAATTGATGGGCTGCAGTAGTTTTCTGGTGGTGTCTTCAGGATTTTCTATGTATAGTGTCATGTCATTTGCAAACAGTGACAGTTTTACTTCTTCTTTTCCAATTTGGATTGTTTTTATTTCTTTTTCTTCTCTGATTGCTGTGGCTAGGATTTCTAACACCACTTTATTTTTTTTTTAATTTTAAACTTATTTATTTATTTTTGGCTGCGTTGGGTCTTCTGTTGCTGCACGTGGGCTTTCTCTAGTTGCGGTGAGTGGGGGCTACTCTGCGTTGCGGCGCGTGGGCTTCTCACTGCAGTGGCTTCTCTTGTTGAGGAGCACGGGTTCTAGGCATGCAGGCTTCAGTAGTTGTGGCACACAGGCTCAGTGGTTGTGGCTAGCAGGCTCTAGAGCGCAGGTTCAGTAGTTGTGGTGCATGGGCTTAGTTGCTCTGCAGCATGTGGGATCTTCCCGGACCAGGAATCAAACCCGTGTCCCCTGCCTTGGCAGGTGGATTCTTAACCACTACGCCACCAGGGAAGCCCTCCAACACCACTTTAAATAAAAGTGGCAAGAGTGGGCATTCTTATCTTGTTCCTGAGCTTAGAGGAAACACTTTCAGCTTTTCACTGTTGAGTATGATGTTAACTGTGTGTTGTCATATATGGCCTTTCTTATGTTGAAGTATGTTCCCTCTATGCCCAATTTCTGCAGAATTTTTATCACAGATGGATGTTGAACTGTGTCAAAAGCTTTTTCTTCATCTACTGAGATGATCATATGGTTTTTAATCCTTCAATTTGTTAATGTGGTGTATCACATTGATTGATTTACAGCCTTTGAAAAATTCTTGTATTCCTGGGATAAATCCCACTTGATCATAGCGTATGAGTGTTTTGATGTATTGTTTAATTCGGCTTGCTAATATTCTGTTGAGGATTTTTGCATCTATGCTAATCAATGATATTGGCCTCTAATTTTTTCTGTGTGTGTGATATCTTTTTCTGGTTTTGGTATCAGGGTGACACTGGCCTTGTAAAATGAGTTTGGAACCATCCCTTCTTTTGCAATTTTTTGGGAATAGTTTGAGGATAGGTGTTAACTCATCTCTATATGTTTGGAAGGATTCACCTGTGAAGTCATCTGGTCTTGGACTTTTGTTTGTTGGGAGTTTTTTTTTTTAATTACTGATTCAATGTCATTACTGGTAATTGGTCTGTTCATATTTTCTATTTCTTCCTGGCTCAGTTTTGGGAGATTGTACATTTCTAAGAACTTTATATTTTTTCTAGGTTGTCCATTTATTTGGGCATATAATTGTTCGTAGCAGACAAGGGCTCAACATTTTGCTACATGCCTTAGGAAATCGCTGTCTAGTACTTGCAACAATCCTTTAGATAATATAGTGTTTGGTTTGTAGGCAAACAAACTAAAGCTCAGAAAAGTCTATTATTTTTCCCCAAATCAAAACCTAGTAAATGGAACTTCCAAGATTTATACCTATGGCCACCAAGCTTCACAGCATGTGGTCATTTGCTTCTAAATGGGGAAATAGATATTTTTGAAGTATAAGCACATTAAACAATGTTTAATTGTCAATTTTTTAATATTTTTTTTTCTCTTCACATTTTTTTTAAGGGTTACTTTTCTTAATACCCAGTAAAATCTTTTCCTGGGCATTTACTAAATCTTACATTTAGTGAATCATGTACATATAATGTCAATAATATGTTTTGACAGTATAATTAAAAAACACATTTCTTAAAAACACATAATGTGTTGCAAGACAATTTTAAAAATTGTGCAAGACAATTTTAACAATGTCTTCTACTCCAGAATAAAAGTGTGTGTGTGTGTGTGTGTCTTAACTAGGGAGAGAAGTATTTGAAAGTACTGTAGCTTGAATAGGAGGCATTGACACTGTATCCATTACCTATTTCTGCATACAAACTACCCCAAAACAATGGCTCACAACTATGGGTTGCATGGGAATTCTCCTGGTTTTGCCTGGGCTCACTCATGGGACTACTTTCAGCTGGAGGGTCAGCTAGAGGCTGAGCTGAGCTGTCACAAATGGGAGAGCTGGGCTTCTTTTCCATGTGATTTTGCACCCTGAAGGAATACAAGACTTCCTCAAGTGATGATGGTAGCTATCTAAGAGGGCAAGTCCCAATGGGCAAGCTCTTACAAAATCCATGCTTCTGTCATCTTTACAGATATCATATTAGCCACAGCAAGTCACATGCATAAGCACAGAATCAATGTTGGAGGGGACTATACCAAGGACATAGATTATTAGGCTATAAGACTCACTAGGAGCTATTAATGTAATACTCTACTACTGATACCTTTTTGGACTTGAAAATAGCTTTCCTTTGGAAGGGAAGCTTTGTTGTTCAGGATCATAAAGAAATGTCATCAGATGATTGCTGTTTGACGATTTAGGAGGAAAGGTGTCTAACCTCTAACGTTGATTCCTATAGAGATAAGAGGGGAAGTTTTAACCCATGAATTGCTGGTTCATGTACTCAGTCCTGAATGGACACTGTAGGCCTGGTATAGCCCTCAGATGTGGATATGTGTGAGAAATAAAAGTATTGAGCATAAAGATATGCAAAACTGGTAACCCACTACAGTGCTCCCTTGGGTCAGAGTTCACCCTAGGGACTGCAGAACTGTCTTCACACTAAGAACCCCGGTGGCCCAGTGATACTCAGTGAGGATTAACATGACAGGATCACCACAGTAGACTAGCTTTCAACAGCAAGTCCCTGCGTCACTGAGAAGCCATGCCTGCAGTGGACTTCACAGATGCCCATTCTTTCCCTGTTTGGATGTGCATGACAGACTACCACCTCTATAATTTTCAGAAAAAAATAAGATAAAACAGGTGGGCAAAGAGCATAGTGTTAACTTTACAGAGTGCTTACCATGTGCCAGGTACCATTCTAAACACTACAGTTGGATTCTATTATCATTTCCATTTTATAGAGAAGAAAACAGAGGCAACAAAAAAGTTATTTAACTTTTTCCAAGGTATTGTTATGGGGCAGAGCTAAGACTCAAAGCCTGGAAGTCTGACTCCAGAGCTTGGGTTCTGAACCACTGGTCATTCTGCCTTTGTAGGGGACCAGTTAATTAAAAAATTAATCGTGTGACTATATTTGCCACTCTTTGGAAAGTCCATGCTGATTTTAAAAAGCATTCATGAATTGGGAATTGTCTATTAGTATGTTTTAACCTTAACCATACTTCTACTCCCTTCCCAGATACGTGTGTCTGAGAAAACATATATTTATTTTTCTTGATAGTCAACTGATATTTCATACACTTTTCATCTTGTCTTGAGCAGATTTTACTTTTAGAAGAATATATTGGTGTTAAAATATATCCTTACAAAAGAAATCCTTTATTTTATGGAAATCTTCCTGCTTATGAGTGTGTCATTCAGTTCATGTAAAATAAATATCAATCATGCAATATTACTTTTTTTGTAACACAACTTCCATGGACCATTCTGATCTTTGGGCCTTGTGGTACTTAAATGACCATCCACGTTTCAATGTTAGAGCTGATGGCAACTGGTTTATTTTTATTGCTTTGGCTCCAGCAAAAATAAAACCTACCCTAAGAACATGAGGCACTTAAAAAGCTTTAAAGTTTGTGGCTCTTCTTAAAAACCATAAATATTTGAGGTCTGAAATTCATTCATGATTACTCCTTTCACAAACCATCAAAAACTCGAATCATTCCAAATAAATCTATTAAAGATACTTACAGTGACTGCTTACTAATTTTTTTTTATTTGGTTGTTTACTTTGCCATTTCCTTGCTAGACTGCAGTAGTCCCTTGTTATTCTTTTTATTTAACAGTTATTTCCTGTCTCTCATAACATCTGCTTGAAGCCTCACTGTTAATTTCAGGCAAAATGAAAATGCATTTAGAATATTCCCTTTTGATTAGATGATCAAGACACAGAAAAAATGACTGCTCAGATACCCAGAGGGACCCGAAATTCAAACATCAATCAAAATAGGACTGAGTTTATGAGATGTTTTTTGAACAAAAATAGTCCCACCTTGATTCTAAATTTCACAGCTACCAAAAATATGCAAGATTACCATAGATTTCGTAATAGAATATGTAACCATAAAGGCAACCACCAAACAACTCAGTCACAAGCAATGATAAAACCTGATGCAAAACTCTTAACTTGAGGCTATTTCCTACCTGCTAGATGTACCCTATGTTATTTAAAAGGAGAAAAGTATAAAACTAATTAATTATAGTAAAATATATAACAGAAAGAATCTAAATGTAACAATATGTGATTTTTATATTGCTGAGCAGAGGATTTGAATATATGAATATTAAAGAAAAATCCATCCATTTGGTCAAACTATGAATAAGATTCTAAGTTATTGGTTCTTCCCAACAGTCTACCTGTAGGGTATTTAATCCATTTCTTTTCTTCTTAAAAGAGAGATTTTTCAAAGGTAACGTGCTGTGCATTACACAGTTATCAGAATTAAGATATCCAGAGTAAGGAGTTCTTTTCTGATTGTATTAATTATATTCATGCATTCAACACCCAAGATCTACGAAGCTGTGGGAATGGCAAAGGCAAGTAAGACACTACACCAGCCCTTAAGAAGCTCATCATCTCATGGGAAAGATAAATATATAAACAAATAACTATAATAACAATGTAACGAAATATTTCAGTGGAGGGATGCACATAGTTGTCTGGAAGCGGAAGGGAAAGAAATACTAGCTTTGCCTTTAGGACCAGCCATGTAGCTACAAACACGATTAGTCTGAGACAGAGAAGAAAGATCAGACATCAGACCCAGTTGGGGGGCTGGAAAAGCAGACCATATGGCTGGAAGATTGCCCTTCTCTAATAAAAAGTGACACAGAAATTGATTTAAATGTGTTGTATTTTTTTTCTTGTAGCTACAGCCTACTAATTCTTCCAAAATATACTCTACCTCTTTTGCAACCATATGTGGAATCTCCTGCAGTATGTAAAATAAGGATTCTGAAAAGTTTGAAGGAAGGCTTCTATGTGGTTGAAGCCTCTATTTTATTTGGCAGAAGTAAGTATATAAGATCCTTTCTATTCATATGTATTTTTTTCATATTTTTAGTTTCACATGATGCTTTTTTAAAAATTTATTTTATATTATAGTTGTGAATGGATATATGTATATGTATTCATACATATTTACTTACCTTTATCTAGAAAAGCCTTTATCTAGAAAAATGAAGAGGAAGAATCCAGATGGATTCTTGCTGATAAAGAGTGCCAGGCCTGAAGACAAACTACCTCATCTACAATGGGCTCTAGGAAGTCTGGAAGTATAGACTCGTCACTCCAGTGATTCTTTGGGGGAAATCCAGGCCCTTGTCCAGGATACGATACAGAGTCACCTCCTGCTCTGGACACACTCCAGCTTTTTAGGAAAAGGAGCCTGGTTGGTTAGGGCAGTGAAGGATACACAGGGAAGCCGGGATGCATAGACCACTCACTGTTCATAGCCAAACACTTGGACTTGTGGAGAATTAGGACAAAGCTTCACCATCAACCAGATGCCAACAGCAACAGGAACCATCTAACAGTAACTCTGGTAACTGACACAAGCTGCTAAACTCTCAGATGAGGCTGCTTGTGTCTCCCTAAGTTAGCATTCCACTGTTATCACTCAGTTTTTTCTGACCATTCTTCTAACTATCCGCATCTCCACATACTCCTGACTTCCTTCCAACTCTGCATCTCTGTCTTTCCAAAAATGAGAGTCTGACATTAGTCACTGACTAACACAGAACATCTAAATTGAACAGAATTCCAGACCTAGGCCAATTCATAGGTACCTAGTCCTTTTTATGGATAACTCAACATTTGTATTGTATTCCAGGGGACAATGATTCTAGGAGATGTTAATCAGAGTTTATTCTGCCTTCAAAAGAGCTACAGAAAATTCATACCAAATCTACCTGTTGGAAACTCACAATACAGACTTATATACTGAAGGCTCTAAAATGTTACAGCATAAAAAAAAGCCTGTTTAACTCTATTGAATTGTTTAAGGAATCTCTTTTAAAGACAAGACCTTATTTTTGTCTTGAACACTTTTTATTGCTCTGAACATTTTAAAGCATTGCCACAAAGAGCTTAACCTTTAGTCTAGTTTGAGAAGCACTGCTTTAGTTGGCTTCAAATAGGATGCCGAGATCTGCTTCCATGAGCTGTGGGCAGAGGGTCAGAGACACATGACACATACTCAGCAATTTACATGTCAGGACCCACTGGTGGACATTTGCCTCAAACGAGGCCTGCAGTGATGGCAGGAATTTTGAATCCTGTCAATCCCACTCTAGGTAAGCCCCATAAACCATGAGACAATGACTTTAAGAACAAGACTGGTTAAAAGAGTCTGTAAGGCTGAGAGGATTAAGTTATTCAACGCATGAGCCAGCTCAGGTTCCTGAAATCCCAACAGAACCAAACTGTTTTTGAGTGGGAAGGGAAAAAAGTTTTTGTCCTCCTTAAAAAGAGACACATTCAAACACGCAGACTTTCAGAAGCAACTACGGTTCATCTCATATGATTCATCTGTCCATTAACTTCATCTGGATCAGGCAGGCAGATGAGAAAAGAGAGCAGAGGCTCTGTTTTGTCCTGACTAGCATTCAGAATCCATCTTTCCCTTATAATTATATAAAATGCTTTTCTCCCCCTTCTCTTTTCCTTTCCCTTTTTAGGCAAAGTGCTGCTTTGAAGATAGAATAAATAATGCAACTCTTTGGTGCTTTGTGGTTTTTAGGGAGGATTAAAAGAAAACTATCAGTATGATTAAAGGGCCATTCTTAAAATAAACTTGCAGTTGGCAACATTTATGTCCATGCTTTCCCATCTCCTAGTTGTCTTAGCTACATCTGGGTCTCCCCTCTACCTCCCTGTGTTCAGGGTCCTTATGCTGCAAGTCACCTAGAGTCCCATACTCTTAATCTTCTACATTTTGTCTATTTCCTAACCTCTATCAAGACTCACTCATCCAATGCCTCATTCTATCAGAACTGTTTTCTATTTAGCTGGAAAGAAATCATCCCTAGTAAAAATGTCTGCTAAAGTGATAATCTACTCTGCTTATGCACACTTGGGTAGCCTTTAATTTTACCAACAAATAAACTGAAGCTTTAGAGGCCGTGACTTGCCTGTAGTCTCAGAAATACTGTATGTGTCCTGCTGAAAATACAGTACTTCACTGGATGGCAGTTAAAATATATATATCACGAAAACAAACTTACGGTTCCCAAAGGGGAAAGGGGGGAGGGATAAATTAGGAGTTTGGTGTTAACATATATACATTACTACATATAAAATAGATAAGCAACAAGGACCTACTGTATAGCACAAGGAACTCTACTCAACATTTTGTAATAACCTATATAAGGGAAAATAATCTGAAAATATATATATAACTGAATCACTGTGCTGTACACCTGAAACTAACACAATACTGTAAATCAACTATACTTCAATATAGAAAAGAAAAAAAACCAAAAAATACCAAATATATGACTTTGATGTTCAATGTTAAGCATACCTTGCTAGTTACTTAAGTTATTAAGTGACACCTAAACTCATACGATGTTCTGCCACTTGCCCTTTAAATGCTGGAGTTCCTCAGGGCTTGGTCTTGAGCTTTCATCTCTTCTCACTTAATATACTCTCTCTCTCTCTTTGAGACTAGCAGATCGCATCCAATCCCAAGGATTCAATTACCAATAGTGACACCACTGACTACCAGGTTTGAATCTGCAGCTCAGACCTTTCCATTTAGCCCTAGTTATCTACCAGGCACCTCCTCTGGGGTATTTTTTCAGGCTATGCAAACACGACATGTTCACAGTTCTATTAATGATCTTCTCTGCATCTTGCTCCACTGTAAAGGTTAACTCACTAGTGGCCATCACCATCAATGCTGTCCTTGCTCAAGCTGGAAACCTGAGTGTTGTCCTGAATACTTCTCTGCTTTTTACTTCCCTATTCGATTAATCTTGGGTATTCTACTTTTTAAATATCTCTTCAGCACATCCTTTTCTCTCCATCTCCCTGCCATCTTGATAATCAAAGCCACTCTCCTGTCTTTACTGTATTATGAAAATAGCTTCTTACCTGGCCTCTCTCCCTCTAGCCTTCCTTCCTCCCAACTCATTCTCCACATTGCTGCCAGAGTAGTCTTTTTAAAACAGAAATCTAATTACGCCACTCTTGAGCCCGACACTCTACACTGGTTTCATTGCTTTCATCACAAAGCCTAAGTACATTACTGTGGCTTATGTGCTTCTGTATGATCCTCCTTCCCTACCCGCTGATGTAGCTTTACTTCAAACACTCTAACTCTATTTCCAGCTATAGTCACCACAGTTCTATTTCAATTATTCCAAATGAACTGAACAACGTCCTTACGTACAAATTAACATATAACATTCCCTTTGTTGGAAATATCCTGTCTCTTCTTCTCGACCAATCAAGTTCCCTTTATCCAGTCTCAACATTATTAAACTCACTTATTTGACTCTGAATGTTTCATGTATAACACAGAATAATAATTGCTAAAAATATATTTGTTAGAGGGAGATCAGCTTGGTGCTTTGTGACCACCTAGACGGGTGGGGTAGGGAGGGTGGGAGGGAGGCACAAGAGGGAGGGGATATGGAGATATATGTATATGTATAGCTGATTCACTTTGTTACAAAGCATAAACTAACACACCATTGTAAAGCAATTATACTCCAATAAAGACGTTAAAAAATAAATAATTAAATATGTTAAAAAAAAGGAAAAAATATATATATATTTGTTTAATACATAATCACATCATTAAAAGACCCACAAGGGTAACATTGCATGTGTCCTATTCTCCATTCTATCCCTGGTACCTTGGTACACAGCAGGCTATCAAATAGTACTTCTTTTTGTAAATAATTACTAAGAAACACCTAATATTTAAGAGACATTTTTAGTGACATTTGATAGCAATATCACTCTTTCCAGCCCCTAACTGTGTGTGTCATAGTAGAAGCATGAGAAACTTAGTCTAGTAAAAATTGATTAACAACTGCCACGCCTTATGATTTATCTCAGAGTTAGCAGAGAAGAAAGATACTTTTAAAAAGACATTTCTGCCTCCTAATCTCTGGTGTTTTTTTTTTTGTTTTGTTTCGTTTTTTGCTGTACGTGAGCCTCTCACTGTTGTGGCCTCTCCCGTTGTGGAGCACAGGCTCAGGACACACAAGCTCAGCGGCCACCACTCACGGGCCCAGCCGCTCCGCAGAATGTGGGATCTTCCCGGACTGGGGCACGAACCCGCGTCCCCTGCATCGGCAGGTGGACTCTCAACCACTGTGCCACCAGGGAAGCCCTCTGGTGTTTTTTTTGATGTTATACCTTTAGCATATTTTAATTCTCATTGGCTGATCAGTGAGCAAGGTTTTGAAAAAGCATGGGCTCATTTTTAAAATGAGAGAATAGAAATTTGAAAGAACTATCACAAGTAACTACCTGGGTATTCAAGAGTCAAAGAAAAACGGTCTCAATAAAATGTTGAACACAGCAGGCAATGGCAACAGCCTACTTTGAAACTGTAACTGGAAACAGAGTTTGCAATAACTATAAGTGGGTCAGACAATGTTGCCCCCATGGCATAAGTTTTTAAGGTAATTGAAAGATTCATGAATTAAAGATAGACCTCTCTAAAATATTACAAATCTATTGCTATCACCTGGCACATTATTTAACAAATTGCTAAGGATTTTCGTGAACTCTGCACACGCCAGGCATGATTCTTACAAACAGCGTTGGGGTACTGCGTCCCAGCTGGCTTTAATCAGCTGAAATGGAATGCAATCAGCATCACAAATTAATAATATTCCTTTTCATGGTCATTTTGTTCCATAAAGAAATGACAAATGGGTATAAACGCTGTTAGAAAAACATCACAAAATAATGTCTCCACAGGAAACATAAGTCAGTGTGATTTGAAGATTCCCATGATTGCTCATACATGACTTCCCAAAGCAATAGACTTGAATGGCTACTTCTGAAGCCATTTTCCTTTTTGATCATAGAGTCAAATAGAGAGCTTTGCTACAGGACAAAATGTATCACCAGCCTTATCTAAATGTATAACAGACTGTGGAAATAGTTACACACACGCAATACAGTTACACACACACACAGGCGGACATATCCACATTCAGGAAATCACCGTTTTAGATGGCCAGAAAACTATTATTTCATAATTATTTTATACTGTTATTGATTTTTCAAAACTTTCAGATTTATTATCACTTTTTAAAACCTCAAGAAAAGTAAAGAACAATATTTTGTAGCCAGCGATATTCTATGTACATGCACAAATTTCTAAACTTTCAAGACAACAGGAATGAAAAACACAGCATTTAGATTCCAGCGCCTTGACTTTGACCTTAAGTTAAACTTTTGTGCTCCACCACTCCCTAAATAAAACTGGAAAGGTAAAAAGGAAAAAAAAGAAAAAAAGGCGTTCTTAGAGATAGGATAACAAACTATTCTACCCAGCTCATGAAATACGATCACTGTTTCAGATAGACACTTTGATTGAATGTGCATTGGCAGACAACTCAAAAATTATGACTGGGTTCTTATGTAACAAACGTACTCGCTACAAAGCTTGAATTACTCATTTGTTTATCTCATAAAGCACAGGCTGGTGCAACATAAGGGCATTTCTAGCATACTCCATGGAGACATAATCTGTAACTGTTTAAAATGATAAAAGGCTAACAGAACGGATTGAACACGGTGTATCGAGGGCATATGATTAACAGCACTCAGGAAATCAAAAACTAGAGAAAATGTCAAGAAAAAGCATGAGTCTGAACATCTGGCCTTGCAGTTATGGATATTGTCACTAGGCATTCAGTGGCAAACAACTGCTTTTTAGTTACTAAATCATGCTTGGCTTTTGACATCACTTTGTATAACCTGAATTCAGATCGTCTACTGGTGACATTTTAATCATATCTTTTGCTGAGTGGCTACAGCAATTGGATATCCATGAAATGCTGCACTTGGTTCTTTCACAGAATCTTTCTTCACATGAGAGCCTTTAAGATGGATCAAATGCCTCCATCTAGACTTTTCCACAATGCTGAATTAACACAAACAAAATGATTAATGGTCCAGTTTAAGTGCAGCTACTGTGAAACTGTGGTCTAGATTCTCCAAGTAATGCCACTTTTTTTTTTTTTTTGGAAAATGAATCTCCTACAACTCAACAACAAAAAGAACAAATCACTTGATTAAAAATGGGCAAAGGACTTGAAGAGCCATTTCTCTAAAGAAGATGTATAAATGGCCAACAAGAATATCAAAAGAGGTTCAACATCACTAGTGATCAGGGAAATGTACATAAAAGACCACAATGAGATTCGCCTCACACCCATTAGGATGGCCACTATCAGAAAAACAAAACAAAACAAAACGAAAAACATAAAGTGAAAACAAGGTTGGTGAGGTTGTAGAGAAACCAGAACCCTTGTGTACTCTTGGTAGGGATGTAAAATGGTACAGCCACTGTGGAAAACAGTAACAGTAAGATGATTCCTCAGAAAGTTAAAAATAGAATTACCATATGATCTAGCAATCCCAAAGAATTGAAAATATATATCCAAAAGAATTGAAAGTAGGATCTTGAAGAGATTTTTTCATACCTACTTTCACTGTAGAATTATTCACAATAGCCACGCTGTAGAAACAACCTAAACGTTCATTGGCAGATGAATAAAGAAAATGTGGTATGTACACACAATATTATTCAGCCTTAAAAAAAGAAGGAAATCCTGTCACATGCTGTAACATGAATGAACTTTGAGGACATTATGCTAAGTGAAATAAGTCAGTCACACAAAGACAAACGTTACATGATTCCACTTCAGTGAGATTTCTAAAATAGTCAAATATGGGAACAGAAAGTAGAATGGTGGTTGCCAGGGGCTGAGGGGAGCAGGTGGGAGGAGTTGTTTTTGAATTTTGAATGGGTATAACGTTTCAGACTGGCAGGAAGAAAAAGTTCTAGAGATCAGCCGTACAGCAATATACATATAGTTAGCATTTCTATACTGTGCACTTAAAAATGGTTAAGGTGCAGATTTTATGTTATGTGTTTTTTACCACAGTAAAAAAGAAGAGGCCCTCAAAACAAAAGTAAAGGGTTACGAAAGGTACATGAAGCCGAGAAGCAGCTGGCTGGACCTCAGCCTTACACAGAAACAAAGGGGCAAGTTCTCTGCCCCATTCTCCCCACCACACTAAGCATCCCAGACACTTCATCAAAGGGGGGTGGGGCACAGGTGTTCACTAAATTAAAAAAAAAAAAAAGAATATATCTTGTTTAGATTTCTTATACTGTTTCTTACTTTTTCCTTTTATCATTTATTTATTTATTTTGCATCAGTTGAATTGCTTACATCCCAGATTTAGTTCCTAATCTCACAGGCTATCAAGTCCATGATATCTGCATGTCCCCGTCTTCCTCCTGTTCTAATCTAGGTTAACTGCTCTCTAGGCCTGATGCACTGCTGAGTTCCCTTGTCTTTGTTTAACTGATCTTCTTGGTCACAGTCACTACTTCTTGGACCCCATATTCCTTCCTTCCTTCATTTATTCATATTCTCTCTCTCTCTCTCACTCTTTCCTCCCCTTTACATTTTTATCTCTAATCTTGACTGCAGGTATCCTTAAGTATCTAAGTAGCATTGATTCTTATATTTCATTATTTTCCTAAATTATTTTTCTTGTTTCTGAGACCCATCTTTACTTTTCCTCAGAGAGGTCTGTGTCTGGAAAGTCTAATTTTTTTAAAGTTTTATTTTCTCTTCTCACATGAATAGAACAGTGGGGCTTGGCGTGACATTCTAGGTGGCAAGTTGTTTTCCCTTAGTTCTCTAAGATATTGTTCCATTATCTTTGTGTAGCCAGAATGCTGAACCAAAAAAACCAATAATCACAACCTGCTTTATTCTACATGTGCTTCCTCAATCAACTCTTTTTTTTTTTGTAGGAGATTCTTCCATTCATTCAGTTTTCTTCCTTGCTTTGGTGATGGTGTCTTTCCTTAAATGTCTGAAGACTAATAGCTATTTGGATTAGTTTATAGTTTTCTGTGAGACAACTGGATGTATCAGTACATACAGCCTATCTGAGGGTGGAGGTTAGGAAAGTCAAGAAATGACTTCTTTGGTTTGTATTCACATTTGTTTTCAGAAGGAGGGAATAGGGGGCTGAATATGTAGTCAATGAAGACCCTGGCGTCAGTCTCTGCATGGGATACTCCCTCTTCCACTTGGGTATCACCAACTTGTCTTTCCCATATAAGCTACCACGTATCAGGCTCCATCTTTCTTATAACAAGTCTCCCCACCACTGCTGTTCGACCCAGGTTGGAGTAGGGAGATATGCAAGGGTCCACCCATTTCTCTTCCGTTAATGATATAACTACCCATTCTTTCATTTGCCCTTGGACCACCCTCATGCTCTTTATATCCACTCATTCCAGGCATGGTGCCCTCTTGCCTTTGCAACAGTTAATTCTTATGTAATCATTAGAGAAAAATGATTCTTCCCAACTTGTGATCTTTCCTCCACATGAAGGAAGCTTCGCTAGTTCTAACACTCCTGGTCTGTCCCATCCTTTTCAATATCCCTCTCCTAGAGGGGAGGAAATTGACTGAGGTATTCGGAATAATGTGGGCAACCCAAACC
The DNA here is from genome assembly GCF_963455315.2 of Globicephala melas. Lineage (NCBI taxonomy): Eukaryota > Metazoa > Chordata > Mammalia > Artiodactyla > Delphinidae > Globicephala > Globicephala melas. Next base: position 91,633,040 of record NC_083320.1, read on the forward strand.
CAGTGCCTTCCTTTTTCTTCTCACCCCAAAATGGCTCTGCCTGTGGAAATCATGGGGTCCTCTCCGCTCAGCCATACTATGGATGCTACGAGGGCATCAACCACATTTTTCAATGTAGGAAGGTCTGCCCCAGTCCAGTGCTGCCACAACTGGCTGGTAAGTCTGTTTCATTCGCATATTCAGAAACTCATTTGTCCCTAAGCCACATTCTCCAATATCAGTTTAACAAGTGAAATATTTAATTTCGAGTCTTAGCCCACTGACTTTATTCTCAATTGATCTAGAACTCAAGGAGCAAAGAGGACCACTATTTATTAGGCACCTCAAAGCTGAACGTGTGTATCTGAGACCATTGCTTTCATCGCCTATCTAATCTTCCATTTTAGCAATTTCTGGTCCACCAAGGAGTCAATGTATTGCAAAAGAAAGAAGTTATGCATTAATTAAATTACTTTTTCTATCATTTCTAAGGATTAAGTGTGGGAGTTGTGCACTATAGTATGTGCTCAGTTTAATATCTAGAAATATATCCCTTCTTATGAAAGAAATAAATATCTAGTCTAGTCCAGAGGTTTTCAACTGGGGGTTAACAGTGCTCCTCTAGGTAGAATTTAAAACTGAGGAGCACTGTGGCTGTCACAATGACGAGGTGGCATTTGGTATCTAGGGACAGAAAGGCTAAACATTTTCCATGTCAAAAGAATCCTATGACGTAATCACTAAATCACCACCCTAGAGAAAAGAAAACTAGGGTATCAGAAGATTCAGCGACTTGCCAAATATCACCTGGTTGGTAAGTAGAGAAACTGGGATAGTCTCAGGTCTATCTGATATAGGAAAAAGCCCCATTATTTTCCTAAACGATTTCTCTTCTCTCTGAGGCACATCTTTCCATATTTTCAGAGCGGCCTGTGCCTAGAAAACAATGCATGCTGCTTCCTCCACAGGCTGGCCCCTTCTCCTAGAGTCACATCACAATAATCACTTGGCTCAAAGCACTTGCCTTTATTCCTCTCACTGAGAGACCAAGTTATTAACAATAACTGCCTAATAAATTTCCCCCAAACCTCAAACCACAAGTGGAGAGGCTTTCTTTCTTTTTATAATTTGATTTAGAAATGAGGGCATCCACGTTAATAACCCCAGCTCCCAATGCCTCCCTTCACAGCCCTGTGCTTTCCCTCTGCTTTACCCTTTCCCCTATTCACAAGTATGGCGAGAAAGACTTTCTCTGGCTATTTTTATTTTCCCTTCTTTCCCAGCACTCAGGAGAGCATTAAGGAACTTGTGCTCATTTGCTCTTCTCTAGTTATTTTTGCGTCTACCACAATCACACATGCTCCAGTGACTTCTGGATGCACTGGACGCCCGCCATCTGACAGGAACAGTTGTGCTTATTTGTTTGAGCAGAAGGACTGCGTTGTTCACAGCACAGGACTCTGCCTGATGACACCGTTCGTGGAAGACAAGGACCAGAGGTCAGTCCTTAATTTGTCTTAAAAAAATTTTTATTCAGAAAAAAAAAAAAGTTTGTCCTTTGTCAGATTTTAAAAGAAAGTTCAGGCTGGTAGTACCTTACGTTACAGAGAAATAGTTTGTAAGTTCCTTGACAGTGGAGACCTGTATTTATTTTATATGCTACCTGTGACTACATGCAACTAGTCAGTTACAGAATCACAAAAAGAATAAATTCCTGATGCTGAGGGACCTTCATAAAATCTCTAAAGAATAATTCACAACCACAGACATGAGCTTTACTATTTTTTCTGTCCTCGACCCCATCCATCTCCCTCCATCAGTAAATGATTTCATGATGTGCAGTATACCTAGAGGCTTTGTAATTAATTAAACGATGAGGTTTTGGTGTGTCAGATTCAAAACCTCCTTCTCTGCAGTACTCAGGACCACCTCCTAAGCAGAAGTTTGGTTTCAGTGAGGCAACATCAACTATCATGTTAAATTAATATTTGTTAATCAAAAATACATGGGAATTTTTCCTTGCATTTAACTTGTATTACTGTACAATTCATAAGCCCTGTAAGCATAAAGAATATTTCTTAGTTTTATGTATTTAAACATAAAAATGACGTTAAAATTAAACTAATTTAAATCAAAACTAGGCGTGTATAGCGGTTAGTCTCTAAGATGTCATCATCAATTTCTTCTCTCCATTTTGTGCAGCCCATTCCCCCATTGAGAGGAGGAGGCCAGGCCCCCAACTTCCCAAATGTGAATCCACTGACCTATAACTGCTCTCATCAACAGAATACAGCAGAAGTAATGACGTATGACTTCTGAGGCTAGGTTTTCCAGAGCCTTGTAGCTTCTACTTGAATCCCTTGGGACGTTTGCCCTGGCAGAAACTACCTACCATGTGAGATGTCCACCTATTTTGAGATGGCCATAATGTGAGGAAGTCTAACTAGCCATGTGAAGGAACGACATGGAGGAAGAAGTACCTGATGAGCCCTCATGTTTTCCAAATTCTTGTCCAGGCTTCAAACATGTAAGGACAGAGGCCTTCAGCAGTCTTAGCACCTGTTTGACTGCAGCTATTTGAGGGGTTCCAAGTGAAAAACACCTAACTCAGTGTATCCCCAGAAGCACAAAAAACAATAATATAATGTTGTTTTGAGCCACTGAGTTTTGGGTTTGTTACATAGCATTAAATAAGCAGAATGGTGTCCATATTCTTTTTCCTCTTTAGAAAAATGTTAATACGCAGAGCCAACTTGAATGAGCTCCCAATGGCCAAATTTGGAACAATCTGAACGACAAAATAATGATAGTAATGGATTATAACTCACTGACTAAAATAACTATCCCTGAGTCCATACTGTTATAAATAATTGAATAATTAAATTGATGGGGAAGAAGAGACAATTTTCCTGCCAGTGGTATTCAAATGAATAAATATAGTTAGAATGATGGAAAATCACCACTTGACAAATATTACATTTATAATTTTTGCTGTTAAGAATCATTGATGGCTGCTAAAATCCACAGGCAAAAGAATGATGAGAAACAGGATATTTGTAGAGCCTCAAAGAAACTTTCCACAAAAACACTATCACAGAGAAAAATAGCTACTTTACAGTGGAGAAACTTACCAGATACCACATTAGCAAAGTGCTCAAAATGAATCTATAATAAGACATGCTGATATCATGTAACTTTCACGCTATTCCTGCCTAAAACTGTATAACCTCAACCTAGGCACGAGAAAAAAAATCAGAGAAACCTGGGAAACACACTGTAAAAATAAATGATGATCTTAACGATTGTCAGTGTCACCAGAAAGACTGGCGAACTATCTCAGATGGTGGGAAATGAAAGATGCATGAAAACGCAATGCAGTGTGGAATCCGGGATTGACTCTTAAACCAGAAAAACAAAAACAAACCAAAAAAAAGAAAGTCATGGGATAAGTGGTGAAATTTGAGTAAGGTCTGAAGATTCCTAATAGTATTACATCTATACTACTTTCCTGGTTTAGATAACTATATTACTACTGTTATCAAGTAAGATGTTAACAGCAGGGAAAGTTGGCATACGAAAAATTCCATGTGTTACTTTGCAACTTTTTTGTAAGTCAAAATTATATTAAATGGAAAGTAAATATCAATACATCACAGGATTACGTTGGAGGAAGACTGGGTGTGACCTCAAAGTTGCTTCATTTTATCCTTGAAGAAGAGACATTTAAATGGTTATTTTAAAAGACATTTAAAAGAAAATAATGGAGAACTTTAGTGCATGTAATGTTTTAATAAACATTTCAAAAAACAGTTGGTCTGTTACTCAAGGTTGACAAACACAATTGTGTGGACAACCTACTCAAGGTTGACAAACACAGTTTCATAACTTAATTGCCTGTCCTGTGGTCTCATTACTGCATTTCAGGTTCCCAGCACAGAGAACAAGACCGTGATAAGAGCTGCCATCTCGCAACTGTAATTGATCTGCTGACAGTTTTACACGTCTTGATTTTGGTTTGATGTGCAACCCATTCTGGAGGTGGACATGGAAGGGAAGGAGGTGCGGGCTCTCTAACACCATCTTTGTAAAGAATTTTCTGATGCACAGGGTAGATCCTTGGCTGGCAACTGAATACTGCAAAACCCTGCCCCACTGGCCATAGCAGGTTGAACCAAGAGTTGAAAGATGAAAACAAAACTTTTGTGGGTTGAAGTGGAGTCAGACAGAGGCCATCATCCAGTTCCAGAAGAGCTTCCACAGATTATAAAAGTAGAGGGTGGGGAGGAGGCACGTCACTTACTAGCTTCTCCTGCTTCAGCTCTTTATACTTCAGACTTGGCAGGCAGTTAGTTTTCTCAACATCAGACATAAAGAGTAAACTATTAATAGTCCCCAAATATTGAAAGTCACCTTGAATATTTTGGATAATCTAATCCTCATGATTAACTGCTCCCCTGACGCATTAGTATTGATAATTGAGAACTTTCTTCTACTGTCTCAAGAAAGCAACACTTAACTTTTAATGACCAACAAACCTTGATACTTTATACTTTTTTTTATACTCCTCTAATTAGTAAGCATCTGTGTTCTTTGAAAATTAAGGCTATCAAATAATATTCATTAACGGTTCACTAGTGGAATATCTTACCACCAGAATGAAGTCCCAAGTAGACCAAGAAAATATATAAATAAAAATAAAGCAGCAGAAAGAAACAAACCACTAAAAAGTTAAAAAGGAAAGAAAAACAATATGGGAACATATGTATATGTATAACTGATTCACTTTGTTATAAAGCAGAAACTAACACATCATTGTAAAGCAATTATACTCCAATAAGGATGTTAAAGAAAACAAACAAACAAACAAAAAAAACCACTTCATTTCAAGCTTGACAGGGCAATATTCTTCACTTAAAACCCAAGAAAGTTTCCTCTGAAGGTGTTACAGCTGAATCCTAATCACCATTCTCTGTGCAGGTGAAATCACCTAAAATCAATATTCTGGCCTTTCTTAGGCTTTTGTTATCTTCCAAACCAGCATTTGGCCTATTTACACAAAGTGCACTGAAGGGCAATAACTACTCAAAATCACCTTACTACCCCCTCTGTCCTTAATCTGGTTCTAATCTGTCCAACTAATGTAATACACGTCAAGCATTATTTCTCTTCCCAAACTAATATTATCACCAACTGTTGCCGATTTATTTAGAGGCTGTGAGGATGGGTTACTCCCTTTGGCAGGAAAATTCAATGTGGATGAGAGAAAACTCTTTCCAAGAGGGGAGGATAAAAGAAAGGCTAAAATAAAACTCCTTCCAAGAGGAGAGAAAGAAAACAAGCAAGAATCGATGTGTCAGTTGCTAATCTGTTCTGTGTTGTTCTATGAACACTTTACGGAAACAGCAGAAGGATGAAGATCAGAGACTGTTTCCAGAACCTATGGAGAGCACTCCCCCCTTGGCCATCTATGGCTCACAGCCAGTGCTCTGGTTACCTTATCTGTGAGCATTCAAAAAATCCCAACACTAAGCAATTCTTGGCTAAAATAGGATGAAGAGGTAGTTTCTAATTTATGAATGGTTATATTCTAAAAGTTCAAATGTTATGACTAACTCAATTTGAATCTCCAAATAACTACTGTATTTGCCTATATAAAGAAAAATTTCCTGGGATACATTATAGAAATCTAGTTAACCCAATTCTAAACATATTCAACTGTCTTCTATAACATAATCTATATGGGAAAAACACACTCACAAGTACATGTCTTTGGAAGGCCAGGGGTATATGTCCTTGGCAGATGTCCTGCTGGGTCAGTCACTGGCACTGACCTGCTGGGGCAGAGGTCACAGGAGAGGGGGCCCGGGGGGATGGGGGGATGGAAGCATTTGTGGGAGGCATGATGAGGAGTTAATACTGGGCTGAAGGGTCAGGAAGAATTTGGCACAAGTCATGGGGTATGACAGAAGGGCTTGGGTGTGGAATCAGGGTGTGGAGAAAAAGACAGGCAGGGTTTATCTTCCCCCTCCCATCACTTCCCTTCTCTCTCCCCAACCACATCCTAGCTCTAGTGGAGCTGATACTGGGCTGGATAAGCTGAGAAGGGAAGGAAAAATGGTGGAATAAAATGTATCAAATGTTCTTCTGGCTTTCTCTCCTCCTTCTTTGGCCACTAGCATTGAGGTAGAAAAGGGATGGTGTAGCTATGAATCAGATTTGGACTGCTGCCTGTTTGTAAATAAACAACAAGGTCCTACTATATAGCACAGGGAACTATATTCAATATCCTGTAATAAATTATAATGGAAAAAATATGAAAAAGTATATATATACATATAACTGCATCACTTTGCTGGAAAGCAGAAATGAACAAAACACTGTAGATCAACTAACCTTCAATAAAATTTCTTAAAAAAGAAGAAATAAAGTTTGACTGGATTGCAGCCACACCCATATGTCCACGTACCATCTACGGTTGTTTCTTTGTTTAATAGCAAAGTTGAGTAGTTAGGAGAGACATCATACGGTCCACAAAACCAAAAATATCGACCCTCTGGAGCTTCACAGAAAACGTTTGCTGACTCCTAGTTCAGATTCATACTGAAGAATGGGTTGAGATATGGATTAAGAAAAATCGTATTGAGAGAGAGCTTTTCCATCCTACCCTCTCTACCCTATCCTACCCCTGATACAGGCTACTGTGACACTGGAATCATGCAAAAGAAGGAGACCAGGGATGATACTGAAGGATACCAGGGAGACTAGGGGATCAGGGATAATAAAGGATGATAAGTGGTCCAAAGTGAAGAATTAAGGAGAGGAAGTATAGAGAAAGTACCTGGGAAATCAGAAGGAAATGAAGTATCTTTAGCTATCCAAGGAAATCCACCTTTCTCACCAAAGGTTAAAAGGAGGCTCTTTGGGATTCTCTTTTATCTAGTTGTCTATGCTATAAAATTTTGGATTTCATCTTCTTTCTGGCTCTCTTTTTAATCCACATGCAGATCTTATTTTCCCAACCAGGCAATATCTTCTTTATGTGCAAGAGCTATATGTCTTTTATGTCTTCCATGGTGTCTGGCACAGTCCAGGTACAGGCTGAGTAACATAATCAAGAGTGGCTGATTGATGGATTAGGTACAGAAGCTATTTAGTCGTGTAGAACTGCTCAAAAACAAGAAAATACAAGATTTACTTTAGTCCGGTGAGCATCCCTGAAAATTCTCTGAATGGACTGATTAAAGTACTACTATTTTTACATATCTTCCCTAAATTTTCCTGAATTTCAAGAAGTTGCAACTGAAAAATAAATGTATTTGTATTAAAGATTTTTGTTTCTTATCCATTTTAGGAAATTGCATCCTGAAAAGGTTGTCATTTTATCGTTATTATTTTTTTCTTTCAATATTGGCTCTCCATTGCATGCTTGTTATGCCAACATTCATGAGACGCTGAGTGGTTACATGCTGAAGAAAGACACTACAGAGACATTCCAATGACGAAAGAAAGCCAGTTAAAAGAGATCCAGATGTTAACAAAATCCAAAATTTTATAGCACAGACAACTAGAAAAAAGTAGACAAAATCTATAACCTAGAATTTTTATAGCATAGACAACTAAAGAAAAGAGATCCAGAAATAATGTTCAATTCCTAATGTCTGATGGCTCAAAAGAACTTCAAAGAAATACCAATAAAAGACTGCATTTTTAGCATCATACTAACCATGCAATTTGGCTAGCTTGCTATAAATTGCCCTTAAGGGAAATTAGAATGTTGATTAATGCAATATTAACACAGAGCTAAATATAATAGCAATGCATAATAGTAATGGCATAACATTCCTGGCAATAATTTTATTGAGACATTATCTAATTTAATCTTTACAATCACCATGTGTCACATTATTAGCCCTGTGGGAAACTGAGTCTATGAATGATTATGTAAGTTGACCAAAGTAAGTGCTTTGTAGTAAGTGCTAGAAGACATGAGGCATCATAGAAAGTTGTTAGCAGTCTAGGGGACAGAAGTTTTCACCAGCTGAGGAGAGGATCTCAGAAAGAAGGGAGAGGTCTGCAAAGGACTGGAAGTGGAAGAGAGCAATATCTGTTCTAGGATCTGAGAGGGGACTGGTGTGGCTAGAGCACGGAGTCTGAGGTGTTTTTTTTGTTTGTTTGTTTTTTTTGGTACGCGGGCCTCTCCCCTTGCGGAGCAACAGGCTCCGGACGCGCAGGCTCAGCAGCCATGGCTCACGGGCGCAGCCGCTCCGTGGCATGTGGGATCCTCCCGGACCGGGGCACGAACCCGTATCCCCTGTATCGGCAGGCAGACTCTCAACCACTGTGCCACCAAGGAAGTCCACTGAAAGGTATTAAGCAAGCAAATGGTATCATTTAAGACACCACCTGGGCAGCAGAGGAGAGCATGGATTGAAATGCTACTCTGAACTAGGGTAGTGGTGGTGGAGACAGGGAGCTCTTAGAAGGTAGATGTGTGAGAACTTGGTGCTGGGCTGGAGGTGAAGGGGGAGAGATGTCCAGGATGACCTCTCAACTGCCAGCATGGGCTACCTTCTTCTCCACTTGTATAACTGTTTCCTCAACCGCACAGACCCTCCCAGTATTTCCCTGGGCAACTTACGGTGAATTGATGCCCTTGGTTTCTTTAGTTCTTGGATACATATGATTATGTGAACACCTAATTCATTCTATGGCTCACTAAACCTTTCTGTGTGAAGAGGATTTGGGAAGGTATGTTGGAGAACAGGAAAACTACTCAGGCATCCCTGGACAGTAACTTTCGAATGTCTCCTTTCAAAGGAAGAAATATAATCACTACTAGTATATATTCTGCTACTATGTTTTCTTTCTTTTTTCTTATTGAAGTATAGTTGATTTACAATGTTGTGTTTGTTTCAGGTGTACAGCACAGTGATTCAGTTATATATATATATGTTCTTTTTTACATTCCTTTCCCTTATAGGTTATTATGAAATATTGGGTATAGTTCCCTGTGCTATACAGTAGGTCCTTATTGTTATTTATTTTATATATAGTAGTGTGTATATGTTAATCCCAAGCTCCTAATTTATCCCTCCCCCCCTTCCCCTTTGGTAACCAAAAGTTTGTTTTCTATGTCTGTGGGTCTATTTCTGTTTTGTAAATAAGTTCATTTGTATCTTTTCTGTTTCCTTCATTCACATTTTAGATTGATAATAAAAAAGATTTTGGTTTTGTTTGTCATAGTAAAATAAAAATAATGGGATAATTTTTTAATGGGATAATTAACAGTGTCCTGTTTAACATTTAATTGTTTTTAATGAAATTTCAGAAGTGTTCTCCATGAAATTCAATAAAATCAAGCCTTAGAGTAAGGGGACAACCTGTTGCTACTGGAAACTGCCTACTGTATTTGTTCATGAACATTTTTCTGTATAATTTTTAGTAGAGAAACTCTTATGGGGTAAAATAAATTCAGTGAAAAAAATTAGATATTTTTTCAAATGTATTTTCTAAAATTATGTGTTTTCTTTATCTAATTGATTAGATCCATACGAGTTTTTCTAAGGATAAGATGTCAAATCTTATAGAAGCATGTCCCACTTATACAGAGGAAGCAGTGAAAAATGCCAATTATTTCTAAATAGCTAACTAGAAAGCAAGAATCCCCGTATGAATACGGGAAAGACATTGCAAGAACTTCGTAATTTTTTGCCTTAGTGTGTTGTCTTGAAATTCATCCAGCTGAGGAAAAATGTCAACTTGGACCATGTGCTTTTCAAAATGTCAGCCTACCTTTCACAAAAAGGTCCCTGAAGAATAATCGGGGAAACTCCGAAGGCCACATCAGTAAAATCTGACAGCTTTTATTTAAAATAAATAATGCCGTTTAGCTATTGTGCTATAAAGAAATACATGTTTAGGACTAGAAATTCGAATTATTTTCAATATAACAATTCTGAAACTGTTGCTGGAAAACATCTTTTTACTATATCGAGCTCTACATATTTCAAAGTCAGAGCTCACTTAAAATTACACGCTATAAATCATGGTCTCACTCATGTTTATTGATCTATCTACAATAAGCTTGCAATAAATATTTAATGAGGGAGAAAGGTAGAGGAGAAAGGAAGGAGATGGAGGGAGGAAGTACAAAGGGAGTAAAGAAACGTAAGAAGAGAAGAGGATAGGTAGAAGGGAAGGAGAAATGGAGGAGACTAGAGGTTGTGAAGAAGAAGAGCAAATGAAGAAGGAGGAGAGTCAATAGAAAGAAGAGGAGAAAGGCATTATTGGAAAAGCATCAGCCAGAGGTCAGATTACCTAATCATAGTAAGACAATGTGAGTTTCCCCTCCTTGGTATCATATGATAAGTTAAAAAGAAAAGAAAAAACACTATAATGAAGTACTTCTAATATTAACAAATCAAAACGAACCAGTTAAATCCTGAATCCACTGGCTAGTTGGTAGGGACCAACACTCTTGGGCAAGATCAATAAGGAGGTCCACTTGGATACACAGCAAGGCCCTGCTGTGTAGCACAGGGAACTATATTCAATATCCTGTGATAAACCATACTGGAAAAGAGTATGAAAAAGTATGTATAACTGAATCACTTTGCTGCACAGCAGAAATGGACACAACACTGTAAAGCAACTATACTTCTATAAAATTAATTAAAAAAAAATAAGGTCCACAGTATTCAGCCTGTGTCACTGAATGTCTCAGGCTTGGCAGTGGCCTGGCCTGGCCAGACGCTTGCCTGGCCAGATTGCCCAGCTCTCTCTAATGCTTGCCCGCTCTTTAAAACAGGGACCTCAGACTTCCCTGGTGGTCCAGTGGTTAAGACTCTGCACCCCCAACGCAGAGGGCACAGGTTCGATCCCTGGTCAGGGAACTAAGATCCCACATGCCGCCTGGTGCGGCCAAAAATATAAAGAAAGAAAGGTAAAGTAAGAGCAAACATTAAAATACATACATACATACATACATACACAAAATGAAACAGGAACCTCAGTGGGAGACAGGCAAATCCTGCAAAAAGTAGACTCAGCTTTCATTTGGAAATGACAAATAACTCACTAGCCACTAAAGGAAGGAAGGATGACTTAGTCAAGTAGAAGTAAAACCACTAAATGTGTGGATAAATGTGTTTTCCAGGAAAGAATCAACAACTTAAGTGTTCTAGCATTGACCCACAGAGAGATTTTATGCACTTGTTATATTCATACGTGAACATTTATCACAAAACACATTTCAGCATCCCTGCTGTGTGTAGGAATTTGCTCTCCAGCTTACACTCTCAGAAAGTCTAGTGTTTACAAAGCAAAAGGACACATATAGACATACAAGTTAACAGGTTGACAAACAGCCTTTGAAACTACTATTTTTCAACTGCATATATCAAGGGCGGGGGGTGCATTCTTGTGACATCCTTATATTGATTTGTGCTGGTTTACTTGCTATTTTGTGAAGACTCAAGTCATTTTCCCCTGTGTACATCTAGTTTCATCAAGTATTTTGTTTCCAAAGAAAGTTCATTCCAGTGTCTTCTATTTATTTTGATATCTCCAAACAGCTCTGCATTTCATAGGCCAGAAATCAATGCCTTGGACTGACAACTTTTCTTACTAAGAAGGGCAGTACGGGAGAGCATGCAGGCATGATTTTGGGTGGATATCGTGATTAAAAAAAAAAAATAGAGTACCGTTCCCTGTCAATCATTTGCCTACCACTTTTAGGAATCTAAGGGCCTTGTATAATCTGCTATGAAGTTTCACTGGTTAAGTGTACACTGAGCAACTACATGCCTGGCAAAGATGAAGCATGTTCACATATTGTTGAAATGCTGTTTGATGTTTATGCATTATGTATTCACTCTTCCCCTTCTCTTCCTGATGGAACCCTCACTTTCCTTTGAGTATCTACTCCCCACCACTATGATCATGTGCCTCAATAGAAGTTAAGGCCCTCACCAGTGCCAAAGCTAGGCTTGAGGAGTCTAAAGGTAATACTTCTGGAACTACTGACTGGATCAAGAACTCAAGCAAATCCATTCTTGATATTCCCTTATTAAAAAGATTGGTTCTGGAATGGGCTTGCAACCCAAACCAAGTCAGTGATACACGAGGAAATTTCCAAGGGCTTCTAGGAAAAATGCTCCGTCTCACTTAAGAGAGGACCCTGGAAAGATATGTCTCCTCTCCTCTGGATGTCGTGGCAACATACGGATGTGAAGTCTAGAATCGTATAGCATGTAGAAGCCACTAAATGAAGGCTGCAATGAACAGAGTCAAGACAATCAGAAAAAAAATGAAGCGGACACAAATCTCGACATCTGGGTAGTAGGAGAATTTGAAGAGAGTTGGCAGCCAAAAACATCCTTCCAAATACAGTTATTGCGTCTCATTCTATCAAACATAAGAAATAGGTATTATTCCCATTTTACAGATATTAAGCTTAGCTAACATGTGTTCAGTGCCAGACACTGCACTAAATTTTTTTTGCAGATAATCTCATGAAGCTCTGAAGCAATCATCTGAAATTGTGTCTCCTCATGTTAAAGATCATGAAACTGATGAAGGATGTGTAATTCCACCATCATCAGGCAACTAATGCATGAAAAAAACTAGTGCAGGTCCGGTAAACCCCATCAACAGGTTTCCTTCTGAAAAATCATTTTGTCGGGCACAGGGATTTTCAACCTGATTTCACTCCTGCCCTTGCTTTTTTCCAAAAAAAAAAAAGAGAAATTAAAAAAAAAAAAAAGCCATGAACGAAAAGCAAGCCAAAGTACAGGTTAACTGCTTGCTTTCTCTTTGGTTTAGAGATTTCCTTCTCCCTGCTCCAGGTGTGGACTTCCTGTCTAAGTCCAGGATTCTTTTAAAAAAGAGGAGGTGGGGAAGACAGCTAGAAATCAGAGATGACTTCTCATTAACCTGCAACTGCTTGTCTAGTGACTACTTCTTTCTACAGCAACAAAATCCCTAACAGACCTCCCCACTTAATGCCAAAACCTATGGCAAAATTGCAGACTGGATTAGAAATAAAAACCACTGAATTTGAGTAAATCTGTCACATCATATAATAAAAACCAAACAACCAGTTGATGCAGTTAACTATGAAATGGAGTTGGCTGACCTCTCTTCATAAGGAAGAAGGCTGTATTGATCAAGTTGACTCAGGTCTCAGGCTTTCTTCCTCCTGGGAGAAAGCTCCTCAGAAAAGGGTCAGTCATATGGAGTTTCGATTTTGCTCGGACTCCATTTTAATTTGTCTTCTTGGTTCTTTCTTTGAACTAATCCCCTTCTGTTTTTAAACTGTTGATTTTATTAGTATTTCCCTTGGTTTATACAAAACAATAATTTTTGAATTTTTATTTTTCTACAGGAATACACATTTGTTTTCTTAAATTGTCCACTCTTAACAAAGGGAGAAAAACTTTGCTTTAAGAATCAATGAGTAAGTAGCAATCCCTCCAAAAAGTATGTCTGTTAGAAATCATGTCATTTAGTTCCTTATTAACTATAACCATTTTGAGGGTAGGAACTATAGAGGTGATTTTCTTTTTTTGTTATTTCAAAAGGTGTCTAATAAAATTCAAAGCAATGAATGAGTGGGTTCTAAAATATTTAATAATTTCTCACTGAATGAAATAAACATGATAGATTTCATTAATTATTGGCTGACTACATTTTTCTCCACAGGAATATTAATTCTAGCATTGTAAATACAACCCTGCACACATAACTCATTAAGGATGAGATATAACATCATTAGCTTATATTTTTGTCCATTAAATGTACAAACATTTATTGAGCACCAATTGTGTGTCCAGCTACTCAAGGCTTCAGGGCTATAGATGTTAAAGGGTTTGATCTCTGCCTTAGGGTGTTTAGGACACAGAGAAGTAATTACAAATTGCAAAACAGTGTGACAAGTGAAAGAAAAATGGCACTATGTGTCAACTTCCCAGTGTAACCTCTCACTGTTACTTCTGAAACACATTCTATCCCTGAGAGTTTTGACAACAGGGGAAAAGATAACCGAAGTCTAAAATGATGATATCTCTTTGGGTCATTCATTGCTGTGAGCCTCAAAGAGTGATGTATTTTCCTATTTAAAATTCACTTGCAAAATGATTACGACCTAGGGAAAACATGGAAATAAATGAAAGGCATTACTACTGACAATACTGCAGCATTTTGCTTTGCCAGGACGGGACCCTTTATTCTTGTCAAAAACAATCTCATTCATCTTCCTAAATGTTCTTATGTCAAATGATGAATATTCATCTGTGAAATTTATGGAATTAATATCTTAAAAAATTACCAATTCACAGCAGTTTGTTTCCAATGTGGCTTGGAGACCAATTTGTCATCAAGTTTCCAGTCAAATTCATTCATATAAGCAAGAGATGAAACACTCAGTCACTTAGTCACTACTACTTCATCAAAACAGCTTCCTTCACTCCCTCAGTAGCTAATAAGTGTCAGAGAAGAGATTCCAGCCCAGAGCTCTGTGTAGCCAAAATTCTTTCCTTAATGCCACACACTACCTTCCAGCATAGTCAGTAAAGAAAAGACGCTTTCATTGTTTTGATTGAAAATGAGAGGTACTTACAGTATTTCAGTGGAGAGTGGGAGAGTGCTGGCAGGTTATTCTGTCAGGCAAGAAAAGAGGAAGACTTCAACGGGAATACAAGCGGACACTTTGAACACCAAGCTCCCAGCGTGAGAAAGACACTAAGGTCCACAGCAACTAGAAGGTTAAGCTACTTGTTCCCTTGCTCATGGGCTGGACGGTGTTTCTATTATGCCATCTCTACCTCTACGTTAATATTTGCTCCACTCTACTCTCTCTGTCAGCTGGAAATTTCTTATATCCATCTAAATTTATCACAACCATTCCTAAGACTATGGGTAATGTCTGATGACATCTCAACTCAAGGTCTAAGTGATTTTTTTATCAGCTTTAGTCAAAGATTTACCAGCTAACACTCATGAAAAAGAGCACAGTTCAGGATGCCAGCTCTGGAGTAAAACTGCACGAGACTGAATCCCGCTTCCACACTTGCTTAAGGAATGAGCCTGGCAGTTAACTTCTCTTGAGATTTAGTTTCCTCAAACATAAAGTGGGTACAAAAATAGTACCCACCTAATAGGATTTCCTAAGTACTAAATACAACAGTCCATATAGTTAGAGCTGAAAAGTCACTTTAATTAGTTATTGTTATTACTACATGCCAGGCTCCCTGCTACATGCTCTCCTCCTGTAATTGCACATTAATCATCGTAACATCTCTACTGGGAAAGTGTTATCACCTGTCTTTGACAAGAGAAGGTGATTGATCTGGGACTGGAATTAACGTTTTCACAGGAACTTCCAGTCCAGCGATTTGTAACTTTATAAAAGCATCTACTCAAAATCAAGATTAGGGTTGAAATTATGATGCCACACCAGGGAGGAAAAGGGAACTGAGTTTTGGAATGAGCAAATGACTTTTTAAAGTTTCAAAATTATATTTCCACTGTTATTAACACTTGACAACCTTCATGCTCTACAACCTCAAAACCCTGCTTAATTCAACATATGAGGAGTAATGGCAACGCATAGGCAGCCACAATGCAGAAGCCTGGAGTGCAGAAAAAGCATCTGCTTCTCCATAATGTCTCAATGAATCATTATGACAAACAGAAATAAAGCCAATGCATCTCACTGTAGAGCTGATCCTGCTTTTCTGCTCAAAAGGCACAGGAGTTAATTATTATGAACAGATTGTGCTTAGACTGGACAAGAATTTATACTCCATAAAATTCAGCCTGGACTATGTGGTTGGTATATCTGTATTTCTTGGTGGTTGCTAAAAGTGACACTCACCATCCCTGAGTGTAGATTTGAACGCCCTTGTGGGCTGGATTTTCCTATTGCCAACCACTTCTCATACACCTCACTCCAGAAGAATCCACTTTATGCATTGCCATACTGCTTCACTCTTAAGGTGTCTGTAATTGGTTGGCTCAGTTGTTGACGTGCCAGACTGAAGAAGCTAGGAATATGGGTATCTTTCACATCTGGGGTGTCAATTTTATTCAGTATCTCACCCCTTTCTCACACCTTATGATCAGATAAGAATACATGGATTCAGTAGCACAAACAAAATACTTCTCCTATAATAGCTCAGAATGCATATGCATATCTTTATATACAAAGTACAAAGCACACAAACTCAATTATTAATTAATCCATTCATTCAAAAGATACTTGTTCTAGATTTATCCTCTTCAATAAATGTGTTACTTACCATTTAGGTCGAGGCTACTCAAGGACAAATAAGAAACTTTTCCTTTTCTACACTGTACAGAATTTAGCCTCTAAGAGACACAATGCTCTAAACCAATGGCCTAAATACATAGAGATGAACTCAAAATGAAGGACAAATTCTTCGTCTAATGTTTTTTCCTTAATCAAAGACTGATAAACATTACTGAAGTTACATGATTTCAAAATAGTTATACTTTCCAATAAACTTGGAAGATTCTTTTTGGAGAAAAAGGGCACATTTTTTCCTACTGTAAGTATTGTACAGTAAGCTAAAAATATTCAACAGCACTGTACTATGTAACAAAATACACCGATACATATAGAAAAATATATAATATCAGAATATATGATGGGCTACAATGTAACATAATTAGATTTAGACTTGTATGAGATCATACGCATATGACAAGAACAAACAAAAAGGGAAAGTCTATATGGGAGTCTATCAGTTAGGAATTATATTCAGCTGCAAATAACAGAAATCCAGCTATTGTGATTTGAAGACATTAAATTCTCTTCCAATTTTATTCTCTCGTATAAAACGAATCCAGTGATAAGTGGTCCAAGATTGCTAGAGCAGCTCCCCTGGGCTCTTCTGTCTTTGTGCTCTATAATCCTTGGTGCATGCCTACCATCCTCAAGGGCACAAGATGGCAGCTGGAGCTCCAACAGTCTCATCCACAAGCCAGGCCAGAACAAGCTGAGTGGCAAGCTGAGTCAGCCCCATTTAAGAATATTTCCCAGAAGCCCTACCCAGTAATTTCTGCTTATCATTTACTTGCTAACTCTAGCTTTGAAGCTTCCTTGAGGAAGCCTGGGAAGCGATGATTTTTTTTAAAGCTGGGAACCACTAAAAACATCAAAATCTGTTATTAGGGGAAAAGGAGAGAATTAAAACTGTGTAGACAACTAGAAGTCTCCACCATAGTGTCTGATGAATAATCCAAACTGTTAAATAAGTTGAAAAAAGGGCAGTGAGAGTAATGATGACATCTTTGTAGTGCTTTACACTTTATAAAGTGCTTTTGCAGTCCACACAATATTGAACATGAAGCGATTAAACAGCAATTACCCAGATTAAACAGACTTGAGCATGCAGATACTAAGATACAGAAAGTGTCACTGAGGGATTCCTAATGAGAAGTAATTCTTTCAGTCAAGGGCATTCTAAAGCACTCCTCTGTGGCCATCACAGACCAAGTGGCAGGTGAACATAGATACATCGTCCTCAGGTGAGAATTATAGCTGTAGGTAGCAACATGCAGCCGTGTTCATTATCATATGGAAAAGGAAGTCAGCAGCCGGCAGAGAACACTGGAGGCAAGAAAAATCTTCCAGGGAAACGAACAGATGAGCACTCATTCCCTAAGCTTTGAACGAGGGCACAGTGAATAAGTACTCTGTATATGAGAAAAACAAGACTAGCACCCCTCTGAAGAGAGTAGTAAGAACCTTGAAGCTGGAGGCAGACATCACGAAACAGGTCATTTGCAATAAAATGAAGGAGACCTACCAGCACTCCCAAAGACATGGAAGAAGAGTACAGAAAGGAACGTCTCCAAAACCCAATGTGAGACACATTACGCTCAGCACCTTAGTGAGGATGAGCTGGCTCTCAGGACACACTACAAGTGCTTCACAGAAATATACACATACACAACTAGTAAGATCCAGCTGCATAAAAAAATAAAATTAAAAAAAAAAAAATATACACATACAGAGTAGTCACTTTAACAAAGCGTTTTTTTTTTGTTTGTTTTTGGTTTTTTTTGCTTCAAAAAGCCCCAAGTTTAAGAACACTCTGTTCTTCATGTGATTATAGAGTAGAGAGAGATACCTTGTAGGAGGTATTATACTCTAACAGAGTAAAGGTTTTAGGGTCAGAAAGAGTAAGACAGAAAGGCAACTTCCATTCCAAAATCCTGCTTAATGAGTCTTCTTCCTAGTTTTGCTGAACATGACATCTTTCCAAATTTGATGCAATTCAATATTCATCCTTTGAGAGAAATTCTTCCCATTTTAGAGATGGGCAAACTGAGGGACGGGGGGTTAGAAGGTTAAAATCAAGGTTACACAGCTACTAACTGTAGAGACATAATTCAAATACACATAATTAGATTCCAAATTCTATCCTGCTTCCACCAGAAAGGGATAGAGAAATGATGTAGGGCCATGGCTTTCCAAAGTTACTGTCACCCAGCGGACACTCCTCTCCATCCTATTCTGTCAGCAGCCTGCTTTTTCCTTGGAGGGGGACTAGCTTTTAGTAAATGTGTTTGTGATACTCAACCCCATCTCACACCTCCTGGGGTGGGTACCAGTCTTAGGACTGGCATAGGAAAGTAATGGTGATTGGTTTGAAGACATGACCCCAAATCAGGGCATTAAGCCTCAATTTGCTGCATTCTTTGGAAAGGCAAAAGTTCTCACTGTCCTATGGTTATTAAGTCTGAACCAGAGAGGTACTTCCTCATGGCTTAGGGCAGCCAGAGAATGTAAGAGAAAACTCAAGTCCTGATGACATCATTTGATTCCTCAAATTCACTCATGCTTGACACAAGATCTAGATTCTAGTTTTCAACTATGTGAGACAATAAATTCTTTTTTTAAAATTAGCATAGTTTGCTATATTTTCTGTTATAATAAGTAAAACAATCTCAACTAATGAAGTTTATAAAAGATAAAAAATATGATGTAACTATAGGATGTAATTAATATTGATTATTTAGAACTTAATCAGGAAATACTACATGTAACCTAGGATCAATACTTTTTATTTTTATTTATTTTTTTAAGCATTTCTGGCCCATCCTGACATAGACAGATAGACATATACACATATATATTTATATATACATACACACATGCTTATTATATACACATAATTTATTTTATATGTAAATTTATTACATATGCATTTATGAAATTTAATTACAGGTAGGCATAACTCATTTTATTGCATTTCACTTTATTGTGCTCCACAGATACTATGTTTTTTTAAAAATTTACTTTAATTTATTTTTTTATACAGCAGGTTCTTATTAGTCATCCATTTTATACACATCAGTGTATATATGTCAATCCCAATAGCCCAATTCATCACACCACCACCGCCACCACCCCCCGCCGCTTTTCCCCCTTGGTGTACATACGTTTGTTCTCTACATCTGTGTCTCAATTTCTGCCCTGCAAACCGGTTCATCTGTACCATTTTTCTAGGTTCCACATACATGCATTAATATATAATATTTGTTTTTCTCTTTCTGACTTACTTCACTCTATACGACAGTCTTTAGATCCATCCACATCTCTACAAATGACCCAATTTCGTTCCTTTTTAAGGCTGAGTAATATTCCATTGTATATATCTACCACTTCTTCTTTATCCATTCATCTGTCGATGGGCATTTAGGTTGCTTCCATGACCTGCCTATTGTAAATAATGCTGCAGTGATCATTGTTGTACATGACTTTTTTTTTTTTTTTTTTTTGCAGTACGCGGGCTTCTCACTATTGTGGCCTCTCCTGCCGCGGAGCACAGGCTCTGGACGCGCAGGCCCAGGGGCCATGGCTCATGGGCCCAGCCGCTCCACAGCATGTGGGATCCTCCCGGACCGGGGCACGAACCCGTGTCCCCTGCATTGGCAGGCGGACTCTCAACCACTGCGCCACCAGGGAAGCCCAGTACATGACTTTTTGAATTATGGCTTTCTCTGGATATATGCCCAGTAGTGGGATTGCTGCGTCACATGGTAGTTCTATTTTTAGTTCTTTAAGGAACCTCCATACTATCCTCCATAGTGGCTGTATCAATTTACATTCCCACCAGCAGGGCAAGAGGGTTACCTTTTCTCCACAACCTCTCCAGCATTTATTGTTTGTAGATTTTCTGATGATGCCCATTCTAACGGGTGTGAGGTGATACCTCATTGTAGTTTTGATTTGCATTTCTCTAATAATAAGTCATGTTGAGAAGCTTTCATGTGCCTCTTGGCCATCTGTATGCCTTCTTTGGAGAAATGTCTATTTAGGACTTCTGCCCATTTTTGGATTGGGTTGCTTGTGTTTTTAATATTGAGCTGCATGAGCTGTTTATATATTTTGGAGATTAATCCTTTGTCTGATGATTGGTTTGCAAATATTTTCTCCCATTCTGAGGGTTGTCTTTTCATCTTGTTTGCAGTCTCCTTTGCTGTGCAAAAGCTTTTAAGTTTCATTAGGTCCCATTTGTTTATTTTTGTTTTTATTTTCATTACTCTAAGAGGCGGATCAAAAAAGATCTTGCTAAAAAAAAAAAAAAGATCTTGCTGTGATTTATGTCAAAGAGTGTTCATCCTAAGTTTTCCTCTAAGACTTTTATAGTGTCCGGTGTTACATTTAGGTCTCTAATCCATTTTGAGTTCATTTTTGTGTATGGTTTTAGGGAGTTTATTAATTTCATTTTTTTACATGTAGCTGTCTAGTTTAACCACCACTTGAAGAGACTGTCTTTTCTCCATTGTATATCCTTGCCTCCTTTGTCATAGATTAGGTGATCATAGGTGCATGGGTTTATCTCTGGGCTTTCTATCCTTTTTCAATGATCTATATTTCTGTTTTTGTGCCAGTACCATATTGTCTTGATTACTGTAGCTTTGTAGTATAGTCCGAAGTCAGGGAGTCTGAATCCTCCAGTTCCTCTTTTTTTCCCTCAAGACTGCTTTGGCTATTCGGGGTCTTTTGTGTCTCCATACAAATTTTAAGATTTTTCCTTCTAGTTCTGTAAAAAATGCCATTGGAAATTTGATAGGGATTGCCTTGAATCTGTAGAATGCTTAGGGTAGTATAGTCATTTTCATAATACTGAGCCTTCCAATACAAGAACATGGTATATCTCTCCATCTGTTGGTATCATCTTTAATTTCTTTCATCAGTTTCTTATAGTTTTCTGCATACAGGTCTTTTCTTTCCCTAGGTAGGTTTATTCTTAGGTATTTTACTCTTTTTGTTGCAGTGGTAAATGGGAGTGTTTCCTTAATTCCTCATTCAGATTTTTCATCATTAGTGTATAGGAATGCAAGAGATTTCTGTGCATTAATTTTGTATCCTGCAACTTTACCGAATTCATTGATTAGCTCTAGTAGTTTTCTGGTGGCATGTTTAGGATAGTACCATGTCATCTGCAAACAGTGACAGTTTTACTTCTTCTGTTTCAGTTTGTATTCCTTTTATTTCTTTTTCTTCTCTGATTGCCATGGCTAGGACTTGCAAAACTATGTTGAATAATAGTGGTGAGAGTCGATATTCTTGTCTTGTTCCTGATCTTAGAGGAAATGCTTTCAGTTTTTCACCGTTGAGAGTGACGTTTGCTGTAGGGTTTGTCATATATGGCCTTTATTATGTTGAGGTAGGTTCCCTCTATGCCCACTTTCTGGAGAGTTTTTATCATAAACGGGTGTTGAATTTTGTCAAAAGCTTTTTCTGCATCTACTGAGACGATCATATGGTTTTTATTCCTCAATTTGTTAATATGGTGTATCACATTGATTGATTTGCATATATTGAAGAATCCTTTCATCCCTGGGATAAATCCCACTTGATCATGGTATATGACCCTTTTAATGTGTTGTTGGATTCTATCTGCTATTATTTTGTTGGGGATTTTTGCATCAATATTCATCAGTAATATTCATCTGTAATTTTCTTTTTTTGTAGTATTTTTGTCTGGTTTTGGTATCAGGGTGATGGTGGCCTTATAGAATGAGTTTGGGAGTGTTCCCTCCTCTGCAATTTTTTGCAAGAGTTTGAAAAGAATGGGAGTTAGCTCTTCTCTAAATGTTTGATAGAATTCACCTGTGAAACCATCTGGTCTTGGACTTTTGTTTGTTGGAAGATTTTTAATCACAGTTTCAATTTCAGTGCTTGTGACTGGTCTATTCATATTTTCTATTTCTTCCTGGTTCAGTCTTGGAAGGTTATATCTTTCTAAGAATTTGTCCATTTCTTCCAGGTTGTCCATTTTTTTTGGCATAGAGTTGCTTGTCATAGTGTCTTAGGATGCTCTGTATTTCTGCAGTGTCTGTTGTAACTTCTCCTTTTTCATTTCTAATTTTACTGATTTGAGTCCTCTCCCTCTTCTTCTTGATGAGTCTGGCTAATGAGTTATCAATTTTGTTTATCTTCTCAAAGAACCAGCTTTTAGTTTTACTGATCTATGCTATTCTTTCCTTTGTTTCTATTTCATTTATTTCTGCTCTGATCTTTATGATTTCTTTCCTTCTACTAACTTTGGGTTTTGTTTGTTCTTCTTTCTCTAGTTCCTTTAGGTGTAAGGTTAGATTGTTTATTTGAGAAGTTTCCTTGTTTCTTGAGGTAGGATTGTATTGCTATAAACTTCCCTCTTAGAAATGCTTTTGCTGCATCCCATAGGTTTTAGGTCATCATGTTTTCATTGTCATTTGTCTCTAGGTATTTTTTGATTTCCTCTTTGATTTCTTCAGTGATCTCTTGGTTATTTAGTAATGTATTGTTTAGCCTCCATGTGTTTGTGGTTTTTACATTTTTTCCCCTGTAATTGATTTCTAATCTCATAGCATTGTGGTCAGAAAAGATGCTTGATATGATTTCATTTTTCTTAAATTTACTGAGGCTTGATTTGTGACCCAAGATATGATCTATCCTGGAGAATGTTCTGTGTGCACTTGAGAAGAAAAAGTGTAATCTGCTGTTTTTGGATGGAATGTCCAATAAATATCAATTAAGTCTATCTGGTCTACTGTGTCATTTAAAGTTCTGTTTCCTTATTAATTTTCTGTTTGGATGGTCTGTCCATTGGTGTAAGTGAGGTGTTAAAGTCCCCCACTATTATTGTGTTACTGTCGATTTCCTCTTTTAGAGCTGTTAGCAGTTGCCTTATGTATTGAGATGCTCCTATGTTGAGTGCATATATATTTATATTTGTTATATCTTCATCTTGGATTGATCCCTTGATCATTATGTAGTATCCTTCCTTGTCTCTTGTAACATTCTTTATTTTAAAGTCTATTTTATCTGATATGAGTATTGCTACTCCAGCTATCTTTTGATTTCCATTTGCATGGAATATCTTTTTCCATCCTCTCACTTTCAGTTTGTATGTGTCCCTAGGTCTGAAGTGGGTCTCTTGTAGACAGCATATATATGGGTCTTGGTTTTGTATCCATTCAGTGAGCCTGTGTCTTTTGGTTGGAGCATTTAATCCATTCACGTTTAAGGTAATTATCGATATGTATGTTCCTATGACCACTTTCTTAATTGTTTTGGGTTGTTTTTGTAGGTCGTTTTCTTCTCTTGTGTTTCCCACTTAGAGCAGTTCCTTTAGCATTTGTTGTAGAGCTGGTTTAGTGGTTCTGAATTCTCTTACCTTTTGCTTGTCTGTAAAGCTTTTGATTTCTCTGTTGAATCTGAATGAGATCCTTGCCGGGTAGAGTAATGTTGGTTGTAGGTTCTTCCCTTTCATCACTTTAAATATATCATGCCACCCCCTTCTGGTTTTTAGAGTTTCTGCAGAGAAATCAGCTGTTAACCTTATGGGAGTTCCCTTGTATGTTATTTGTCATTTTTCTCTTGTTGCTTTCAATAATTTTTCTTTGTCTTTAATTTTTGTCAATTTGATTACTATGTGTCTCAGCATGTTTCTCCTTGGGTTTATCCTGCCTGCGCTTCGTGGACTTGGGTGGCTAATTCCTTTCCCATGTTAGGGAAGTTTTCAACTATAATCTTTCATAGCTATCTGAGAGGCTGCCTCCTGAGCTTGAATCCTCAGAAAATCTGCCAAATAAAACATAATTCTCAACCCTTGGGTTTTGCATTTTTTCAGTTGACATAGGGAAAGACAAAAAGCTATTATAAAAATAGACAAAAACATTTGAGAGGCAGTGTTTACAAAGAAATATAATTGACTAAGAAATACTAGCAATCAAAGAAATAAAGTAGAAAAACAAGTTATCACTTATCCATTTTGACTGACAAATACTAAAATTCTTGACTAGACCTAGCTTTAGCTAAAGGAGTGAAGAATAGGCACAGTCCTATGTTTCTATGTTGAGAGAATAAAATGATACATTTCTAGAAGCCAATTTGGAAATATTTAGTGAAATTTTAAAGACACATGTTCTCTCACTCAGCACTTCTAGAGGTAAATTCTAAAGTTAAAAGTGGACAAAGTTGTCGTGAGTTCTATTTCTAATAAACACCTTCACATCTGTCAGTCACAGGTTGGTTACCATAGAATGGAACATTCATGTAATGAGTAGCTTTGTATCAATAATAAAGGGACTCTTAGAAAGGTCTATTTGTATTAGGAAGTATTAAGAAGGAAAAAAGTAGGTATGTTTCTACATATATATGTATAAAAAGCTGTTTGGAATGTTGCTAACTAACATGTAAATAGTGGTTTCCTCAGGCTGGTGAGATTTCTGGTGATTTTTATGATATTATTTTCCTACAGAATTCTGTGAAACAAGGGGAGTTTTTTTTCAAATATATATAACATTTTTCAAATATATATAACATTTTTATCATGATAAAGTAAATTTTATTTTGGAAACTAAGAAAATTATATAACTACATAAACCAAGCCAAAAAAAAAAAAAGAAGTGGCTTGTCTGAAACCTGTAACTTGACAATTATGTGTTAATGTGTGGTAATGGACAATTTAGGGCTAGGATACATCAAATACGTGTAATGATTCTGAATGAAATCTAAAATAGGTCTTCTGAAATGTGGCATGTGATATCTAATGGTACTCCATCACTTAGAAAGCCCGTACATAACTTCAAAGTAGAAAATTGGTTTTGCTGGATCTCTATTCACAGACGAAAGAAGCTTAAAGAGAAAATAACCTGCTCTGGAACCTGGTCAGGAAACTCAGAGCCATTAAAATGAATCATCACACACTGTTTGAAAAGGTTCGGTCTTTTCCTCCTGGTGATCTTTTCTGCTTGAAGCTCAAATAGAGCAGGGCCATCTTCATCACAG
This sequence comes from Globicephala melas, assembly GCF_963455315.2. NCBI lineage: Eukaryota > Metazoa > Chordata > Mammalia > Artiodactyla > Delphinidae > Globicephala > Globicephala melas. The sequence continues at coordinate 91,658,334 of NC_083320.1, forward strand.
CTGGTGTTGTGGCTTGAGTTTGTGTGAGTGTGACGTGTGCAACGTTGTAGGGGTAAGTGGAAGAAACGAGAAGGTGTTCATGGAACACCTGGAGGAAAGGATAATGGGGAGCCTCCATATTCTCCCCTCTGGTGCATCACAAATGCTTATCAGATGAGACAGCAGGGACAGAATGATAAAGAACTCGTATGACAGGAAATATTGCCCTACTTGCATCCCTACCTCCCAGAAGAATTCTTACCTCCTGCTGGCAGGTGATAGCTGCTTCTGTGCATGAGCTCTAAGACTTCCTCTGTCAACAGAAAAAAGTCCCCAGAGAGGGATATCCCTGCTGGTCAGATTTTGGAGTCCTCTGACTAACAAAGGCACCAAAGCCAAGAATGAGAAATCCTACAATACATGCTAATCCTACAATTCATTCTGAGAAGAATTTAACTGACGTTTGTGCAACATATATCCAATTGATGCCTAACAGTGTCCAAATTGCACACAGAATAGTAATTTTCAGTGGTATATGACCATTGTTTTTTACCTTTCATGAAGATATCTGGATGGTCTCCTAGGAATGGAAGGCTGATAGGATTTTTAGGGACACGGTTCACATTTGGCATTTGAGCTTCCCATGTCCACACTTTGATAAATAACACTGCAGTTTATCCAGAGCATTCTCATGATTTTTCTAACATTATTCATCAGGAGGTAAGTGAACACCACCTTTGAATTCAGGATGCAGTAGAAATTGCTGCTGACTCAGAGCTTCCTCTTATTTTGTCATCACACATTCCTGGAAAGTTTAGTGTCTCTTTTGTTCTTTACATGCCTATGGTCACCTCATGCTCCCTGTCATAGTGGGGTTCCGGAAGTTACCTTGACTGAAGGTGGTCTCTGCTAGGAGGGCTAAAAAAGGAGCCTCTCCCAGGTCTGCTGGGAGCACCGGCACCAAAGGTTATTAGTAGCAAAAAGTCAACCTGACCTCTTCTTCCATTAAAAAACTGCATGTGTTGTTAAACATGAAAGAAAGGCTAATCCCCAAATAATCCTTCTCTTCCAAGGGAATATGCCAATTTGTAAAGCTGCTGCAGAAGCCCATGTTTCAAACTAGTCCTTCAAAGCAAATATAAGTGAACAATGAAGAATCCCAAGACATATGAGGAAAACTAAGGCTTAACGGCCAAGATGAACAGAGATAATGCAGATTACAGAAGAGAATTTAAAACAAGCCTCTTCTCAAAGATTTAAAAGGACCTTGCATCATTTATTTTAAAAGGCTGTTACTTGAAAATATTGTTATGTTCTATGTATCATTTATCTATCTATCTAATCTATCTAGCTACATCTTTCTTATACTTTTTGAAAAAAGCAATCAGAAAATAAGAAAAAAATAAATTAAAAAATAACATGATTGATATTTACAAACAATAATGTTAACAATGTTAAAAATAGAATAGACATGGCTGAAAACCATACCAGAAATCTGGATGATAATTTTTTTTTTTTTAATTCAAGGGGAAAAAGAAAGAGATAGACAATAAGAGAAAAATTAAGCTATAGAAGATAGAGATAGAAGTTATTCATCAGTCTAAAGATATAGAAAAAAGAATAGAAATTACTGACACCATAAAATAGAATTCTTTACTACAGAGATGTAAATTTTCAAATTTTGCCTACAAACTATAGAGAAAGACTACAATAACAGTATCTTATTAAAACAATAAATAATATAGATGAGGATGAGAATAAAGATAATGGTGATGACAAACACATTGGCAAGTTCTGGTAAAATTTTAGAAGTCCAGGGTAAAAAGAAAAGAAGTTTGGAAAAAAAATAAATAAAAGGACACAAAAAAAGGCTACCTAAAAGGCCTGTGATAGTTTTGAATCATGTCAACTTGGCTAGTTTCCCAGAAACTTGGCTCCTTTTCACAGAAAACCCTTACTGGTATATTTCAGGTTACACTGACCCATAAGGGAGATTTTTAGGGATTTGGAAGGAGGAAAAGAAGCTGTAGCCATTTCGTAGCTCTTATGCATTGTTGCTGATCTGCTGACTTGCTTCCTTGGCATGAAGCAGTAGCTAATCCTACAACTGTTCTACTTTCTGGGTCCTCTTTTAGCTTCTCCCACTCCTGGGCTAGGTTGTGTGTTTAACTCTGACAACAAACAAAACCAAAAAAACCTAGCTTCTGCAGGATACCCTCATGACTAAGGTCAGAGACAGACCAGAGTTTCAGTTCATCCTCCAAACAGTGCTGATGAGTTTAGGCTACTCGTGATTTCTTCTTCCTGAGTGCGCAGCCTGTAGACTTCAAGCTTCAGTATCAGATTCTACAGAGACTTGCTTAACTAGTTTCTACAATTCTGTAAACCAAGTCCCTTAATAAATCCACATCCCCTACTGGTTCTGCTTTTCTGGTTGATCCCAGACTGATACAGTGAATGTCTGATTGGCATAAGATTTCTGACCTGCAACACGGGAAAAACTATTTCAAAGCCAGAAATCTTGTAAACTGTCACTTCAGTTTGAGGGGAAAATAAAATCATTTTTGAACACATAGGATCTCAGAAAATTTACCACCTCAGGACTCCCAAAAAGTAAGCCAAGCAAAATTAAATATAAATCCAAGAAAAAAGGGACTTCCCCGGTGGAACAGTGGTTAAGAATCCGCCTGCCAATGCAGGGGACACAGGTTCGATCCCTGGTCTGGGAAGACCCCACATGCCGCAGAATAAGCCCGTGTGCTGCAACTACTGAGCCTGCGCTCTAGAGCCCGTGAGCCACAACTACTGAGCCTACACGCCATAACTACTGAAGCCCACACGCTTAGAGCCCATGCTCCGCAACAAGAGAAGCCACCGCAATGACAAGCCCGCACACCTCAACGAAGAGTAGCCCCCGCTCGCCGCAACTAGAGAAAGCCCACGCACAGCAATGAAGACCCAACACAGCCAAAAATAAATAAATAAAATAAATATTTTTTTAAAAAATCCAAGAAAAAAGAAGTAGAACTAAATCTAAGTTCAAGCCTTAGTTTTATAATCATGTAATAGGTCCAGAAAGTTCCACGGATATGTGCTCAAGAAGAGGTATACACCATTAAGTAGACTGTATAATCAAAATCCGGAAAGTACAGTTATGATGCACAGTTGCTAAGAAAAGTGCATAACATCTTTTTTTAAACACGTAAACAAACAAAAAAGGAAATTTTAGGGGAAAAATGTCCTAAGGAGAGCCATGGTTCAGAGATGAAATAAGCTAAATGTGGTGTGACTTGAAGCAATTAACAGCACATACCAGAATTTTCCAGAAAAAACAACATCATACACATACCAGTGAAGAAACTGCAGAGATTTGGGGGCCTACTGAGAATATGAAGTTATGTGATTTATCATTTTATATAATTTATAAGTATTATTATAATAATTATCTAACGATGTACTACTTTTTCTTTAAAAATCTTGTATCACTTATAAGAATTTTGCCTTTAAGTTAACCTTTCCTTATTACTATTTCTAAAAATAGATTTATATCTGAAAATGTATTCTTGTTTTTAAAATAAATGTAAGTTTCAGAGGCAAGGCTTCTACCTGCATTGAAATTATTGCATTTGCATTTTCTAAAATAATGCCTAGCACAGAGTACTTGATAGATATTTCCTGAATTAGTTAATTTTTAAAACTTAGGAAGATATAGTTTGCTGCTTAGACATCAGTGGCACATTCTAATTTTTAGGATACAATTGACTGTTATTACTGAAAATAAACATAAGACCACTAAGAAACACACAAGTAAGATTACAATAACTCCAACTTATTAATGTTTCTCAATTAAATAAAATTGCAAAGGTTGTTATACAGTATGAACTTGTATTTTTAAAGTGCCTCTCTGTGTGTGTGGCTATGTGCACATATATTTCTGGAGAGATACACACCAATAATTACTTTTGAGTTTATTTGAGAGGTAAAATTGTGGTTGGAGGAATGAAGGGTAAGGATTGCATTTATAATATATTGTTTTTCTTTTCTTTTTTAATGGTTATAACTTCATTTTTTAATACATAAAAGAATAAAAAAGTAAAACTCATCCCTTCTTGCCTTTATTTAAGGACATCCTTCCAGCAATTCTCTTCTCTTTGTCCCTCCTGAGTTTCTCTCTCCACTGAATCATTCCCTTCATCTATTATGTTTCCAATATTAGAAACAAGATCAATGAACAAAGCCCCTTCTTTATTTCCAGCACATCAAAAGTTGTTACAAGGTTTTCATTTTACTTTATTTTCCAGGTCACTGTCTCTAGCTATCTCTTGACCCCCTGTAATCATGGTCTTGCAGTCCTCTCCACACCTCTGTGTAACTTTTCCTGTCAAGATCAACAAGGACCTCCACCTTGCTACATTTTATGGACAATTCTCCAACCTACCTTACTTGTTCTTTCAGCAACATTTAGCCAGTCAATTCTTCCTCCTCCTAAAATATTTCCTTCTCTTCATGCTCAAGACTCCACACTCTCCTGGTTTTCTCCTATACCCCTGGTCTTGTTTCTTGTCTCCTTTACTGGTTACTCCTTATTTCCCTAATCTCTTAGCCTTGGCTCAGTCCTTGGACTCTTCCCCAGCTACATGGAATCCCCAGGTGAGCTCATCTAGTCCCATGGTTTAAATATCAACTATGTGCTCATGACTCTCAAAACTGTATCTCTAGTCATCCTTGGATAACCTTTCTCTCGTAACATTTATCCAATCCTTTTTACAAACCCCCAACAACCCTGCTTGCAAAACATATTCAAAATCTGACCATTTGACCATCTCATACCTCTAATCATTGTGTCTCGGTCAAAATCATCACCCCCATTCCTCATATCATTCTAGTAGCCTCCTAATTGGATTCTTGCTTGGATCCTTCCACTTATAGTTCACTATCCACTCAACAGACATGTAAGTCAGATCGTATCAGTCTTCTGCACGATGCCTTCAATGGCTGCCCATTTCACGTACAATAAAAATCAAAAGTCCTTATAAAGCTGTTCACAATTTGTTCCCTCTCCTTCAACTTTCTGGCCTCCTCACCCTCTTTTCTCCTCCTAGGTTTTCTGCTCAGCCTTCACTGTCTTTAGCTGTTCCTTGAATGCAACAAGTTCTTTATTATCCCTGGACTTTTGTATTTCCCTGATATAAGCATCATTCACTCTCTGTCCCCTCCTCCAAATCTTTGCTCAAATACCACTTTCTTAGCAAAAGCTTCCCTGATCAACATATTTAAAATTACATCATTTTTCTTCTGCGTTCATTATCCCTCTTTCCTGATTCATATTTCTCCAGCACTTATCACCATGCAACACACATAACATTCCTTTATTTTGCTGACAATCGATTTCTCTTCATGATAAATAAGTTCTAGGAGGTAAGAGATTTTTATTTTGCTTATTATTATATTCTACCATCTAGAACTGGTTGGTGCTCATGATACAGTAGGTGTGACTATTAATAAATTAAAAAATAAATAAGTGAATGAATTAATAAACAATAATGTCTGAAAGAGTCACAAGTAAGTATTGACAACTGGGGTCCACAGTCAGTTACTTGAGAGTCAGGAAGGGAAAAGCAAGAGGAGCAGTTCCAAAGGAAGCTGAGAGCAGTTGGGTTAATGCCCATAATAAACATTAATGGGCCAGCTGTGATGCAATGCCGGGTGTAGTAATTTCTGTAAAGAGCCAGTGGGAGGGAGGTTTTTATATTGTTTTATGAATTATAAGAAAGGTGATAAATTACAATTATAAAAAGACTTTAAATCTTTTGTCAGTGATGAGAATTGTAATAAAACACTTCATACCTAGCACTGCTACCTATACTCTATTCTCCACACTCTCTCCAGTGTGGTTTATAGAGCTTCAGTGGTTTTTTCCCAGATATTCTCTGCTGTCTCTGTCCTCACTGGCCTGGTTGTCTTCTACTCTCCTTAGTCACTGCAAAAGCCTTTTCAATTTTTCTTCCCATACACATTTGTTCCATCATCTCTTACTTTTGCCATATTCCAGTATCAAATCAACCATCATCATAAGTATGAATGTTTCTTCTTGACTGATTTCACTTTTCCTTTTTCCAGATTGTGGCTTCAATTACTGCTATCCTCTCATGAATTCTTATAAGTTTCCCATCTCTAGATTTTCAGGCAGTATGTATTACATGTTGAGGACAACTTATTCCTTCTGTTCCACATAGAGCTGTTAATAAATTTTGAAATTTCATTTTCCACATGGAAATGTCCTAATGAACAGCAGTTGGATAGGCACACACATGTACACACACGGACGCACACATACACACACACACACAAACTTATCCTATAATTCTGGACCAAGTTGTGTCACTAAAAAGATAGATGAAATGCAGATGACATAAAATACCATTATTATTCAAAGAAAGGAAGGAGGGAAGGCAAGCTTCGAAATTTTCATAACCTTGTATAATTACAAAATAAGTTGCCCAGGTTAAGTTGGTCATTATAGCCTTTAAATGATATTGCAATAATCATTATGGGTATTTTGGCTGGAATAGTTTTTTTTGTTTTTCTTTTGGTTTGGAAACATGAAGAAGGCAGGGGCGTGTAGGAAAAAGAAGCAATAAAAATAGAATTAAATTTATAAATACTAAGTATGAGATTCATATGTGATTTCCCTTAGCACATAAAATGTAGAGGAACAATTTCATCCATGAAAGAGACTTCTGAGAAATCATAATCAACCTTCATCTATTCCTATTCATTCCATAAAGTAGATAAAATATCTTTCATCAAGCACATAACAGACAGACATAGCAATGCTCCTGTAAGGAACATTGTTTAATACTTTATTGCCCAATTGAGAGAACAGATGTAAAAGACTGCATATAATATCATGTTTTATGGTAAAGACAATTTCTCAACAATATAAATCTATAGAGAAAGTTTAAAGATCATATCTATCATTCACTGGTGGCAAATCAATTTCCTATACTGAATAGAGAAAAACCCATGATATAATAGCAACAATTCAAAGTTAAAAATATCTAAAATGTTTACGTTTAATAGCCAGTTAAGCACAGAAGTTTAGATATTTTTAAAAGTGTATTGAGAGTGTAATGTTGTTTTTCAGTCAAAGATGTTTCCCAAAGTCTCTATATCTTAATAAAGTGGCTGATAGTTGCACTAAAATTTTGCTGTTTTGTAACCTTGCCTTCTGACATTTCTTGATCTGAAAAATCTAAATGCAACGTTTCAATAGCACAAAATAAAATCAATAGCTCTTGTAGCTCATCATATATTTATACATGTTTAAATAAAGACTACTACAAATTAGTTTAGTAAAACTGCACTAGAATATTGTTTGTGCTATAGAAGTTAGGCACTTTGGATTCAGTCCAAGAGTAGGAGAGGAGAAAATGATGTACAATACCAACTTCAAGGTCATGTAATGAGTCATGATGGAACTTGGCTTTAAATATTTAAATTGCCACACTTATGGAAACACCTTTTGGTGATAAATTGATCCCCTTTTAAATATCTGAGTATTTCTGGAATTTGTCGCTTTAAAAGAATTTCAAATATGACCAAGTTGAACTCAGTATTTTTACCTATAAAATATGTGGAAAGGCTTGGGAAAGGATGGTACAACAGTGGGGTCACCCTACCAGCTATCTTCTGAGATCCCCTCCAGTGCTCACATCTATAATGCTTTGGAAAAGACAACAAATCTAAACAAAAGTGCACAAGTCTCAGCATTAAAATAATAATAATAAAACCATTCACTGGAGACAAAAACAGAAAAGGCAAAGCAGTACATGAGCCAAGTAATGTGCTATGCCAATTATAGGGAAGTAGGTTTGAAGAAGATAGGTTGTTTTTTTGATTTTTGTGTGTACGTGTGTTTTGTTTTGTTTTTTTGGGGGCGGGGGTGGGCAGGAGCAGCTGAGTGCATTAGAATGGCCCAAGAAACCAGCAAGGAAGTCACAACATCCAAGAATTCCTAGTCACTGTGAAAGCAGCTCTTTTGCCCCTTGCCTGTTTGCCTATTTCTGTCCCCCTCTAACCTTGAAAGAATGTAATTAACCTGTTGATTCCCTAGATAAAAAGAAGAATGAAGAATTAAGTAGCTGAAGAATGACTAACTCTCTACTCCCAACAGTCCCCTTAGTAATCCTGCAGGCAGATCACGTGGCAAGATAACAGCTGAAGAGAGAGTCAGCCAGCCTGCATGCAATGGAGACTGATGCAGAACCCAACCTCCTGCCTCCGTGATTCACTGAGATTCTTCCCCCTTTTTCCCCTTTAAAAACTGTCATGGCTGAGAAGAATTTTCGGAGTTGGTCTCAGGACATGAGTCCACCTTCTCCCCAGATTGCCAGCTTTTTTGATTAAAGCACATTTCCTTTCTATTGACACTTGCCTCTCGAATTATTGGCTTTTGAGCGGTGAGCAGCTGAACTTGATTTTGGCAATAACAGGAGCTTGCCCCTAAGGACCAGATACTGGTGAAGGTTAATTTTGTATGTCAACTTAACTCAGGTGCCCCGATATTTGGTCAAACATTACTCTGGGTGTGTATGTGAAGGTGTTTCTGGATGAGACTGACGTTTGTACTGGTAGACTGAGTAAAGCAGATTACCCTTGTGGATGTGAATACACTTCATCCAATCAGTTGAAAGCCTGAATAAAACAAAAAGACTAAGTGGGAATTTCTCCTACCTGATTGTTTGAGCTAGAACAGTGTTTCTTTCTGGTTCTTCCTGGGTCTCAAGCTGCTGACATTCACATGCAAATTTACACCATGGGTTCTTCTGGGTCTCCAGGTTGCCCACTGCAGATCATGGCTTTTCAGCCTCCATAATTATGTGAGTTAATTCCTCATAACCAATCATTCTCTCTCTCTCTCTCTTTCTCTTTCCCATTCTCTCTATTTTTCTCTCTGTCTCTGTTTCTGCCTACCTATATGGTTTTGTTTCCCCAGAGAAGTTTCTGGTTTGGTAACCAAACCAAATGGAGGCCCAGGGGAGACGAGCTTTATGCTGCACCTGACGGGTCCTGCTTCTACGCCTTTATTGCCCACGATCACGATGGTTAGGGAATTAGGGAGGTCCTTCAAGACATCTTCAATTTATCTGTCCGTGTACGTGCCGAGTATTTGCTTGTCAAAACTGTCATTTAGCATTCAATTGTCGTATTGGTGTTAGTCATTGCTAAGTATGAGCTACACAAAATGATTTTAAATCCTCTCTGGCATCATAGGTGTAGAGTCTAAGGCAGCTACATTGCTCCCAATCGCAAAATCTGAAAGGGACAAGGAATCCCTTCTACAGCATTCCTAAGAGATAATCACTTAGCATCAACAGCTCCGTGAATGCTGCCTTATTAACTCACATTTTAGGGCTTCATATTGTGGAATGTCTCTATTTCATAGAAAGTTCTGTGTTAGCTGGGTAGCAGACTGAGTCACTGCAACCAAGAAAGTAACACCAGATAATTTTTAAGAAATAGGTGAAAGAAAGAAAGATAATCTTTAAGTGTAATAAGGGTAAAACTGAAGAAAATCGGTAAAAAAATTCTAGTTAAACATAATATAAATGACAATACATTTGCAAATAATACGGCATGAATTCCCTTCATAAGTCTAGGAGCTCATGGGTCAATAGAGAATGTTTGGAAGAAATCTGTTATATGGAGTATATGAAGAAAAAAGTCATTTTCAACCCAAATGGATTTTCCCCCAAAGAATCCTGATCCACTTACAACAGGAGAATAATGGTATTTGATTTTTTTGGGGTTTTTTTGCAGTATGTGGGCCTCTCACTGTTGTGGCCTCTCCCGTTGCGGAGCACAGGCTCCAGACGCGCAGGCTCAACAGCCATGGCTCACGGGCCCAGCCACTCCGCGGCATGTGGGATCTTCCCGGACCGGGGCACGAACCCGTGTCCTCTGCATCGGCAGGCGGACTCTCAACCACTGCGCCACCAGGGAAGCCCTGGTATTTGATTTTTGATGTTCTGGGTTAACATGCTATACTGTGACTTACTCGTAGCCATAAAACGTATCAGCAAAAAAAAAAAAAAAATCAAAGGAAGAACTCAATCTTTAGTGAGTGAAAGAGGTCAGGTCACGAAGGACATGGATTTACATAGCTTAATCTCGCTTGGCCAACAGAAGATAACGTATTTTGGGACTCCAGATATAATGGAAACAAATCAGTCACCAAGAACCTGACCATTTAAAGATGCAGAAGCCTGGAAATTCTACAAACTAAAAGGACATTTTCATTTCACTATGGTAAGATGTTCTATTTAATACTGATAACATTTTTCATTGTCTGTTTGGCATCTGTGCTCTGTTTGAGGGGTGGGAATATGATATATAGCAAAGTTCAAAATCCCCAAGGGAATCATATAAAGGGAATAGATACAGAGGGGAAAAAAAGACAGGTGTACTGTATGTGTATATTAAATATATTTTAGAGAAAATGGCAAAGAATCTGTCATTCCAATACAGTATTATAAACTAGATAAAACAGAAACATAAATATTTATTTAATTGACAGTTTGTGTCATTTATTCACATTATTTCTTTAGCATTTGTTGTTATGATATTGCTGGCTGTGCTAGTATTTTAATTGGTACAGACTTTGTCATTTTTCTTTAGTGACTCTGATGAGAAAATGTGCAGAAAATGGAGATAATTACAAGGTCACCTAAGAAATTACAACTGAGAGGAGTGAGCAAATATCAGCAGTGATGCTAGGAGAAGAAGGGGGGGGAAGGAAACATGAAAGTAGTATATTAATAATTAGTTAATATGGGTATGAGTTGTAGTTTTGAAACTTTTTCCATAACAACAAGTAAAATGTCAGTATTAGTTAGAATTCCATGACAGTAAGAAAAGATAAGCAACAAATTATCAATTTTCTAGATACTTATTGGAGACCTAGAATGTGCCAGACACAATGTACAGGGGATACAGAGATGAATAAAGCACAATTTGGCCCACTGCTAGGAGACAGATAAGTAAACCAACAATTACAACTAGCACTAAATGAACCTAAAAGAAGGATACTATGGAAGAAGAGAATCTCCCATCCTGAAGAGCACAGTAAAGACTTTGAGCAAACAAAAGAGAGTGGACAAACAATCCAGGGAAAATTCTGTGTTAAAATAACAAACAACCCAATCAAAACAATGGGTGGAAGACCTAAACAGATATTTCTTCAAAGAAGACATACAGATGGCCAAGAAGCACATGAAAAGCTGCTCAACATCACTAATTATTAGAGAAATGCAAATCAGAACTACAATGAGGTATCACCTCACACCAGTCAGAATGGGCATCATCAAAAAATCTACAAACAATACAGGCTGGAGAGGGTTTGGAGAAAAGGGAACCCTCTTGCACTGTTGGTGGGAATTTAAATTAATACGGCCACTATGGAGAACAGTATGGAGGTTCCTTAAAAAACTACAAATAGAATTACCATATGACCCAGCAATTCCACTACTGGGCATATGCCCAGAGAAAACCATAATTCAAAAAGACACATGCACCCCAATGCTCATTGCAGCACTATTTACAATAGCCAGGTCATGGAAGCAACCTAAATGCCCATCGACAGATGAATGGATAAAGAAGATGTGGTATATATATACAATGGAATATTATTCAGCCATAAAAAGGAACAAAATTGGGTCATTTGCAGAGACGTGGATGGATCTAGAGACTGTCGTACAGAGTGAAGTAAGCCAGAAAGAGAACAACGAATATCATATATTAATGCATATATGTGGAACCTAGAAAAATGGTACAGATGAACCTGTCTGCAGGGCAGAAATAGAGACACAGATGTAGAGAACAAATGTATGGACACCAAGGGGGGAAAGTGGCAGGGGGGGTGGTGGTGGGATGAATTGGGAGATTGGGATTGACATGTATACACTCACGTGTATAAAATGGATAACTAATAAGAACCTACTGTATAAAAAAATAAATCGAATTAAAAATTAAAAAAAAGAATTTAGCACTACTCCAGCTTAAAATGCATTTGTAATGAATTTACAGATATGCATGCAATTAACCAATTATTAACAATGAGCTCAAGTTGTAAGAAATATTATTTATATGCGAAGCATTCTGATTAGTCCTTTAAATGAAAGGTATTTTTAAATTAGATGTGTTTAATCATGAGGAAGTGAAGCTAACACTACACTTCTGGTGCTAGAAGCAGGATTTCTTGACCTCAGCACTACTGCTATGCCAGAGCTACATACATCAGTTGTACCTCATGCTCCCCAGTCATGACCATGAAAAATGTCTCCAGATGTTGGCAAATGTCCCATGGGGAGAAGATTCACCGATGGTGGAAAACCACTATTTTGTAGAAAGTGAAGCAACATCTTTTGTCCACTCTGCTATAGGTAAGGGATAAAATCCTCCCACTTTCACACGCATTCATGGAAAGACACCTACCTGATAACTATACAAGTTCAGTTCATGAACCTGACATCAGAGAATTAGCTTGTATGGTATTTTATCATCACCTTTGAATCCTTCACTAGAAATACACTTTTGAAGCAATTTGTAAAATATACACACTATAGAGTAAAGCTGACACAGCCTCTACCCTCTAAGAGGCTAAACTCTCATAAGTTCCTTTTTCCATTACTTGATCTAAGCATAGATAAAATATTTTATAATAGTAATTTTAATATCATAATTTCTGTTTCTCCCTTTACAGAATAAAACTATACATGCATTACAGGTACCTTTATTCATCATATTTAGCCAAAGTTCTGAACTTCCTATTCTAGTACACAGAGTAATAATTATTGAGCAAACATGTATTGAGCAACTACTATGTATATAGTATGGGGATATTTGGGAGCATCGGTGATATGAAGGTGAATACGGTACATTCTCTGCATTTTGGAAGTTAAAAGATATAATAGGGCTTCCCTGGTGGCACAGTGGTTGAGTGTCCGCCTGCCGATGCAGGGGACACAGTTTCATGCCCCAGTCCGGGAAGATCCCACATGCCATGGAGCGGCTGGGCCTGTGAGCCATGGCCGCTGAGCCTATGCGTCCAGAGCCTGTGTTCTGCAACGGGAGAGGCCACAACAGTGAGAGGCCCGCGTACCACAAAAAAAAAAAAAAAAAAAAAAAAAAAAAGTACACTTAAAAGCAAGGATTATGGGGAAAAAAAACCCAACAATGATTATGCAGAAGCCTCCAAAAGTTTTCAAAATTCCAAAATAGCTTCACTGCAAGATTAACTGTAAAAGGCTAATGAAAAACAAGAAATAAAAGGTGCCTAAAACAAAAGATGGTAAGACTGACATGTAAGACTGACACCATTTCAATGGTTCCTCTCTATCCTCCTTTATTTGGGTACTATGCATTTTAAAAGAAGACCACCTGAGACTACAGGAGATTCTATTTCGATATCTTTTACTCTTAGATCAAAGGCCAATCTAAGGGTCATAGTTAATTTCTTAAACCCAGCAAGGATCCTCAAAAGTTTTTGTAAATGGATTACTTCCTAAAATTCATGAATAAATAAAAAGATGAAAAATAAAATGGGAGGCCACCAGTCTGACTGAACTTTGATCACGGCTGATTAACAGTGCCTGCCAAGAATCTTTTTTTCTTTTTTTTTTTTTTGGCCTTCTTCTAAGGTAGATGTACCCAGATGGAAAGAAATAGTTCAATAATACATGAATTGAGTGTGTCAGTCTTTTTGCCAATTCCAAAACCTCCCCTATTTATCTCCAGATACTTGTAGATATTGGGACCTTAGAAACAGAAATGTCCCACAAATATGGCCTCCAAAACTCCATGTTGGAGGAATCTTGAATACCTTCACTGTGCCTTTGTGATATAGATTTTCTACCTCCATCTTCTCTAGGATTTAAGAACCATTCTTTGAAGTGCAAATTTTTCTCACCAGAAGGGAAAACAAGAAGCACTTGGAAATTGGGCCAAAGAGAAGTCTCACAAATCTTCTCAACAGATATTAGAAACTATACGGTCGCTGGGTCTTTGTGTCTGTCTGTATGTCCATATATATGTATGTTGCAGTTAGGTGGTATTTTTCTACCTCTAGATGGTATTACCAAAATTAATTTGTAATGAAGTTCTATTTAACCGGGTTGAAAGTCAAGCATTTGTAAGGACTATTTTAAAACTCTCATCAGAAATATAGAAACTAACCCAAATGATTATTTCAACTTCATGCGATCTAAGATCATCCTTAGTAAATAAAAGCCAGTTTACTTTGTTGGTTTACTAAAACAGACATGTCTTTAGAGTTATCAGCATTCAATATAATAATTTTATTCTACCTAGGCTTACAAATTTGTCAGCAAGAAAAATAGCTCAGTATGATGAAGTTTTCGTAGGTAATCTAAACCTAATTTGGGGGATCAAATGACTCAGATAGATGTAACTGGGATAAGAGATATTGGAAAACTTTTTAGTAATAATTACATTTTACAGTATATGTACTTAAAAAACAGCTCCCCAAATGCTTTTTGTTAACTTAGAGTTTTGCTAAGTTAAATGATGAGAATTCCTTGAGTATCTAGGGTATTTCCAAATAAGAAAAAAAAATACTGAAACATTAATGAACACAGGTTTTTCCACTTTGGGCTTCTTATACAGAAATATTAAAGATAAATTTGGTTCTATTAGTAAACACGTTTAGTGCCATGCTAAGAAATTTAGATGTCTCTAGAGATTATAAAAAACATTTATTATTTTGTCAATATAAAAAGTGGTAGTTTAAGAGAAAGTCCATGATTCTTTACTTTCTAAATTCTCACTAGAAATTAAAGTTTCTAAGGGTTAAGAATTTTAATGTAATTAAAGCTACTAAAAACAAAAGAAGAAAACATCTCCTCATGCAAGAAAAGTAGGACGTGTTTTTAACTAAGGAAAAGGATGAGAACTAAAGATGCATTTGTGTTTTGGGAAATGAGAGTAATTTTGTTTAAACTAGAACTTCTGCACATAAAGGACAAACTAAAAGTATATAAAAGGTTGAAGAGAGAAAGAGAATTTTTCCTTGTGTAATCAGGCAAAAATTAAATTATTATTATAAGGGGCTTTTAATTAAGCTTTAATATCAACAGTGTACTTATGCAAAACAACAGTGTACTTAATGCAAAAAGCTTTAATATCAACAGTGTACTTATGCAAAACTAGAACTTAATTTTCTTTCAACTGCTAAATAGGTAACTATTGTTTCATATCTATCCGTGATCCTATTCAGTCAAATGTCCAAACCTTTTGATATCTTTGACAAACTTCCCCAAAGCAAATTCTAAAAATAAAGTCTTTATGACCCTGAAGAAACTGGGATTTTTCCAGAGAACCCCTGGAACATTCCAAAAGGTGTGTTAAGCTAATTAGGCTAATTGATATATTAAAGTACATGGGAAACATTGTCAAATGAGAAGTTGTGATGTTGTGTCTGTTTAGGAATATGTGAAATTATGTGAAATTCCTAGAAATCTGATATGTCCTGGCATTAACTGTTGCTAGTCATCAAAATTGATGCTCACACTAAGAGGACTGAACCTGAGAATAAAGGCAGCAACAACAGAATCTATAAAGATTGTGGCACATGTGGATAAAGTCCATTCTACTTCTGCAAGAAATAACCTCTCATTGCCAGACTTTTGCCGTCCTGATGTCCTTGTGACATGGCAACAGTCTGCTCCTGAATCAGAGAAATTAAGATGGGTAAACCACGGCTGTAAATGAGACAGACAGCTGGGGCCACGGGGAAGGAAACCCAAGACAGCTGCTTGGTTATTCCTGGCTCTCTGGCAAACTCCAGTTTAGGGCTTTGCATTTCTTCACCCATCATAGTGCATTTACGCAAAACTCTTTTCATCCTTAGAGGCCTTAGACCTCCTCCCTCTGGACCCCTTGAACAGATACAGTGGGACTTTTTTCAACTGCCACTTAGTATGAGTTGTCAGTATGTTCTTAGTATATGTATGTTTTCCAGGAGGGTCAAAGCCATCCCCTCTCACAGGCTGGTGCCCTCACAGTGGCAAAGAAACTGTTAGAAAATGCTTCCCACTTGAGGTACACCTTCCACAATCTTCAGTGATCAAGACACCTCTTCACTGGGCAAATCATACCACTCTTAATGAAAACCTTGCAAACTTCTTGGAATTATCACCGTCCCTATCACCCTCAATCACGATTGAGAGAACAAATGGGAAAACTGTATTCAAGCAGAACAAGTATTATTTACATGGAACTACATAAACTGAGGAGGACGCTCTAATGTTTTGTTTTTCCAGATTTAAGGAGACCTTTTCTCTTAAGCTATCTATGACATACAGCAACTTGGTAAAGTATATCTTTGTGAACAAAGATGAAACATTTTCTTTTTCTCCTTACCTGATCCCTCCAGAATTCAGAAACGCTCAGTGAATGTTCTTATTTTCATGACAATATATTTGTCTGCATAAGTTCAGTAAGAATCTGTTCTCCTAGTAACAGGACGCAATTGGAAACAGTGGCTGTATCACCATGGCTTTGACTGCAATGTCATATTTGAGAGAGATGATCATAGACTCAGATATGACTAGACAGCTTCAAGCAACTGCTTGGAAAAAATGAACCTGGTACCTTGCTTAAAGGTTTCAGCAAAGGTGTCTTAAAAAATACTTTATAGGACTTCCCTGGTGGCGCAGTGGTTGAGAGTCCGCCTGCCGATGCAGGGGACACGGGTTCATGCCCCGGTCCAGGAGGATCCCACATGCCGTGGAGCGGCTGGGCCCGTGAGCCATGGCCACTGAGCCTGCGCGTCTGGAGCCTGTGCTCCTCAACGGGAGAGGCCACAACAGTGAGAGGCCCGCGTACCGAAAAAAAATAAAATAAAATAAATAATAATAATTTATATGGTCAATCATTACTCTTGCTTCACTTTCATAAATAACTAGGCCAAGTCATATATAAACAAATTAATTTTACTGTGATTATATTTGGTGAAAAATGGGGGTAACTGTAGAGAGAAAAATTGTTTGCAGCTTTGTAGATATTAGATTCTAGTCCTGTTAACTATCTGTGAGGTTTTGTTAGATACCTGCAAACTTGGATCTTGAATTCTTTTAGTTGCCTCAAATATCTGGCTATGACTCACCAAACTAATGTTTCCAATTTTCTCCTACACTTCTGATCTGGAATCACTAAGAACAAAGGCAGACCTACAGCTCCACCAAGTACCTTGAAGGAAAGGACCTCACCAAGTACTCCTGACCACTGACATTGCTGCAAAACTAGAAAGTATCGATACACATCTCACAGTTCAGGAAGACTCCATCTGACACCTGGTCCTATACAAATGCTGGAGACCACTGAATCAAACTGAGGAGTAGAGAAGTAGCTGACAAGAATGTAGGTAGATTGCTTCCGCTCAAGATGCTAGATCAAAACTTCCTCCTTTAGCTAAACATGAAGCGCTTTCCTCTTTTCTTTCTTTCCTTCATTCTGTCTCTGTCCCGGGAAGATAATGCTGTCATTTCTATCTTCCAGGCATTGCTAAGGGGGTGGGGGGGTAACCTCTAGAATTTAGGTTGCCTCTTTATTGCAGGCTAGGATACTGTCTTTTCATATGTGCTAAAAACCTGACTGACCCCTGGCTGGAATGGGTAAACAAAGCAGTCGCTGTGAATGAATCCATTCATCGCACCTCCTAACAGGAATGGGTTGTGCCCTGACAGGTCTCGTGTTTGTCTATGGTGGTTGTCGTTCTCCTTGGGCCTACGAATGCCTAGATGGCTGGCTCCAAGCTGGGCTATGCCTCTTAGGCTATCTAACTGTGTCCCTAAGGGTTCCAGAAAGGGCCTACCAGGAGGCATTCATGCTTCAAGAGCTGCTTCCTTTGGCAGGGCTCTACTTCCCTGGTTAGGAGTTAACACAAATGAGAATATGATCAGGAACATTTCCTTAACTCTTGGAGACATTGCAGATTCCTTTACAAAGATACTAGCTGTTCAACAAAACCCTTGGACTCTCACACCAAGCTTGTTTATGATATTAGGATAGCTCTTGATCATCTCCTGGCTGACCAAAGAGGTGTCTGTGCTGCACTGTACTTGCTGTACCTGGATTGACACTTCTGGGGAAGTTGAAACTCAGTTATGTAAAATCAATGAGTAAACCACTTGGCTTAAAAGGGTGTCTCCTTCAGCAGGGTCTTTGTTTGATTGATTTAGATCTTGGGGACCATGGCTCTGAAGTACACTCCAAACACTGGGAACTATTCTGCTTATAATTATCATAGTAGTCTCACTGGTGCATTGTATCCTCTCAAAAGTTTCAGATGCTGGTTTGCAGCCACTGACCAGTAGGAAAATGATCTCCTTAAGATGAGAACATCAGAAAAGAAGCAACAAGAATGACCAACTTAAAAATTGTGGATCTGAATAAAAACCATACGATCATCTCAATAGATGCAGAAAAAACATTGGACAAAATTCAACACCCATTTATGATAAAAACTCTCCAGAAAGTGGGCATAGAAGGAACCTATCTCAAAATAATGAAGGCCATATACAACAAACCCACAGCAAACATCATTCTCAATGGTGAAAAACTGAAAGCATTTCCTCTGAGATCAGGAACAAGACAAGGATGATCGCTCTTGCCACTATTATTCAACATAGATTTGGAAGTCCTAGCCATGGCAATCAGAAAAGAAAAGAAATAAAAGGAATACAAATTGGAAAAGAAGAAGTAAAGCTGTCACTGTTTGCAGATGACATGATACTATACATAGAGAATCTGAAAGATGCCATCAGAAAACTACTAGGGCTAATCACTGAATTTGGTAAAGTTCCAGGGTACAAAATTAATGCACAGAAATCTCTTGCATTCCTATACACTAACAATGAAAGATCAAAAAGAGAAATTAAGGAAACAATCCCATTCACCCCTGCAACAGAAAGAATAAAACACCTAGGAATAAACCTACCTAGGGAGGTAAAAGACCTGTACTCAGAAAACTATAAGACACTGATGAAAGAAATCAAAGATGACACAAACAGATGGGGAGAAATACCATATTCTTGGATTGGAAGAATCAATATTGTGAAAATGACTATATTACCCAAAGCAATCTACAGATTCAGTGCAATCTCTATCAAATTACCAATAGCATTTTTTATAGAA
Organism: Globicephala melas; assembly: GCF_963455315.2. Lineage (NCBI taxonomy): Eukaryota > Metazoa > Chordata > Mammalia > Artiodactyla > Delphinidae > Globicephala > Globicephala melas. The sequence continues at coordinate 91,677,528 of NC_083320.1, forward strand.
CTAGAACAAAAAAATCTTAAAATTTGTATGGAGACACAAAAGACCCCGAATAGCCAAAGCAATCTTGAGGGAATAAAACGGAGCTGAAGGAATCAGACTCCCTGACTTCAGACTATACTACAAGGCTACAGTCATCAAGACTATATGGTACTGGCACAAAAACAGAAATATAGATCAATGGACAGGATAGAAAGCCCAGAGATAAACCCACGCACCTATGGTCAACTAATAAGGGAGGCAAGGATATACAATGGAGAAACGACAGTCTCTTCAATGAGTGGTGCTGGGAAAACTGGACAGCTATACGTAAAAGAATGAAATTAGAACACTCCCTAACACCATACAAAAAAATAAACTCAAAATTGATTAAAGACCCAAATGTAAGACCGGCCACTATAAAACTCTTAGAGAAAAACATAGGAAGAACACTCTTTAACATAAATCACAGCAAGTTCTTTTTTGACCCACCTCCTAGAGTAATGGAAATAAAACCAAAAATAAACAAATGGGACTTAATGAAACTTAAAAGCTTTTGCACAGCAAAGGAAACTACAAACAAGATGAAAAGACAACCCTCAGAAAGGGAGAAAACATTTGCAAATGAATCAACAGACAAAGGATTAATCTCCAAAATATATAAACAGCTCATGCAGCTCTGTATTAAAAAAACAAACAACCCAATCCAAAAATAGGCAGAAGACCTAAATAGACATTTCTCCAAAGAAGACATACAGATGGCCAAGAAGCACATGAAAAGCTGCTCAACATCACTAATTATTAGAGAAATGCAAATCAAAACTACAATGAGGTATCACCTCACACCAGTTAGAATGGGCATCATCAGAAAAGCTACAAACAACAAATGCTGGAGAGGATGTGGAGAAAAGGGGACCCTCGTGCACTGTTGGTGGGAATGTAAATTGATACAGCCACTATGGAGAACAATATGGAGATTACTTAAAAAACTAAAAATAGAATTACCATATGACCTAGCAATTCCACTACTGGACATATGCCCAGAGAAAACCATAATTCAAAAAGAGTCATGTACCACAATGATCACTGCACCACTATTTACAATAGCCAGGACATGGAAGCAACCTAAGTGTTCATCGACAGACGAATGGATAAAGAAGATGTGGCACATATATACAATGGAATATTACTCAGCCATAAAAAGGAATGAAATTGAGTTATTTGTAGTGAGGTGGATGGACCTAGAGTCTGTCATACAGAGTGAAGTAAGTCAGAAAGAGAAAAATAAACATCGTATGTTAATGCATATATGTGGAATCTAGAAAAATGGTACAGATGAACCGGTTTGCAAGGCAGAAATAGAGTCACATATGTAGAGAACAAATATATGGACACCAAGGGGGGAAAGTGGGAGGGGGCTGTAGTGGTGTGAATTGGGAGATTTGGATTGACATATATACAGTAATATGTATAAAATAGATAAGTAATAAAAAGAAAACAAGGTCCTACTGTATAGCACAGGGAACTATATTCAATAGTCTGTGATAAACCATAATGGAAAAGAATATGAAAAATAATGTATATATATGTATAACTGAATCACTGTGCTGTACAACAGAAATTAACACAACATTGTAAATCAACTATACTTTGATTAAAAAAAAAGACTGAATGCACAAAAAAAAAGAAAGAAAAGATATACACACCCCAGTGTTCATAGCAGCATTATTTACAATAGCCCAGATATGGAAACAATCTAAGTTTCCATCAACAGACGAATGGATAAAGAAGATGTGGTATAAAAGGGGAAACATGGCAGAGAGGGATAAATTAGGAGCTTGGGATCAACATACACACACTACCACATATAAAAGAGATAACCAACAAGGACCTACTATATAGCACAGGGAACTATACTCAATATTTTCTAATAACCTATATGGAAAATGAATCGGAAAAAGAATGAATATATGTGTATGTATAACTGAATCACTATGCTGTACACCTGAAACTAACACAACATTGTAAATCAACTATACTCCAATAAAATTTTTAAAAAAAGAAAAAAAAATTGTGGATCTGAAATTTTGGCCTGTGAATACCACCAGGGTTTAGCAAAAACATCATGACCTATGATTATCCCACCAAAGATCGGCAAAGCTGCAAAGCAATCGCTGAGAGTAATGCTAACGCCTTAAATTTTGATCATATTTCTCAGTTAGGCTGATATCCGATCAAAATGGGGTAATTGTTAAAGAGAAAAAACACAGTCCCAAAATGGTGTTACATGTGCAAACTTGGTAGCAAATGCAGATTTAATACCTAACCTAATTGCAGTTCAACCTTCTCCAGAAATGTACCAGTCTAGAATTTGCTGGTCTGCACCAGTGAGGTACTTTGCCATACAGGCCCTCTGCAAGCCCTGAGGAAGAAGGGAAAATATGCATGATCAACCCTAATATCATCACCCTTCCCACAAAAAAAGGAAGTCCTGGCTTCAAAATCCTTTCTTTTCTTTTGTTAATAGCTCGCTTACCCCATCCTTCTTCCTATATAAACCTTCCATTTTGTACAACCCCTAGGAGCATCCTTCTAGTTGCTAGATGGGATGCTGCCCGATTCCTGAGTCACCTAACAAAGCCAATTAGATTCTCAAATTTACTAGGTTGAATTTTTTAACAATACTCAAATATTGTATCTCTCTCTCTCTTCCCATTTTTATGTTGGTTATTTATGTCAATTATATCAATTTTTTGTGACAATATTGTCCATTTTCATTGACCTAAAACCACTGAATCTTTCAAATTCTTCACTATCCTTTACTCTGTATATAAATGTAGCTAAACATTCTGATTTTTCCATAACACGCCTTTTACGCATATTCCTTGTAATCCATTCCCTAAGTCGCTACTGTGGTACAGGCTTTCAAAACCCTTTGCAGTGTGATTACAAAAGCCTTAGTGACTCCCAACCCAGTCTTCCTACTTTCAGTTCCTACTTTCAATATCTTATTAAGAGGTTAATCATCTTATAAACGTACTGAGTTTAATTGACTATAATAGATTTTTAATTCCCATTCTTCATGTGTCTTGGTTAAAAGATTGCTTTGTGTCCCACTATGTGAATCCTTCAAAACATGGTTGGCCTAAAAGAATCACCTGTTTTGCAACTTCTGAATCTACAGTCAGCCCTTGGTGTATGAAGGGCTTTGGTTCCAGGACCCCCATTCAGATGCCAAAGTCCCTGGATGCTCAAGTCTCTTATAAAATGGCATAGTACAATCGGCCCTCTATATCCACTGGTTAAACCAATGCCTCATCTGTGGATTCAAACAACCACGGATTGAAATTTGATCTGCAGTTGGTTGAATCCTTGGATATAAAACTCATAGAAATGGAGGGCCACCTGCATACTTACTGAAAAATATCTGCATATAAGTGGCCCCATGCAGTTCAAACCCATGTTGTTCAGGGGTCAGCTATATTCAAATCCAGAGCAAAGGTGTGTCTGAATTTTGATGCTCCTCTGTTAATTTTTAGGGCGTCTCTAAAGTGGGGGGCTCCTTCACGTCTTGCTGCTACTAGAGGAATGTTGAAGCTTCTGTTTTCTTTAGAAATGCAAATTAAAATGTAAAAACATAACCTCCTTTTGATACAATCCTAAGATTGCCCCTGGGCCAAACAGAAATGAATACCTTGACCTTAGTAACCTGAGAGCTAAGGGAAGCTAGGAGATTCACATCTATCTGAAGATACTGAATTCTGGTTCTGAACAAGAGAAGGATAATCCTATTACATTTACACAGTTTGCAGTAGACTTTGAAATTCATATTAACATTCCTGAAGGCGAACATAGTTCTGTAACTAAGAGCCACGCAGTCAGAAGAGAAAATTATTGCTCCTAGTTTAGCAAATAACTGCATTCCTCAAACGGAAAAAAAAAAAAAAATCCTTCCCATCCCCACTCCTCATCAGGAAAATACCTGCCGGTGATGTGGGTAGCGGGGAGGTGGACAGAGGAGTTACTCTGTGGTTTGCATTATAACTTACTATGTTAAAAACGGAAAGGCTGGCATGAGACAACATCTCTGAACCTTATTTCACATTATGTCACTAAAGCATCATGCCTTAGGTCACTCACTTCCTTTAATATTTATTCTAATTTATTGCCAATTTTTGAAAAATGTACAGATTTTACCTGCAGCAACCATGAAAGCCACGAAGCTAATCCTACCCTAAAACATGCAAAGGAGATGAAAAATAACTCTCAGAATCATTATTCACTTATTAAAATGCAATCTGTGCTATAAGTCCCACACTTTACTCTCTAAACCAATGCCTATGGTATTGTAAAACCTATTCTTTTGTTAAAATCTAAGGATATTTTCACTTAGAGAGTTGCCCTACGTTGTTAATTTAATTTCTACACTCTAACCTGATCTTTCTTTTATTTTCACACTTTAAAAAATTATATTTAGAAGAGATTTTTTGAAGTTCCTTAAAATATTTATAACGAATAATTTTGGTATCAGGGACTGACTAGTAAGATAAATTAGCAAAGAACATTATGTCCTCCAATTGGTTTTTCTAATGTTTAAGTCAGAACTGGTTAGAAATCCCTCCAAGAATGATATTTGATACAAAGAATAATGGGGTCTGATCTTTTTTCCTATGAGATGAGCACTCAGTTATCAAAAATGAAAACACAAAAGTTATTGATAATAGTGTTTCTCATTGCCTAGATTGTAAACCCTAGTACTTTGATTTGGGGTCACAAATGGTGTCATGCACTCCTTTCTTGAAATAGACTGGAAAGATATCACCAAATATATTTGCTCATTTAAGAAACAGTTACAGGGCTTTCCTGGTGGCAGAGTGGGTAAGAATCCGCCTGCCAAGGCGGCATACACGGGTTCGAGCCCTGGTCCAGGAAGATCTCACATGCGCAGAGCAACTAAGCCCGTGTGCCACAACTACTGGGCCTGCGCTCCAGAGCCTACAAGCCACAACTACTGAGCTCGCGGGCCACAACTACTGAAGCCTGCATGCCTAGAACCCATGCTCCTCAACAAGAGAAGCCACCGCAGTGAGAAGCCCGTGCACCGCACTGAAGAGTAGCCCCTGCTTGCTGCAACTAGAGAAAGCCCGCGGCCTCCAACGAAGACCCACTGCAGCCATAAATAAATAAATAAATAAATAAATAAAAATTTATTAAAAGAAAGAAAGGAACAGTTACATCTATGGACAGAGTTCTGGAGGTAGCTAGAGTTACTCCTGATTCTCCTGGAAATGCCCACAGTTCATAGCTATGTAACTCATTTTTGTTCAAATCTTGAAGCAAATGGAAGAAGTTACCTTTCCCCTCTCCCTCCCTCACCAAATATGGAGATGACAGTGATTGTCTTTGTCTTAGACTATTGCTCAGTCTAGTTGAATCCTGTATGTTTTTTCCCTCTCTGAATCCACTGAAACGACTTCTTGCTGGATCTATATAGATGAATATGACAGAAAATAAACTTGTGCAACTTCTAAGGTTAAATGACTATGACTGCCTCCATGTGGAGAATAAAAAGTCCAATCATCCAGACTCTTAAAATGCAAGGATACGGGCTTCCCTGGTGGCGCAGTGGTTGAGAGTTCGCCTGCCAACGCAGGGGATACGGGTTCGTGCCCCGGTCCGGGAAGATCCCACATGCCGCGGAGTGGCTGGGCCCGTGGGCCATGGATGCTGGGCCTGTGCGTCCGGAGCCTGTTGCTCCGCAGCGGGAGAGGCCACAACGGCGAGAGGCCCGCGTACCGAAAAAAAAAAAAAAAAATGCAAAGATACTTGTAAACTTAACTTCTTCCTATTTTTAACTCCCTGCCTTTTAAAAATAAAAGTAATCCAGAACTTATTCTGAAAGTGGATGACTTTGCCCAATTTTTTTTTTTTCTGGAAGAGCACCTTTTAAAGAGATCTCTTGATTAAGAGGTACAGACTGCCACCAATAACGTAAATAAGTCATGGGGATGTAATGTACACATAGGGAATATAGTCAATAATATTGTAACAACTTTGTATGGTGATGGATGGTAACTGGTCTTATTGCTGTGATCATTTCATAGTGAATAAAAATATCAGATCACTATGTTGTACACCTGAGACATACAATACTGTATGTTAATTATAACTCAACTTAAAAGATAAAGCGATCCTTTGAATGAAAAGAAACACACAGATTCCATCAAAACTATTGTGGAAGAAGCCTGTGCCTCTCACAGTAACAAAAACCAATTTAAGGAAGAACGAAAAGATTTGACAGAAGATTTGAGATCTTCCTCCTTTGGTCCACATAAACATTGTTCAGTGAGAACAAACCAAAAAAAGAATGCAGGTACTTCCTGGAAGTCAAGGATATCTCAGGCAGCACAATTTTGATCTCCGGCACCTACTCTGTATCCATTACAGTGTCATAGATGTCAAGTCTCTCCGCTAGGATAGAGTATACGCATAGACTTTTGAATGAGAGGAAAGCACTACCCTAAAGAAAATTACTGGCAAGTCCATTAAGTCAGTTTTAAAGTAGCCACTGTTGAGTAGCAAAACAAGAATTAGATCATATCCATAGACAAATTCACTCCCCCGGCATCCTCACTTTGTCTTGTTTCAGTACTGATAGTCTACCCTATGAAGGGCAGCTACATCAAAGTATGTTGCAATATTTAAGTTTCTTCCTCTTATATTTTCATTTGCCATAGAAGCTGAGCTATCATCCCTTCTTAATTCAGATAAAGTACAAGAAGCTGTGCAGAGAGAATACTCAGCTCTCCCTGAAGGATGGTACAGTTAGGACGATGGAACCCAAATTCCCATTTCCTTGAAGATGGTATAAATGCTTAGTGACAGCTGTAATTCTACCTGCCCTTCCATGTTCTTTTCTTTTTCTTCTTTTTTGATTACAAAAGTATTAAAGTATTATATAAATGTATTCTTACTGTAAGTCAATTAACCAGGTCAGCAATATAAACACAATGAGATAAAACAAGGAGCACTTCTGTCTGGGGCAGTTTAATGGCTTAGAAATTATAAAAGACCTTTCTAATGAAAAAGGAAAAAAAAAAACTGGATCAAATATATATCTTCTAAATGGATTGCTGGGCTGGCCCACAGGAAAGGAACCCATAAAGCACAAAACGAAGTAAGAACTTGGGATGCAAGGTAAGCAAGAGAGACAACCTTTATCCTCAGGGTTTCTATTAAATTTTGGAGAACCAAGTTTCCACTTTCATCACTTCAAGAACTGTTATGGAGAACCTCATAAAATACCCCATACTAGAAGTGATGACCACAAAGGCTGGTCCTTAGCATAAGGGTAGACTGGAAATAGACAGGCCAAGTAACATGTCTTGGCAAGACCACTTACATGTCTACAATTTAACATTGGGTAGTGAGAGGACCAAAATCTCTTGTGAGAATTAATAATCCCAAACTGGCCTGAATTCATGCCTCCCTCTGTGATTTAAAAAATCCTGGGGCTTCCCTGGTGGCACAGTGGTTGAGAGTCCGCCTGCCAATGCAGGGGACACGGGTTCGTGCCCCGGTCCAGGAGGATCCCACATGCCGCGGAGCAGCTGGGCCCGTGAACCATGGCTGCTGAGCCTGCGCGTCCGGAGCCCGGGCTCCTCAATGGGAGAGGCCACAACAGTGAGAGGCCCGCGTACCGCAAAAAAAAAAAAAATCCTGAAATAGAAATTTAAATGGAAAGTGTTTCCAGCTTGCTCGGGCTTCCATGGGACTGAAGGGTGTAAAAGCTGCCTGACCAGAATGCCCAAGCAGGGGGAGGAAGGGACTGAGGGTCTCCTAATTCCTTCTTCAGACTTTCCTTTGACCCTCCTGACTTCAGTATAGCCCCTTGCCTCCACTCTCCTCTGCCTGTTGTCCTAAGTCCACGACCTCTCTGGTTCTAACATCCACAGAGAATAAACCTCCAGGCTCCCACAAAAATAGCAATAGGTCGGAGCCTGACTCTGCAAGGTGAAGGGCTGGGTGTGGAGAGTGTTCACTGCTCTTTAGTCAGACTCTCAAAAGCTCCTGATTTTTCTCCCATCCCCTATACACGCGCGCGCTCACACGCGCACACACACACAGCCCGCACACACACACAGCCCGCACACACACACAGCCTTGCCCACTTCCTTTTGCAGAGGTGGTGCCTTTCCAGAGTTGTCCAGGCCAAATCATCTTGTTTCTCTTCAGCCTCTACACCTTCAACTGCGCCAACACTTAGGTATAATCCTGCTCTGCAAAGTACTTTCCCTATATCTCCATCCACTTTCTACATCATACAGTATGGTTGAGGTTACAGATGGCCCTAATTTACTTGAAGGTGAGCTTATTGCGCTCCTTGTTTTTAGGAACAATTTTATAAAGGGGATCTCATTGAAGGTTACTTTTTTGTTACTCTTTCATGTTTTCCGTGCTGGTTTTGAAGTAATTTTAGAGAAAAGATGGGAGTAGAAATATCTTGGCTCCACTGTCTTAAAATTGGAGACCCATCTTACTGCTTTAAAAGTGTAAATTTCCCAACAAGTAAACACAAGGAATTCTCTAATGGTGGAGTCTAACTTGGGGAAAACTCAGGTATCTACTTTGCCTACTTTAAAGGATGATCTGGTCTCCAGCCGGAATCCATTTAAAATACTTCTAAGACAGATAGAATAAGTTACCGTTATAGGATAAGATTCCACACAGTTGAGGAGCAATGTCTCTGCAGAAGGTACTAAATGGCTTTGCAGTGAAAACAAACCGTAATGATACTCTAGTATCACAGAGCATCAGAGTCCAGGTCAACATATAGAGTTAAGTTGTGCCCTGCACAAAGGTACCATTTTTAAAAGACTATTTATGTAGATTTTGCTGATCTAGATATTTTATAGCAACTCTGCAGCAGAAAGCAAGCACAAGTCTTGTAATAACAAGATTATATTATTATAATTTTCTGACATATGGAAGTAAAACGTTTTCAGGAAGTGGTCCCTTCTTGTAAATTACAGAATCACTGTATAGCCTCCTAGCAGCCCTGAATCAACTACCTTGCAAATCAAATTCACATTTGCAAATGTTCCCACAGGGACATCATTTCCAAGGCGTAACTATTATGGACTGAATTCTAACCCCCAAAATTCATATGCTGGAACCCTGACCCCAAATATTAATGTACTTGGAGAAAATAAAGACGGCAGAAGCAGTCTGCTCTAACCTGGCAAGGCCAGCAATATACTCTCACTGTCCTTCCTCGAGGGCCTATCAACTTCTAGCCCTATTTCATATATTAGTTTGCAGGGATCTGATCACTTTTCCTTCAACAACATATCACATTGGCCTTTACGCTGGTGACTATCTTGATGGGACCTAGTGAGCAAGAAGAAACAACTACCCTGGACTCATTGGTAAGACATCTTCATGTCAGAGAGCGGGAAATAAAAAACTTGAGAAAATTCAGTAGCCTTCGACCCCAGTGACATGTCTAAAGGTCCAGTGGTGTGAGGCATGTTGAGATATCGCTTCTACGGAGAAGACAGGTTGTTACATCTGGCCCCTCCTACAACCAAAATAAAGACACAACATCTATCGTACTTCTTCGGATTCCAGGCAACATAGTCCTCATTTGGGTGTGTATTCACTCTAGCCCATTTGCCAGGGGATCTGAAAAGCTGCTAGTTTTGAGTGGGATCCAGAAAAGAAAAGGCTCTGTAACAGCTCCAGACTGCTCTGCCACTTGGGGCACAGAATCCAGCAGATTCAATGGTGCTTGAAGTGTCAGTGGCAGACAGGGATGCTGACTGGCAGGTTCCTATAGGTCAATTGCAGTTTAGGTCCTTAGGACTGTGGAGCAAAGCCCTGCCATCCTCTGCAGGTAGCTTTACTCCATTTGAGGGACAGCTACAGCCTTAGTAGAGGCTGAATGCTTAACCATGGGCCACCAGAGTTACCATGCAAACTCGATATTATCTGACCCTTCAAGCCACAAGGTAGGGCATACACGGCAGCACTCCATCATCAAATGGAAGTGGTATATGTGTGACTGAACCCAAGTAGGCCCTGAAGGCATAATAAGTTACATGAAGAAGTAGCCCAACTGCCCATGGTCCCCACTCCTGCTAAGCTACCTTCTCTCTCCCAGCCTGCACATATGTCCTCTTAGGGAGTCTCCCACAGTCAGCTGACAGAGGCAAAGAAGACTTGGGGCTGGTTTACAGATGGTTCTGCATGATATGTGGGCACAACCCCTAAATGGGCAGCTGCAACACTATAGCCCTTTTCTGAGATATCCCTGAAATACAGAGGGGAAGGGAAGCCTTCCCAGTGAATAGAACTTCAAGCAGTAAACCTGGTTGTTCACTTTGTTAAGAAGGAGAAATGGCCAGATGTGGGATCATGTACAGATCCACAGGCTGCGACCAATGATTTTGCTGGATGGTCAAGGACTTAGAAGGAACATGACTGGAAAACTGGTGACAAGGAAATTTAGGGAAGTGGTACGTGGAAAGACTTTTCTGAATGGCCAAAAATGTGAACATATTTGGGTCCCATGTGAATGCTCCCTAAAATGTGACCTGGATTGAGGAGGATTTTAATAATCCAGTGGATAGGATGACCCATTCTGTGGATACCAGTCAGCCTCTGTCCTCAGCTACCCCTGGCACTGTCCAATGAGCTCATGCACAAAGTGGCCATGGTGGTAGGAAGGAAGGTTATGCATGGGCTCAGCACCGTGGACTTCCATTTACCCAGCGCGACCTGGCTGCAACCACATCTGAGTGCCCAGTCTGCCAGCAGCAGGGGCCAATGCTGAGTCCCCAGTATGGCGTCATTCCCCGTGGTGATCAGCCAGCTAGACGGTGGCAGGTTGATTACATTGGACTACTTCCATCATGAAGGTGCAGTGTTCTGTTCTTACCAGAATAGGTACTTACTCAAATAGGATAAGGATTTGCCTTTCCTGCACACGATGCTTCTAGCAAAATTACCTACCATTCATAGACTTACATAATGCCTTGTCCATAGTCATGGTATTCCACACAACACTGCTTCTGATAAAGGAACGCAGTTCACAGCAAGTGACATGTGGCAATGGACCCATGCTCATTGAATTCATGGTCTTACCATGTTCCCCACCATCCTGAAGCAGCTGGCTTGATAAGATGGTGAAAAGGTCTTCTGAAGACTCATTTAGAGTACCAATTAGGTGGCAATACCTAGCAGGGTTGGGAAAAAGTTTTCCAGAAGCATCCAATATATGGTGTTTTCCCTCCCATAGCCAGGATTCACAGGCCCAGGGGTCAAGGGTGGGAATGAGAATGGCACAACTTCTTATTACCCATAGTGATCCACTAGTAAAATGTTTGCTTTCTTTTCCTCTGCAGTCTTATGCTCTGCTACCCTATAAGCCCTTATTTCCAAAGGGAGGAATGCTTCCACTAAAAACACAGCAATGATTCCATTGAACTAGAAGTTAAAACTGCCACCCGCCCACACTGGGCTTCTTATGCCTGTGAATCAACAAAGAAGGGAGTTACTGTGCTCGCTGGGATGACTGATCCTGATTAATACAATAACCTATCCAACAGGAAGAAAAACAATTCTCAATATGCCTTTTAGTTGAAGTATGAGACCAGCGATATGCAGTTGGTCCTACAAGGTCTGATTTTGCTACATACATCCCTTTAGTAACAGACTGGTCAGATTTTTAAGAATAAAGCACTTCTTCTCATTCCGCACTTTGGTCTGAGTGCTCCCTGGTTGCAAACTGTCTTTTTGGTGTGTGCACAATAAACTTCTACTAATTAAAAAAAAGAATAAATAAAATGAAAAAAAAAAGAATAAAGCACTTTTTATCAAACCTCAAATCATTGGCATCTAGATTATGAATGAAACAAAACAGTGAGCAATCTGATGAGTTTCTGAGTGGTTTTCAGAGATTTCAAAATGCCACACCTTCTAGACATTGATGATAAACGGCACTTTTACTCAGATCCAGAAGCCTATGCACAGCATCTTCCAGAAATTTTAATGGTTCCTTTCTATGTATATTACATATAAAACATACTCTAAGTATGTGTATAACAACCAGGTTTAAGTCATGATTATTATGATTAGTTAATTCATTCAACAAATATTTAATGAGCAGCTAAAAAGTACAATATGTACTATTGGGTCCAATCTTGACACATCCTTCATTCCTTGACTAATATCCAACATGCACTTGGACCACCAGCACTGGCGTGTGCTAATGGCTGAGAACAGATATTTGCTTACATTGCATTAGTCCTTAGGTGCACTAGCTAGTTATGGTTAAAATATCACCATTAACTAATGCCAAACTTAAACTCAAACAGTAATAAATATAAATAATCCAAGCCAATAAGATCACAACTTATTCAAATATAAAAATAGGCAACGGTTTATAAGAGCAACATAATTTTGAATTACATTTGAATAGAAAAACTGTTTTAAAGTTCCCTTACCTCTTGTTTGCACCCCCTTTCCGCAGGCTTCACTGGTGCCCATTATTCCCTGCCTGACGGACTCTGGCACTAAGATACAGGGGCTCCATTTCTGTGGCCTCCACCTGTGATGACAAAGAATAGCAGACTAGAAATTTCACCATGACAAACATACAAAAGAAATATCTGAAACAGGTGAATTTGAAATCCAGAAACATAAAGGTAGTAATTCAATAAAAATGGATTTGAAACCAATGTCATAAAAGGGAGCTCTGGCACACACTAGGGATGGTAACAGTCCCTCTGCCCCAGATCCATGGTTAATGCAATATTTCCACTTTTTAAAATGTGGACGTTTTGCACACAAAGTGGCCATAAATAGCATTAGAAGCATAGAACAAATCTAGAAGGCTTAGCTCTTTACGAACTAAAAATTGTTTAAAGAAAAACAGTAAAAGAAAATAAAAGAGAGAAAATCGCTATGTCCCATTGGAGCATTAGAGAATCAAGGTTTGAACACCTGAAAATTTTGGGTGCAAGCTTTCACACTTGATCTTCTGCTTCAAATTTTTCACAAGGTGTTTCCTAGAACTTTGGCGTAGCTCAAATGTCTCAGTAGGTTATAGAGTAAAAGGGAGGTGGGGGGCCATGGGGACTTACCTTATGTGATCGTTCCTCTCAGGGAAGAGGAATGGATCTGTCTCTGAAGAATTACCAATATTTCTTCTCCACAGAGGAAACAGGATCTAAGGAAACCTTCTGGCTTTCTTTTAAGGTGAACAAAACTCTACTTTTATGACCCACAGGACAGACTATGATTTAAGTCCCTAAACCTGTGTCTTCAGAATAGTCCAAAAAACCCAAACTCTAAATGTAACCATAGAGTCTCCTCTTTCACCGGGTATATTTTTACCCTTTTTCACATGGGCCAATACCTCTGAAAACAGATGCTACTTCAAAAAATGAAACAGAAACATGAAGTAAAAATATTACTGACCAGTCTTGCAAGATGAAACAATTCAGAGATCTGTTGCACATCAACGTGCATGTAATTAACGCTACTACCTTGTATACTTAAAAATGTTTAAGATGGCAATCTCTGCTCTACAGCAAAGTGACTCAGTTTTACACATGTACACATTCTGTTTTTTAATATTCTTTTCCATTATGGATTGGCAAAACATTGTAAATCAACTATACTTCAATTTAAAAAAAAGTGAATTTAGCAAAAAAAAAAGTTTCAGATGGTAAGTTTTATGTTATATGATTTTACCGCAATAAAAAAGAAGTCTCAGCAAAAGAAAAAATAATGTATATCAGAACATGGAGCAGACTTTCTTTGCTCAGGAAAAGTCACTTCAAAGGATTCTCTTAGTCATGTGAATATAGATTCATATAGCGTGTGGAGATCACTTAACATAGCCCGGCTTTAATCTCTGCACTCACCACCACCTCTCCCCCATCTAGACTAGGTGAGTCTCAGGTGTCTTGAACAATTGGAGGTAAGTGAGGCAGTGGTGGTGTTAAGGGAGAGATAACAGACCATCTTTCAGAATCAAGCAAAGTACATTAAAATATAAAAGTAAAAAGTACATATCATTGAACTCATTCAAGTGGCCTCCATAATGAGAATAACTGAAGAGCTAGGGAGAAATCAGGAAACAGGTAAATAGAAAAACCTGTCACATTTAAAGAAATCACCTATTACTTTTAAGTAGTAGAAATTTACTTTGTAGATGCATAGACGCATTAAGCATAGTTCCAAAACACAGAAACTGAAATAGTAGGGGGTTTAATTTAGCTTTTCAACTAGGACATGTCATTCACTCAGATCCCTCAAGTTCACAAAAGACTTTCTAATGTGAGATCAAGGGATTCAATCTAGCTTAGCATGCTAAATAAAAGGAAGACATGTCCAGGACTCTCTTGCTAGACTCTTAGTTTTAGAAGGATAAGCCTGGGCTCAGAGATGTTAAGTGACATGTCTGAGATCGCACTCGTCAGGGCAGGCCAGCTGTCAGTCCTAAAGCCCTCAATGCTAAGCCACAAACTCCTGCGGACACCCCACTGCCAATTCTATACAGGGGCACATCGCCCATGCTGTCTTCCCTTTTGCTTATACTGCTGGCCACTCCAAAATGTGCCTCAATTGCATATTGATTATTTTGAATTAAAGTTACTTTAAAAATGGTTAATGTAAGAAGGACACTCTGACCCTCCCTTCTGTCTCCCTGAAAGCAGGAAATAGATCTCTCCTGTGAAAGGTGCCCTCCCTACATCTGGAGGTGGAAGGACACCTTTATCACCAGAGATAGGGAATTCCGGGCTATATAAACAAACCTGTTACCATTTAAACTTACTACCCCAAGCCCAAACTCTTTCATGTCAAGATTGAGCACCCAAACCCTACGTTTCTTCGTCCTGTCAATTCTTCACAGATTTATCGTTGCTCTGTCTAAAAAGTATAAAAGTTGCCTGTTTTGGCCACTTCTAAGGTACAATTTCTATGGGACCTCCATGCATATGAATTAAAATTTGTTTCATTTTCTCCTGCTAATCTGTCTCATGTCAATTGTATTATTAGGCCAGCCACAAGAACTCAAGAAACGTAGAGGAGGAAATTTCCCCTCTCCGACACTTACTAAATTAACATGGTGGGAAATGCTCAAACTTACAGAAAAATTTCTATAGGCATTTTGATTCTGTTTTAATTTGGTAAACGTGAGAATGTCTCACCTTAATGGAATTAGAAAAAGAAGAATCAGAAGAAAATGATAAAGGTCTACATTAACTTGCCTCCCTAAGAAACCAATGAGGGGAAAGCAAAATCTAAATTGGAAACATATTGCTCAAAATTCAAGGATGTTTGACTAAAGGGCATAGACTCACACTGGCAACTTGGACACATGTTAAACAACGCATCAGGAGACATGATACAATCATCCCATCCATGTACAGTGGAACTGATTTCTGGGGAAAATGGCAGGAGGTCACTGATGGAAACTAGTTCAAACATGAGTGACTAAATTGAAGTGCAACACGAGAGTAAAGAGAGTGGACAATAGGAAGGAGAGCCCACTAACAGTTTCCAGGATTTTCTCTGATTATAATAGCACTGGGCTCATAAAATGTCTAAAAATATTTGATTTGGCTAATTTTTTCAATTGGCTACCTTCCCTGAGAGCTTTTCTTGCTGAGCTCAGAAGTCTCCATATTTATATGTGGCACAAAAGGAAGGATATTGACAGTGTTCCCACAATGGCCCTGTGGATGATGAGCAAAAACTGGTAGTCTGGGCTTGTTCCAGTGTTTTTTTTTTTGTTTTTTTTTTTGTTTTGCGGTACGCGGGCCTCTCACTGTTGTGGCCTAACCCATTGCAGAGCACAGGTTCCGGACGCGCAGGCTCAGCGGCCATGGCTCACGGGCCCAGCCGCTCCGCGGCATGTGAGATCCTCCCGGACCGGGGCACGAACCCGTGTCCCCTGCATCGGCAGGCGGACTCTCAACCACTGCGCCACCAGGGAAGCCCGCTAAAGGCATTTTTAAGTGTGCTGATAACAGCACAATTTTTAAGACCATGGTCTTGTTTTCACAAATAAGTAAAACTCAACAGTGATTGAATTTAATCCAGAAGTCCTTTAAAGAAGTGTTTCAATCCAGTGTTAAAAGAATGGAAGTTTATGACTAAACACACAAACCTCAGGTGTTGTTTTTATAAACAGTAATCACCAACTTGCCAAGGGGCACATATAGGTAACATATAAAGTTGAAAAGGTACTCATTTTCTTTCCTAAAAACAAAAATTTCTCCATAGGTTAAACTTTTTTCTAAGATTTCTTAAAATGTGTATATGACAAAAATTGCGAACCAGAACCATTTTTGAACTACAATACACAATTATTATAGAAGTACACATTTGTTCTTAGTTCTTGATTAAAGGCTTTAGGATGAGAACAATAGAATGAGGTAAGCTGTGTGTGTGTGTTTGCAAGGACCTCCTTCTGAATCTCTCTGGATCCTGATCCTGAAAATTGATTGCCTGGGTGGCGGAGCTCCAGCAGCTCACTTCCAATCAAAACATGATTGTTTCTTTTTTTCTTCCTGTTAATTAGACTTTGATATTCTTTACTTTCAAAATCTATTCCAGATAAGAGGGGAAAAACAGTGAGATATCTGAAGATAAACAATGCTATTACCTCTTTGTATTTCTCACTACATGTGTTTCATATAATAATCATATATTATATGAAAGGAAATAGGTCATGACTTATTCTAAGGTCTAATGATTATTTTAAAAGGTAATTAATTACCGATATATGGGGCACAATGACACATCTTCACACTCTCGCTCTTCAAATAAGGTATCTGGGCATTCTTGGCCTCCGTTGGCTGCTTCTTGGATGATAATCCTGTATCGAGACTGTTTTATTGTGGCATTTCCTGAAGTAAAGAAAAAATAAAATTATAGTGCCCTTCTATGTGGATGCAGAAAATAGTCCAGGGTTAGGGAGCAACTGATAAAAGACAAAAAGAAAGAGAAGAAATAAGAACCTGTGGAAAGACTACTTGGGAAACGAGAACAACAAGCAAAGACCAGGGATTAATACACAATCTTACTTCTATGAGGAAGACATGTCACACTTAATAATTGTAATTTCAAATCTATATGTTCTAATATGCGAAGACTGTTTCCCACTGTCTTAATATATTTTAAATTAATCAGAATCTATATTACGTTTGGCATAAAAGTTCTATGGCATAATCTGAGAAACTTCAGAAATGCTCTTTAATCTCAAAACAACAGCTCAGGGGGCTAATATTTTACTATTAGCGATTCACTCCCTCAGGAGGGACACTTCCTTCTTTAGGCTACTTTTTACTCTGCAAATACTCTTAATAAAATTAATACATTAGTAGCATATTTATTTATAGGTATTAGTTTATTTGATTTCTTATTCCTCATAACCTGAGATAATATGGGTATAACTGGAATTTAGAGAAGAGGCACTAAAATTATAACCAAATGAAACATAGACATATGTCTTGCTGGTGATTCTGCTGAGCTGCAGAAGTGGTAACAGGCGCCTCGATAAAAAGACAGCTGATGTTCACTTTAACAGGGGAGGGCATTCATTTCATAATCTGTAGATGCCTTCTAGTCAACAGCAACTACCAAAATCAATGATGCTGTTTAGCAGCTACTTCAATTACCGTGTGTGAGATATTGCACTTGATACGCAGATACAAATTCTTGAACTTACAGTTAAACAGAAAGAAGAGGGGGGCAGATAGATACGCAACTACTTATGAGACGTTGTAGAGTAAAAAGCTTCAGACAGTGGACACGGTCAGGAGAGTATAGAAGGAAACGTAATCATTTTTAACTCTGGAAATCTAAGGCAGCTCCTTGGGGAGGGCAGATTTTATCCTGGCACTTGAGGGCTAAGTAGAAAAAAATTTTGTTTTCAGAAAGAGAAGGACAAATACCGCATGATATCACTTTATGTGGAATATAAAATATGACACAAATGAACTTTTATGAAACAGAAACGGACTCACAGACATAGAGAACAGACTTGTGGTTACTAAGGGGGGACTGGGGGGAGGGAAGGATTGGGAGTTTGGGATTAGCAGATGTAAGCTCTTATATATAGAATGGATAAACAAGGTCCTACTGTATAGCATAGGGAACTATATTCAATATTCTGTGATAAATCATAATGGAAAAGAACATATTAAAAAAAAGAATGTGTATATATGTACAACTGAATCATGTTGCTGTATAGCAGAAATTAACACAACCATATTTCAATTAAAAAAAGAAAAAACAATTTTAAAGCCTGAAGCCATTTCAGGTCAAGGGAACAGTTTGAGAATAGGCACTAAGATAAAAGGGTGCATGGACTTTAAAGAGAAAGACACATAATTGCATTCAGGAGGAAGATGTGTGTGTGTGTGTGTGTGTGTGTGTGTGTGTGTGTGTGTGTGTGTGTGTGTGTGTAGGCCTTGTGGGCCAGTGCTTCTAGGGGCTTGGGGAGAAGCACAGAGAGGATTATAAAGCATGGAGAGAAGGGGAAGCATAGGAGAAAACTGAAAAAATTTTTAGGTTTAAGACAGATAATGGGGACTTCCCTGGTGGCACAGTGGTTAAGAATCCACCTAGGGGACACAGGTTCGATCCCTGGTCTGGGGAGATCCCACATGCCAAGCAGCAACTAAACCCACGAGCCACCAACTACTGAAGCCTGTGTGCCTAGAGCCTGTGCTCCACAACAAGAGAAGCCACCGCAATGAGAAGCCCGCGCACCACAACGAAGAGTAGCCCCTGCTTGCCACAGATAGAGAAAGCCCGCACGCAGCAACAAAGACCCAATGCAGCCAAAAATAAACAAAAATAAATTAATTTAAAAAAAAAAACGAACCTAGGAGACTTATACCAAAAAAAGAAAAAAAGACAGAAAATGGACATAACCATATAAAGAAGAAAATTTCTAGAAAGCCAGTACACTAAGCAGAGCAAAACAAAAGGACAGAAAAGGAGCTTTCATTAATATTATATATTCACATGGTTTCTAAAAAATTGTAGCACAAAAAGACTTACTATATAAGTATAGTGAGAAGCAACTGACCTAAAACCCTTTCTCTGTCCTCCTCCTCCCAGAACACTCTGAACTCTTTCTGTATTTAGTTCTTCTGTGGTTACCTCCAAATCTATAAATAATATGTTCATGTCATCGCTTCTCATTTTATTAACTTTAGACATCATCTATTGATTTTCTGCTATAACTGATGAGTATTTACTCTGCACCATCTTTCAATTTTTTATAATTGTGTCACTATTTTTATGCCTCTCCCAGTTATTTAAAGGCTTTAAATAACCTGTATTTTTTTCCATCCCATCCTCATTCCCGTCCTCCATCAGATCAGCCACCAGGGTTCTAAAGAGTCTTCCTGGGTAGACGAGCTTCCTCGTCTATTGCCACCCACTTCCTGCTAAGTTAGGTCCTGGCTTCCTGTGCTGCATCGCCAGTTTCTCTGCTCTTCACTCTGTCCACTGAACCTTTCATAAATGAGTTTAGATCTCTCACCCACTGGTGGTCCTCTCCTTCTGTTTTTGACAAGAAACTGGAGCTTTTAAAATTCATTTCTACCACTTTAAGAGATTATGAAAAGGGGAGACCAACACACTTGTATATTTCATGATCCTGAACTGAGTTAAGGAGATGCATGGGGTCTTTTCCATCTACTCCATTTTTTTGGCTCTTCTTTAACCTGCTTTGTACCGAGAGATCTGACTATAGAAGGTATGTATTAGTGGCCACCTTGTGCATTGGCTTCTGGTTGGCTTTGGCCCTAAGTGATTTAGGGCACACAGTGGAAGGAAAAAAATGTTGATAAAAGGAGGGAAAAGGGGGGAGAGAGAGAGAGAGAGAGAGAGAGAGAGAGAGAGAGAGAGAGGGAGGGAGGGAGGGAGGGAGGGAGGGAGGGAGAGAGAGAGGGATCAGGGTATTTATTCCTCCAGATTTCATCCTCTGAATCAACTCACAAAGCCACAGTTCCTACGGAGTGGTGCTCTCCTGCAGCTACTTTCTCTGAGTTCTTCTAACTGCTCCTACCCATATCAACTTTCAGGCTCCCAACTTTCCCTAGCCAGGTACTGTCAGTTTACATTAACCCTGTCCACTCCTTTGTAAACAGTTCCTTCATTGAATTTTCCCCAGTTACCCCATATGAGTGGGCCACTTATTTCCTACCAGGACATGCTTATAAAATCAAAGGAAAGTTGCTACTATTTGACAGAGAGGAATGGTATAAGTGGCCCCTTTATAATGTAGTTAAAGCTCAGTGAGGAGTATGGGAAAAGAAGCTTAAGAAGAAAAAAAAGTGTAATTAAAACAGTTCTGTATAATAATATATTAATACAATCTATCTCCATTTGGGTGGGGACAATCCAGATAAATAATTGTGCCTTTAGGAAAAAGAAAAAGTCTCTTCCATCACTGTCAATTCATTCCAATTACACTGTACTTACTCTGATAATTATCGTTTACCTTTAGGATGCACACATGAATATGTGTGTAAGTGTGTGTTTTGTCCAAGTGTTATCTTAGGAGACCGGAAATAAAGATCGAAGACAATAGGAAAAATTAAAGGGTTCACTTTACGCCACATTGAGAGAGAGCATGGATCAATGCCTCTCCCTTCATAGGGCATGCACAAGCGTGCACACACACACACCACACACAGTGAACACTCACACATAGAGGTATTCTACTTTATGGTGTAATCCCAGATCAAATAATTTGCAGTTTGGGAAAAAGAGCTGCATTGATTATCATGCCCTGTAGATGTTCAGGTGAAGGCTGAGAAGGGTGGTTTCTATGTGCAAAACAAACTTTTAGAATTGAGTTCAGGTTTTTTAAAGAGAAAACTAACTGGCACTGTACAGAAATTAAGAAATATTTATATGTCTTTGAAGAGAGAGAGAACCAAGGGAGGATCCTGATGAAGGGAAACGCCACCAGGATCTGGGAGACACCTGTTAAGAGTTTCTAAGTGAACATGTGTGTTTCTTTTGCCTTCAACATTGGAATGGTCACATTCAGCATTCAGTTTTTTGGTTGGTTGTTTGTTTTTAACATCTTTATTGGAGTATAATTGCTTCACAATGCTATGGTAGTTTCTGCTTTATAACAAACTGAATCAGTCATACATATACATATGTTCCCATAACTCTTCCCTCTTGCATCTCCCTCTCTCCCACCCTCCCTATCCCACCCCTCTAGATGGTCACAAAGCACCGAACTGATCTCCCTGTGCTATGCAGCTGCTTCCCACTAGCAATCTATTTTACGTTTGGTAGTGTATATATGCCCATGCCACTCTCTCACTTTGTCACAGCTTACCCTTCCCCCTCTCCATATCCTCAAGTCCATTCTCTAGTAGGTCTGTGTCTTTATTCCCATCTTACCCCTAGGTTCTTCATTACCATTTTTTTTTCTTAGATTCCATATATATGTGTTAGCATACGGTATTTGTTTTTCTCTTTCCGACTAATTTCACTCTGTATGACAGACTCTAGGTCCATCCACATCACTACAAATAACTCAGTTTCGTTTCTTTTTATGGCTGAGTAATATTCCATTGTATATATGTATCACATATTCTTTATCCATTCATCTGTCGATGAACACTTAGTATGCTTCCATGTCCTGGCTATTGTAAACAGAGTTGCAATGAACATTGTGGTACATGACTCTTTTTGAATTATTGTTTTCTCAGTGTATACGCCCAGTAGTGGGATTGCTGGGTCGCATGGCAGGTCTATGTGTAGTTTCTTAAGGAACCTCCATACTGTTCTCCATAGTGGCTGTATCAATTTACATTCTCACCAACAGTGCAAGAGGGTTCCCATTTCTCCACACCCTCTCCAGCATTTATTGTTTCTAGAATTTCTTTTTTTTTTTTGCGGAACGCGGGCCTCTGACTGTTGTGGCCTCCCCTGTTGCGGAGCACAGGCTCCGGAGGCGCAGGCTCAGCGGCCATGGCTCACGGGCCTAGCTGCTCCGTGGCATATGGGGTCTTCCCGGACCAGGGCACGAACCTGTGTCCCCTGCATCAGCAAGCAGGCTCTCAACCACTGCGCCACCAGGGAAGCCCCTGTTTCTAGATTTTTTGATGATGGTCATTCTGACTGGTGTGAGATGATATCACATTGTAGTTTTGATTTGCATTTCTCTAATGATTAATGATGTTGAGCATTCTTTCTTGTCTTTCTTGGCAATCTGTATATCTTCTTTGGAGAAATGTCTATTTAGGTCTTCTGCCCATTTTTGGATTGGGTTGTTTGTTGTTTTGGTTATTGAGATGCTTGTAAATTTTGGACATTAATCCTTTGTCAGTTGCTTCATTTGCAAATATTTTCTCCCATGCTGAGGGTTGTCTTTTGCTCTTGTTTATGGTTTCCTTTGCTGTGCAAAAGCTTTGACGTTTCATTAGGTCCCATTTGTTTAGTTTTGTTTTTATTTCCATTTCTCTAGGAGGTGGGTCAAAAAGGATCTTACTGTGATTTATGTCATAGAGTGTTCTGCCTATGTTTTCCTCTAAGAGTTTGATAATGTCTGGCCTTACATTTAGGTCTTTAATCCATTTTGAGTTTATTTTTGTGTATGGTGTTAGGGAGTGTTCCAATTTCATACTTTTACATGTACCTGTCCAGTTTTCCCAGCACCACTTATTGAAGAGGCTGTCTTTTCTCCACTGTATATTTTTCCTCCTTTATCAAAGATAAGGTGACCATATGTGCGTGGGTTGATCTCTGGGCTTTTTATCCTGTTCCATTGATCTGTCTTTCTGTTTTTGTGCCAGTACCATACTGTCTTGATTACTGTAGCTTTGTAGTATAGTCGGAAGTCAGGAAGCCTCATTCCTCCAGCTCCATTTTTCATTCTCAAGATTGATTTGGCTATTCGGGGTCTTTTGTGTTTCCATACAAATTGTGAAATTTTTTGTTCCAGTTCTGTGAAAAATGCCAGTGGCAGTTTGATAGGGATTGCATTGAATCTGTAGATTGCTTTGGGTAATAGAGTCATTTTCACAATGTTGATTTTTCCAATCCAAGAACATGGTATAACTCTCCATCTATTTGTGTCATCTTTAATTTCTTTCATCAGTGTCTTATAATTTTCTGCATACAGGTCTTTTGTCTCCTTAGGTAGGTTTATTCCTAGATATTATATTCTTTTTGTTGCAATGGTAAATGGGAGTGTTTTCTTAATGTCACTTTCAGATTTTTCATCATTAGTGTATAGGAATACCAGAAATTTCTGTGCATTGGTTTTCTATCCTGCTACTTTACCAAATTCATAGCTCTCGTAGTTTTCTAGTAGCATCTTTAGGATTCTCTATGTATAGTATGTCATCTGCAAAGAGTGACAGCTTCACTTCTTCTTTTCCAATTTGGATTCCTTTCATTTCCTTTTCTTCTCTGATTGCTGTGGCAAAAAATTCCAAAACTATGTTGAATAAGAGTGGTGAGAGTGGGCAACCTTGTCTTGTTCCTGATCTTAGTGGAAATGCTTTCAGTTTTTCACCATTGCGGATGATGTTGGCTGTGGGTTTGTTACATATGGCCTTTATTATGTTGAGGAAAGTTCCCTCTATGCCTACTTTCTGCAGGGTTTTTATCATAAATGGGTGTTGAATTTTGTCGAAAGCTTTCTCTGCATCTATGGAGATGATCATATGGTTTTTCTCCTTCAGCTTGTTAATATGGTGTATCACGTTGATTGATTTGCGTATATTGAAGAATCTTTGCATTCCTGGAACAAACCCCACTTGATCATGGTGTATGATCCTTTTTATGTGCTGTTGGATTCTGTTTGCTAGTATTTTGTTGAGGATTTTTGCATCTATGTTCATCAGTGATATTGGCCTGTAGTTTTCTTTCTTTGTGACATCTTTGTCTGGTTTTGGTATCAGGGTGAAGGTGGCCTCATAGAATGAGTTTGGGAGTGTTCCTCCGTCTGCTATATTTTGGAAGGGTTTGAGAAGGATAGGTGTTAGCTCTTCTCTAAATGTTTGATAGAATTCGCCTGTGAAGCCATCTGGGCCTGGGCTTTTGTTTGTTGGAACATTTTTAATCACCGTTTCAATTTCAGTGCTTAATTGGTCTGTTCATATTTTCTATTTCTTCCTGGTTCAGTCTCAGCAGATTGTGCATTTCTAACAATTTGTCCATTTCTTCCAAGTTGTCCATTTTATTGGCATAGAGTTGCTTGTATTAATCTCTTATGATCCTTTGTATTTCTGCAGTGTCAGTTGTTACTTCTCCTTTTTCATTTCAATTCTATTGATTTGAGTCTTCTCCCTTTTCTTCTTGATAAGTCTGGCTAATGGTTTATCAATTTTGTTTATCTTCTCAAAGAACCAGCTTTTAGTTTTATTGATCTTAGCTATCGTTTCCTTCATTTCTTTTTCATTTATTTCTGATCTGATCTTTATGGTTTCTTTCCTTCTACTAACTTTGGGGTTTTTTCCTTCTTCTTTCTCTGATTGCTGTAGGAGCAAGGTTAGGTTATTTGAGATGTTTCCTGTTTCTTGTGGTGGGATTGTATTGCTATAAACTTCCCTCTTAGAACTGCTTTTGCTGTATCCCATATGTTTTGGGTCGTCGTGTCTCCATTGTCATATGTTTCTAGGTATTTTTTGATCCCTCTTTGATTTCTTCAGTGATCTCTTGGTTATTAAGTAGTGTATTGTTTAGCCTCCATGTGTTTTTATTTTTTACAGATCTCTTCCTGTAATTGATATCTAGTCTAATAGCGTTGTGGTCGGAAAAGATACTTGATACGATTTCAATTTTCTTAAATTTACCAAGGTTTCATTTGTGACCCAAGATATCTATCCTGGAGAATGTTCCATGAGCACTTGAGAAAAATGTGTATTCTGTTGTTTTTGGATGGACTGTCCTGTAAATATCAATTAAGTCCATCTTGTTTAATGTATCATTTAAAGCTTGTTTCTCCTTATTAATTTTCATTTTGGATGATCTGTCCATTGGTGAAAGTGGGGTGTTAAAGTCCCCTACTGTGATTCTATTACTGTCGATTTCCCCTTTTATGGCTGTTAGTATTTGCCTTATGTATTGAGGTGCTCTTATGTCGGGTGTGTAAATATTTACAATTGTTATATCTTCTTCTTGGATCGATTTCTTGATCATTATGTAGTGTCCTTCTTTGTCTCTTCTAATAGTCTTTACTTTAAAGTCTATTTTGTCTGATATGAGAATTGCTACTCCAGCTTTCTTTTGATTTCCATTTGCATGAAATATCTTTTTCCATCCTCTCACTTTCAGTCTGTATGTGTCTCTAGGTCTGATGTGGGTCTCCTGTAGACAGCATATATACGGGTCTTGTTTTTGTATCCATTCAGCCAGTCTGTGTCTTTTGGTGGGAGCATTTAATCCATTTACATTTAAGGTAATTATCGATATGTATGTACCTATTCCTATTTTCTTAATTGTTTTGGGTTCGTTATTGTAGGTCTTTTCCTTCTCTTGTGTTTTTTGCCTAGAGAAGTTCCTCTAGCATTTGTTGTAAAGCTGGTTTGGTGGTGCTGAACTCTCTCAGCTTTTGCTTGTCTGTAAAGGTTTTAATTTCTCCATCAAATCTGAATGAGATCCTTGCTGGGTAGATTAATCTTGGTTGTAGGTTTTTCTCCTTCATTATTTTAAATATGTCCTGCCACTCCCTTCTGGCTTGAAGAGTTTCTCCTGAAAGGTCAGCTGTTAACCTTATGGGGATTCACTTGTGTGTTATTTTTCCCTTGCTGCTTTTAATATGTTTTCTTTGTATTTAATTTTTGATACTTTGATTATTATGTGTCTTGGCATGTTTCTCCTTGGATTTATGCTGTATGGGACTCTCTGTGCTTCCTGGACTTGATTAACTATTTCCTTACCCATATTAGGGAAGTTTTCAACTATAATCTCTTCAAATTTTTTCTCAGTCCCTTTCTTTTTCTATTCTTCTTCTGGAACCCCTATAATTCGAATGTTGGTGCATTTAATCTTGTCCCAGAGGTCTCTGAGACTGTCCTCAGTTCTTTTCATTCTTTTTTCTTTATTCTGCTCTGCAGTAATTATTTCCACTATTTTATCTTCCAGGTCACTTATCCGTTCTTCTGCCTCACTTATTCTGCTATTGACCCCTTCTCGAGGATTTTTAATTTCATTTATTGTGTTGTTCATCATTGCTTGTTTCCTCTTTAGTTCTCCTAGGTCCTTGTTAAGTGTTTCTTGCATTTTCTCTATACTATTTCCAAGATTTTGGATCATCTTTACTATCATTATTCTGAATTCTTTTTCAGGTAGACTGCTTATTTCCTCTTCATTTGTTAGGTCTGGTGGGTTTTTACCTTGGTCCTTCATCTGCTGTGTGTTTTTCTGTCTTTTCATTTTGCTTATCTTACTGTGTTTGGGGTCTCCTTTTTGAAGGCTACAGGTTCGTAGTTCCCATTGTGTTTGGTGTCTGTCCCCAGTGGCTAAGGTTGGTTCAGTGGGTTGTGTAGGCTTACTGGTGGAGGGGACTAGTGCCTGTGTTCTGGTGGATGAGGCTGGATCTTGTCTTTCTGGTGGGCAGGTCCACGTCTGGTGGTGTGTTTTGGGGTGTCTGTGGCCTTAGTATGAAATTAGGCAGCCTCTTTGCTAAGAGTGGAGTTGTGTTCCTGTCTTGCTAGTTGTTTGGCATAGGGTGTCCAGCACTGTAGCTTGCTGGTCGTTGAGTGAAGCTGGGTGCTGGTGTTGAGATGGAGATTTTCACCGTTTGATATTACGTGGAGCTGGGAGCTCTCTTGTGGACCAGTGTCCTGAACTTGGCTCTCCCACCTCAGAGGCACAGCAGTGACTCCTGGCTGGAGCACCAGGAGCCTTTCATCCACACCGCTCATAATAAAAGGGAGAAAAATAGAAAGAAAGAGGATAAAATAAAATGAAATAAAGTCATTAAAATAAAAAATAATTATTAAGAAAAATGTTTTAAAAAGTAAAAAAACAAACAATAAAAACGGACAGACTAACCCCTAGGACAAATGGTGGAAGCAAAGCTATACAGACAAAATCTCACACAGAAGCATACACATCCACACTCATAAAAAGAGAAAAAGGGGAAAAAATAATATGTCTTTGCTCCCAAAGTCCACCTCCTCAATTTGGCATGATTCGTTGTCTATTCAGGTATTCCACAGATGCAGGTACATCAAGTTGATTGTGGAGCTTTAATCCGCTGCTTCTGAGGCTGCTGGGAGAGATTTCCCTTTCTCTTTGTTCTCACAGCTCCCGGGGCTCAGCTTTGGATTTGGCCCCGCCTCTGCGTGTAGGTCCCCTGAGGGTGTCTGTTCTTTGCTCAGACAGGACACGGTTAAAGGAGCTGCTGATTCGGGGGCTCTGGCTCACTCAGGCGGGGGAGGCGGGGCACGGGGGGGTAGGGAGGGGCATGGAGTGCGGGGCGGGCCTACAGCGGCAGAGGCCGGCGTGACGTTGCACGAGCCTCAGGCGCGCCGTGTGTTCTCCCGGAGAAGCTGACCCTGGCAGTGGAGGGCTGCACAGGCTCCCCGGAAGGGGGGTGTGGATAGTGACCTGTGCTCGCACACAGAATTCTTGGTGGCGGCAGCAGCAGCCGTAGCGTCTCATGCCGGTCTCTGGGGTCTGCGCTGATAGCCGCGGCTCACGCCCATCTCTGGAGCTCCTTTAAGCAGCGCTCTTAATCCCCTCTCCTCATGCACCAGGCAACGAAGAGGGAAGAAAAAGTCTCTTGCCTCTTCGGCAGGACCAGACTTTTCCCGGACTCCCTCCCGGCTAGCCGTGGCGCACTAACCCCTTGCAGGCTGTGTTCATGCCGCCAACCCCAGTCCTCTCCCGGCGCTCCGACCGAAACTGAAACCCGAGCCTCAGCTCCCAGCCCCCGCCCGCCCCGGCGGGTGAGCAGACAAGCCTCTCGGCCTGGTGAGTGCCGGTCGGCCCTGAGCCTCTGTGCGGGAATCTCTCCGCTCTGCCCTCCGCACCCCTGTTGCTGTGCTCTCCTCCGTGGTTCTGAAGCTCCCCACTCCGCCACCCGCAGTCTCCGCCCGCGAAGGGGCTTCTAGTGTGTGGACACCTTTCCTCCTTCACAGCTCCCTCCCAGAGGTGCAGGTCCCGTCCCTATTCTTTTGTCTCTGTTTATTCTTTTTTCTTTTGCCCTACCCAGTTACGTGGGGGGGTTTCTTGCCTTTTGGGAGGTCTGAGGTCTTCTGCCAGCGTTCAGTGGGTGTTCTGTAGGAGTTGTTCCACGTGTAGATGTATTTCTGATGTATCTGTGGGGAGGAATGTGATCTCCGCGTCTTACTCTTCCGCCATCTTTCAAATCTCCCAGAATTCAGTTTTAAAGGGATTTTCCCCCTCCCTATGATGTAAAGTGCCTCAAATTATGACCAAACCTATAGCAGAGTTGGTTACGCAGAACAGACATGGTTTAGCAGGTGTAATAGGAAACTCAAGGGCACGCATCCTCTACATTTGGGATGAAGTAGCCAATATAGTCTTCTCACATTGTATTGTTGTTTTAATTTTTTGGCTGCACTGCATGGCATGTGGCATCATAGTTCCCCGACCAGGGATCGAACCCATGCCCCCCGAATTGGAAGTGTGCATTCTTAACCACTAGGGAAGTCCACTAGGACCGCCAGGGAAGTCCCTTCACACACCTGTATTTTGAAGCCAGCACGAGGGCAGCAGTTTTGTATCAAAGTAGGACAATCATTCCAGAAATCTGAGAATTAGCAAGAAAGGAAGTGGATGCCCCTGATAGCACCCAACATCATGGTTTGAAGCAGACAAGAGAGGATGAGCAAAAGGCCCAGTAAAAGCTCTCAGGAAGTGATGTCAATGTCTCCCTTTCCTTTGAATACACAAGAAGAAAATGATTTCTGGGAAGTAATAGAGAGAGGCAAAGACCGTGGCTTTGCAGGTGGAAAACATTTGTATTACATATGTATCTAAAAAGTACTAGAAATTTCCTGGGATTATCACCTTAATCTATATCAGATCCACTTCTAGGCATTTTGCATATACTCTCTCATTTTATTATTACAACACTTTATGAGGTTGGTATTATTACTATTGTTGTTTTTATTATTATCATTATTATTGTCACGATACCCATTTTGCAGCTATGAAAATAGAGGGTAGAAGAGGTAAATAATTTCCACAAAATCACCTACCTAGGATTAAAGTCTCAGCTAAATAGACATCAAAACCCATGATTATTTTTATAGAAGACTTTATAGTAAGATGAAGAGAAATAAAAGGGCATTCCAAGTCGTAGTTCGCACTGCAGGTTCTTTGTTATTCCCAAGGGATAACTTTTCTTTCTAATCGATTCTTCAACAGTACCCTGTTGGCAGAAGGCTTCAAGTATCAATAAAAGCAATGTTTGTAGGGCTTTGTGAGTGATGCTTTCAACCTCATTATGAAAAGTAACAATAAATTGAAGTGCCTGTTCCCAAACATAAACAGCCGCTCAAGCATGATTATGTCTAATAAACCACTAGTCTACATTCAATTTTAATTTATGCATATTTATCATTAATAAGTCATCAGGCATAATTAAACTGAAGTTATTAATTATAGTCAAACGAAGTTAACATTTAGAAAAGATGGCAACTTAAAGATCAAGAGCCATATTTCAGAAAGGGAATATATAAGTGGGCTACAAGCGTTGAGGGATATTTATAGATTCTCTGTGAAGTCTTTCCCAGAAAGATGGTAGCCTAGGTGGAGGAAACGGTGCATAAAGAGTACCTCTGGGTATTCACAGCCAGGTAAGCTGGAACACATTACACTGAATTGAAGAGTCATGGGTGTTGAGCCCTGATACCAGGGTTATTCAGTCAATGACTTGAAGTAAAGAACTGGACCTCTAAATTTCCAGTTGATTTGAAATGTGAGAGCAGGGAGCAAGTAGAGCCTGGCAGAGCACAGTGAGTATAAGCACTGTCTGACAGGAGTTGGAGATTCTCCTAAAGGCAAGAGGATGTGCAAAGTAGATACAGGATGGATAGGTAACAGCAATGCACAGAAGTCATTCCAACACCCATCTGCGGAATTCTCATGGTACGTTTATAAAAAATGACCTCTCTGGCTTTCCCTTGTTTCTCAGTTGTCTCAATTACTAATAGGTCTAATTACAATTGTCTCTAATTACTAATAGGATTTCAGTAACCCACTCTGCTTCTAGGCGCCAATATCCTTCCAGGCTTATCGCCTTGTAACTCTTGATTCCCACCTGACACCCTTTTCTCCTCCCCACTTACACGTCCTGTTCACCATTAAACAAACAAAACCAAAATTCTATTGATCATTCCTCTCTAATCAATCGATCTGGAAGCAAAAGGATGGCACCAGTGATATTTTAAGATCCATATCATATAAACAACCACACATTAAATACGTCCTGGGGTGGAGTTACAACTCTAGTGCCTATTAGATTTCAGACAGTTCCTTTAAACACGCTAAGCCTCAGCTTCCTTGGCTATAAAACAGGCCAAAGATAAGTTTTTATTTCATGTGATTTCTTTGAGGATTAAATGAGATACTGCATGTAAAGCATGTCCACGCTGTGTGGTACAGGGAGTCTTTCCCAGCATAGTAAAAGTTCATGAGAGAAGGTGAGAAGAAAGCTTTTGAAAAATAGTAGGAGAAAAGCTTCAATAGTTGAGGCTGTTTCTAATTAAAAGAAAGATGTGAAAAAATGGTCTTCTATTCAGTTCTGGGTCGCATTCATGTTCTGAGCATCTAAAGGTAGACCACGAGTGGCTTGAAATCCTTCCACGTTTCTGGTAAATTAAACTCCAACTGCAAGGCAGTTAGCACCAGCCATCTTCTGATAACACTGGAGAGGGATGAGTAGGGTGATCAAACATCCTGGTTGCTCAGGGTAATCCTAGTTAATGCCTGTTATCCTGACTTAAATATCAATCCTGACTTAAATATCAATTTTGCTTCTCACTGCATTTCAAATGTGTGGAAAAAGCAGACTGCACTGCTGTTCTTATCAATTCAATCTGATCACTGGACCTTATTGCTTCTTGCCACAGAATTCTGCTTGAGACAGCAGGTCATGCAGCCCAAGAAAACTGTTTTGTGCCCCAAACACACTTGCTTATGAATCATTAAATTAAAAATTAAAGGGAAAGTAGAGTATAAGGCTTACCTCAAAATCATCGACTAGAGCTACGATATGTGTTGTTATGATAGAAACATCACACAGAGATGCTATGTAACTAAAGAGAACTGGCATTGAATCAAACTGTGCAAGAATATGAGGAGAAAACAAGTTTCACTTGGCAAAAATTCCAAATGGTCATTAAGAAGTCTGTTTCCAAGTCGATTCTACAGACAAACAGAGATTAAAGTAGGATGTTAGGCAGCCCGAGTTTCTTGAACCTCAAATCCCCTAAAAAGTAGATTCTATCTACTGATTCATCATACACAAGAGAATATCCCTTTCTAGCTTATTCACAACCATTTTTGAGATTCAGAGCTCATTTCCTTTTTAGAAAAAGTACCAAACCAGGATTCACCAACCCAACTGTCTCCCACTTAAATTTGGAGAAATACTGTGACATCTGAGTTCTCAGAAGGAAACACTTACCACATACAGTGTTGTCATCATACCTGATAAATATTTATCAGGTATCTGCTATATATGGAGGAGACACATGTCGGTGCTGTGTGTTATACTGAAGTATACATACATGCATTATTAAATCTCCCCAGGGGAAGCCTCCTGCACTGTTGGTGAGAATGTAAACTTATACAGCCACTATGGAGAACAGTATGGAGGTTCCTTTAAAAACTAAAAATAGAACTACCATAAGACCCAGCAATCCCACTACTGGGCATATAGCCAGAGAAAACCATAATTCAAAAGGTCATGTACCACAATGATCACTGCAGCATTATTTACAATAGCCAGGACATGGAAGCAACCTAAGTGCCCATCTACAGATGAATGGATAAAGAAGATGTGGCACATATATACAATGGAATATTACTCAGCCATAAAAAGAAATGAAATTGAGTTATTTGTAGTGAGGTGGATGGACCTAGAGTCTGTCATACAGAGTGAAGTAAGTCAGAAAGAGAAAAACAAATACCGTATGCTAACGCACATATATGGAAACTAAAAAAGAGGTACTGATGAACCTAGTGGCAGGGTAGGAATAAGACACAGATGTAGAGAACCAACTTGAGGACACAGGGGGTAAGTGGGAGCTGGATGAAGTGAGAGAGTAGCACTGACATATATACACTACCAAATGTAAAATCGATGGCTAGTGGGAAGCGGCCGCACAGCACAGGGAGATC
This sequence comes from Globicephala melas, assembly GCF_963455315.2. NCBI lineage: Eukaryota > Metazoa > Chordata > Mammalia > Artiodactyla > Delphinidae > Globicephala > Globicephala melas. Next base: position 91,709,892 of record NC_083320.1, read on the forward strand.
AACCCGATATTTTGTGACAACCTAGAAGGATGGGATAGGGAGGGGGGGAGGGGGGGAGGGAGGCTCAAGAGGGAAGGGATATGGGGATATATGTATACATATAGCTGATTCACTTTATTGTACAGCAGAAACGAACACAATATTATAAAGCAATTATACTGCAATAGAGATGTGGAAAAAAAAATCTCCCCAGTGAAGCAGAAGTGAAACATGATGGATGGATAATAATGTAGAAGTTCTCTATAGTTTTATAAGCATTCAGAAATGATAGTATAAACGTTGTATTTACTATCCAAAGGCCATTAATCTGGTATGTTCTCTCTTTGCTCAAGGAGGAATGGAGGGCTGAAGTGGTGAAAATGCAATGCCCTAGAAGAACTATGAATAGGAAGTTTTCATCTACGTCCTTCCTATCCATCTTGGTCTTCTATATATAGAGCAAATACATCAAGAGCAGCCTCCTCCCCCAGAATTCCCTCCCAGCTGAGACCTCCAAATACTTCAAAATGAACACTGAGCCTGTCTATATATGGATGAAATTAAACAAAATCGCAAAGCTTTTCTGTTAAACTTCCCAGGAATGTTAAAAAGAAAAAAAAAGGTTCCAGGATACTCATATACGTCTTTCATTTTGAAATGTTGCCTGAAAAAATGTATTCTATATCCTTAAATTTTCATAATCATCATTCACTTTGCAACAGAGGCCAAATTCAATGGCTCTGGAAATAGACAAGTCCTCCAAGGCTCTGATTTCTAAGCCCAGCTCATTACCAAATTGCTGTATGACCTTGGGCACTGCACTTCACCTTTTAGAGCTTCAATTTTCTTGCTTGTCCTATGTGGGTAATACCGTTGAGCCAACTCACAGGATAGTTGCTAGGAATGCCTAATTGAATGAGATTTAAAGCATTTTGTAAATTTTATATATACACACACACACACACATACAGATATATATGTGGCCACTAAGCCACAGATATATATGGCCACTAAGCTTAATGCAAGCCTTTAACACAGATTTCAAAAGGAGCAACTCATGTTTGTATCTGCATAAACCATCAGGATGACAGTCAAGGCAAGTAGACATTTTCCTTCTATGGCAGGCACTCACAGAAGCCTATAGGCAATAGTTCTCATTTCTAGGGACTATCTCCAGTGTCCTCTACTTCCTATCCTCAACCACCAATGCACTTAAAACATCTCCAATTTGGAGAGCTAACCTTACAAATAGTGACTGGCCCTTCCTCTCTCTAAATATGGAAACTAACGCTTACACAGTTGATCTAGCTGTCAGTTTATTCCATGTGGTCCTTAACCCTGGCTGCATATTAGAATCTGAAAGGGTGCTTTTATAGACTCCTAACAGCCCTCAATCCAAACCATTTAAATCAGAATATCTCATGGGTGGAGCCCAAGCAACCGTCTATTTAAAAAAATCTCCAGGGCAGAGAACCATTGATTTAGCTCTTGGAGAGCTAGCATCTCCTATTCGTCCAATATGTAAAATAGGAAAGATCACGCAGCATGCTTAACCAAGCAACAGAAAACAAATGAGTACCAGCTAAATCATTACTGCTCTCGGCACATTTAAAAAATGCAGCCTGCCCTCTAGCTAAGTATGTCCTAATGGGTGTAATTAGAAATGTATGCTATAAAGGAGGAGGGTTAACAACACTATAATGACGTGTTGCACTTGTCTTTTCTTTTTGCCAGTGTGTGAGCGGAATGACGGGGATTTATTTTCCCCTCAACCTGACCCCTTTTCATTTTAGCAGATGAAATGTCTAGAGGCTGCCTGCCACAGGGCTACCTAATGTGTTCCACTCCGTCAGCATTAAGACTAAACTACACTGCAACGCCATATTGCACTGTATCCAGGCAGGCTTTTGGGGGGCACAGATGTCATCTAAGATACAAGCTCAAGATGTTGCTATCATTATTAGGCATGGATCCAGATTTATATATTAGAAAAATCCTTTTAGATAAATACATGCTGCCCTATCCCGTTAATGCTTTACGCTTTCATGGACATGAAAGGATGATATTCACGCCCAGTATTGTGCTGACAGCTAAAGGACAGAAGGGTTTCCAGGTCAAGCTCATGTTTCATAGCATAGTAAGAACACAACTCAGGGGCACAAACTTCAGAGGCTTCAGAGATAGAAACTTCAGCTAGAAACTTCAGAACCTCAGATCCTTCAAACTTCTTACAAAAGTGAAATGGATCACTTGGCCATTTGCTGTATGGATGGAGTCTGCTATGTTGTAAATGCACCATCGCTCGTGACGGCTCAACCACATAAATCCTGGTTTCTGCAACTTTCTGCAACACCCTTTCCAGGATGTGTCTACATGTAAAAATTAATTTACCTGAAATGTAACCTGTGGGGAGTCAATCACACATTAATATCAGTTATGATAGTAAACTTTTTGGTTTGGGAATCATGGTAAAACAAGTTAAAGAAAAATAAGTGTGAAGGCAAACCGACTAAAATGAAGTTTTTCATTCAACTATAAATATTAACACTAATTATCCCTTTTATGCATGAGGTACATGCTATCACCCGTCTTGCTGTTTTGTTTTGCAGTGTCAACCTAAAGTCACTACGTTTCGAAATTCCTTTTTTGGCTAAGTGTGGATGGAATAACAACACTAACTTTAGAATCAGGGAATCTAGAATCCCAGGTTTGTGAACTTGGGAAAATTACTTATCTCCTGGTGTCGCAAAGGGAAATAATTAGAATACCTTCTTTGGGACTTTGAAGAAGAAGAATTAGATAAAGCGATGGATGTAAAGGCGTTAGTTCAGCGTTTGGCATCCGGTAAGTACATAAAATTGTTAATTGGTAGACAGGTTAGTGTGGTAGACAGGTTAGTGTGGAGGATAGGGTAAGTGCATTTCCTCTCCCTCTTCATCTATATAACCCCTCAGCTTTCTTTGAGACCCAACAGAGGATCATCTCTTTCAAGTCTTTCCCACCCAACCCTCACCCAAGGGGCCCTCCCGCCATGCTTCCTTCCCTCTGCTTCTACAAAATCTGTGCTGTATCCTATTGTCTTCTTGCCTCTTTCTGCCTCCAAACAGTAAGCCTCCTCAGGTCTTGTTGTAGCATGTAAACCTGGTAGACAACTAATGAATGATTGCTGAATAAATAAAAGGATGAATGAGTGACGGTCATGCCTGCATGAACATATAAACATCGACCAAATATTTATTTTCTTAAAAGGGAAGTCAGAGATATTAGTTTCTACCCATAAGGCAGAGAACATGTCTGGAGAAACTCTGCTGGCATCGGAAAAAACAGATTGCTGGAGAAGTTTGTTTTTTAATTTATTTGAAAATGCTTATCTTTCTAAATTTTGGAAATTTTCAAACATATTAAGTACACCCAATGTATCCATCCATCAGCTGCAATAATTACATGCCAAGCTTGTTTCATCTATACCCCTACTCGCTCATTCACACCCAAATTATTTCAGAGAACATTCTGACATCATATAATTTCATCTGTAAATATTTCAGGATAGATTTATAAAAGATAAGGGCTCTTTTATAAACAAAACCATAGGAACACTATCATACATAGAAATATTAATACCAATTACCCTAAAATACTTATAAACACCCAACTGTCATTGAGCTGCAATTTGGGTCCAGTTGTTAACTGGGCTACAATTGGCTGATATGTCCTATAGGAGCCTCCTCCTTTTCTTTTTGTTTCCTTTGCAATTCTCTTTGAAATGAGTTAAAAATATTTTATGAATGCATTGTTTAAAAATTGGACATTAAGGAAAAATTTTGGAGTACTGGCTTTTGGGAAAATTTCTCCATTGCTGATGGTAAGAGCTGGCTTTTAATGGATGTCATAAATCAGGGAACAAGAGACAAAGCCTGTGGCCAGAGTATTCTCCCCTACACACATACACATGCGCGCGCGTGCGCGCACGCAAAAAGCCTGAATCCCTTAGTGTGTGGACTGGGAAATCACCTGTTTTGACAGAGAGAAAAGTGGGGTGCTTGTCTGTCTTGGCCTTGGTTCTAGAAGGAATAGAAAAAAAAGAAGTCACCCAGAGATTTGCTAATCAGATGCCTACAATTAATATACGTGTGGAGCTGGAATTTTCACTATTCTCTCTGGAAGCAGAATACATAAGACATAACTGTTCATAAGGTGTTCTGGATTATTCTGGAAGTGGAATACTGCAATCCTCTAGGGAGGAGATACTGTTCTAGAAATTGAGAATACAGCAAAAGAAAAACATTATTCCTGTACTCATAGACTTTACGTTCTAGTGGAGGGAGACAAATAGAAAATAAGTGTCACATGTTTAGTGTTTCATACGGCAATTAAATGATGTGCAAAAAGCCAAAAAACAAAACAGAACAAAGCAAAATGTAGAAGGGAGTGCTAGGGAATGTGTGTGTGTTAGGGGGTAATTTTAAACTTAAAGGCCTCAATGAAATCATTCCCATTTTTCAGGTCAGAGAACGGAGGCACCGAGAGGTTTGGTACCTTGTCCAAGGTGCCAGTAAAGTGATAGAGAGAAGACGTGAAACCCAAGCAGTCTGGGTCCTGAGCCTGTGTTCTTACCTGCTTTGCTTTGCTGTCACCCTCCCCCACTTCGTTGCAAATCCCTCTGCTCCTTCAACATTCTCAGCCACCTGCAAGAATTGCAATCCAATACAACGGTAATCCAATAATCTGGGTTAATGTCATAGTCACGGGGTATGACAACTGTTCCCAGGAATCAAAACTCCAAGTCAGTTAGGATCCTTGGCCCCTAGAGGAAGCCTATGAGCGCCAGGACCAGCATCATGGGCATATGATCCGTGCGGGTTCACACGGGCTCAGTGGGGCTCTTGGTTTAATGCTCTCCCGCAGCTAAAAAGTGCTAGTAGTTTTTCAGCAAGGCACTCACGTTTTCGTTTTGCACTGGGCCCTGCAAATTATATTGCTGGTCCCTGCTAAGAACAGATGATGGTGATGTGGTGAATTAGTGAGAACCTCTTTGTCTTCGGGCTCATTATCCTCTTTGGAAGTACATACTCAGAGAGGTGACTAGGAAGGGTTTGCTCCATCCTGGAGTTGACAGTTGCTTATTGTGTGTTTCTCTCTTAGCACTGAAATATCTCGAGCCAGAAAGGATTTACATAATAATCCAGTTACGTGAACTCCACAGGATGGGCGAAGAACTCAGTACCCACCGGGTCATGAAGACATGCTGTTAAACAATGTTGAGTTATGGAAATTTATATGCTTACCTACACATTTTATTTTTATTCAAGAAAACAGATTCTCCTCATTTCTCGGCCAGATAATTGAATAGCCTCATACTTTTCCCAGTGGTTTCCAATGCTGTTTAACTTCATAATTTTCTGTACTATTTTTTTTCCCCTAAAACACGAGTCTGATTTTATCACACCCATGCTTAAAATTTAACTTGTCTATCAGAATTCCAGGTAATGTCCATACTTCTAAGAAAGGCACAAATCTCTTCATGAGCTGGCTCCCGCATGTCTCTCTAGCCCTATTTCTTATCACTCTCCCATATGAACTATGCAACTGAAGCATCACAAGCTACCTGTAACTCATTTAATTAAAATGGATTTTCATGCTGCCAAGCCTCTTCACACACATCCCCTCTTCTATCTTTAAGATACTTGTAGTCCATGTTAACCTGGAAACTCCTGATCTACCAAATCTTGTCTCCTCTAACCACTTAGCTAAAGCAAGACACCCTCCTCCTGGCTACTTAATACCCTGTGCTCATTCTTCTTATAAAAGAATATGTTTACATACTTGAATCCCCTAATAAAAAGCCCCCCGATTAAAGTAACCTCATCTTATTCATCTTAATGCTACTAGCAGTTGGCACAAAACTTGGTATAGTCAGCCCTATGCAAAGCTTCCCTGAATGAATGATACCTTCATCCATTATCATTCATTCAATAACCCTTTAGGCACTTACTTTGTGGCAGCGTTTCAGTGTTTCTAAACAGTGAACAAGACAAAGAGCTTATGAGTTTCTAAACAGTGAACAAGACATAGAGCTTATGTTCTAGCTGGGAGACTGGGCAGTGCAGTGAAGAAACTAACACGGGGTGATGAACAAGAAAGAGAAGGGGAAGAAGGTGATTTCTAAGGTAGTCAGACAAAGACTCTCTGAGATATGGCATCTGAACTGAAAACAAAGCGTTGATCAAAAGGCACCCATGCTAAAGGCTGGGAGAAGAACACCTTAGGGAGAAGGAATAGCAAATGAAAGTCTGAGCAAGATAGAACAAGCGTGGTCAGAAAGGAGGCCAGGGAATTCCCTGGGGGTCCAGTGGTTAGGACTGCACGCTTTCACTGCTGAGGGTCCGGGTTCAATCCCTAGTTGAGGAACTAAGATCCAACAAGCTGCACGGCACGGCCAAAAAAAAATATTTTTTAAAAAAGAAAGGAGGCGAGCATAACCACAGGAATTTAAACAGTGGAAGGTAGGGCTTGAGTTCACAAAGTCGCCTATTAGAAAGAGACGGTGAGAGCGGGGCCTCCTGATGATTTCGACCATGTGAGGGGAGGTCCACTTCCACAGCCCTCATCATCCCTGGACCCTCCCTACCTCCCGTACTTACGTCTCCTTTGGGAAGGATAAGTGGCCCCTAAATCATGACTTTGCGAGAAAGAAGTGTACAGACATGGCTCTTCTTTCTCTCGCCTTCTCTTTCTTCGGGATACATCTGCTCGGAGGATGCACGTATTCTGATCTGTTTTTAACCAGACTCATTCAAGTTTTTAGGTGTCCAGCAGGGGCTGTGATCTGGTAGTTAAGCCTGTCTAATTCTTCTTTTTTTTTTTTTTTTTGCGGTATGCAGGCCTCTCACTGTTGTGTGGCCTCTCCCATTGCAGAGCACAGGCTCCAGACGCGCAGGCTCAGTGGCCATGGCTCATGGGCCCAGCCGCTCCGTGGCATGTGGGATCTTCCCAGACCGGGGCACGAACCCGTGTCCCCTGCATCGGCAGGTGGACTCTCAACCACTGCGCCACCAGGGAAGCCCAAGTCTGTCTAATTCTAGGGTTGAGAATGAGCTAATATTTTGATCTCCCTCTGTTTTGACGAACTCAATTGTCACTGAATTTGGGAGGGGGGGAATAGGTGAGAAAAGATAGACACCCCCCCTCAAAGTCTAAAACCCCATGTGAGCTTGTTGGTCATGTAAAATGTTATTTCATGTTCCATGCAATGTAATACAATATATATTTACCAAACTCTATTATTGTCCTGCTAGAAGAGTGTGTCTCTCTCTCTTTCTCCCTCTCTCATTTTCTCCTCACACATATGTGCGCGCACACACACACACACACACACACACACACACACACACCCCACTAAGTATCTTCTGTTTATATAATTAACAATTTTTGTGGCTTGAGCTTGAGTACTCACAAATCCTACAATTTACCCAAGGAAGGCAAAGTATGAATCAGAGGACAACGTGGGTATTCTCAACTGAGCAACTATTGCTGAGGTAGCCTCTTCACGTAGGATAAGAAAACCCTAGGGAGCAAGCTGGCTTATAAACTCTGTAGTTCCAAGTTGACATATTAAGATCACAACATTTAACTCTAACTCTAGGCTTTGTTTTAGTAATACAAATTAAATCATTCATAAATCTACCACCAGGAGTCAAAAACCAATGAGTCAAAACCTCCTGAAACCACGCTTTCATTGAAAGTCATCTTAAAATTGGACCAAAGCCAAGGAAGTGAAAAATAATTAATTCATTCTTTTTAATTGTAGAAAACGATTTAATAAACTGAAAGTAACACTCCAGCTAAAGCAAAACTAATTTATTCTATTTCTTTGTAGAAAGTACACTGAAAGTCTAAAAATAAACTTCTAATTAGAATGGGTACCTTGATTTCTAAAAGGCAACTCACCTCTATAGGGAAATAAGGATTACATTGTGTTGCATTGTATTGTCTGAAGAGAATTCTAGAGATATGAGAAAGAAACCAGACGGAAGTAAAAACATTTTGACAACAAAGAGCATTCACATTCAAGGAAACACAGACTTTTGCTAACCATAAACCATTATGAACATCATGTAAGCCACAGGATTTATTTATGGTAATGTAGCTTGACTGTTGAATGAAGAGAAATAGTGTTTGAAAGCAACTTTTAGATGCAGACTAGAAGGCATAACAGTGGATTCCAGGTGTGAAAGACAGAAGAACCTCATGCATCAAATCTACATTCGATTCTTTTGTTTGCTTTTTTATTGATTTGATTTTGTTTGGTATGTTAGCTTTTTTTTTTTTTTTTTTTTTTTACAGTACGCGGACCTCTCACTGCTGTGGCCTCTCCCGTTGCAGAGCATAAGCTCCGGACACGCAGGCTCAGCGGCCATGGCTCACGGGCCCAGCCGCTCCGCGGCACGTGGGATCCTCCCGGACCGGGGCACAAACCTGTGTCCCCTGCATCGGCAGGCGGACTCTCAACCACTGTGCCACCAGGGAAGCCCCGCTTTCTTTTTAAAAGACAGCCAACACTGTTTACGATAGACAATGGATAGGAACAATAGCATACGTATTTTGATATGAATTCAAAGTACACGGAGACTCCATATTTTGTTTGTTTGAAGTAAACTTTCTGGCTCAGATCACGCCCAGGGTGAGTGCCTTCTCCCTCCTCCCAGTTTCTGTTCTACATGAAGCTGTCATTCGAGTGCATTTATAACCCCTGGAGCTTCATTTTCCTTTTCTAGATTTCTACTTAATTTACGACAGCTCTCTTCCTGAGCTGAAGCTTTGAAGTGAAAAGAGGATGATGTTTGTGGTGGAAGCAGGCGGGCAGGTTCTGCACTCCTCTGCCTATATATAGTTCAGCACTGAGAGGGATGGACAGAAACCTAAGGAAGTGAAGGGAGTCAGGGTCTGAGTTCTCTCCCAAAGGGCTGAGCATGGGTGTCCTGGAGAGGCTGGTCTCAGCGGTGAACAATCAGTGTCCCTATCGGTTCCTGCTGCCTTCCAGCGCCACTGTCCCCTTCCCCTTCTAGATGCCTCCTGACCTGAAGGGGGCTGATGAATCCACGGGCTGCTGCGTGATTGAAGGACCAATCTGATACAAACTGGGCCATCAGACTCTCTTACTTGGTAAGCCGAATAAAGACCCTGAAGGGAAGGAAGCTTCTGTGGGTGCTGGGTTCTTGACTTCCCCGGTGTTTTGTAGAGTAAGGACTAGAGAGCCATTCTTGGGCTCTATAGCTGCTACTTATGAGAGTAGAGATTCAAAGGAAGCCTGTTAGAAGGGGCAGGACAGCAGGTATACACAGAGAAGCAGAGATGGAAGAATCACACTGATTCTGACAGTTGAAGAGAGAACCCTCAGCTCCTGTTTGCATTTCTAGTTATTATATGTCCATAAATGTTCTTTTTCTTATTTTCGGACATCTGTGAGATTTCCTGTTCTAACTTCCCAATAAGCCTCTTTTTACTTACTGTAGATTGGAAAGCTTCACAGAAAAACCTTTGATTCTTGAAAACCAAAATAGACTTGATTAGAACAATATTGTAGAGGGAAGTTACATCTTTTTTAAAGAATCCATTGGCTCATAGTTAAATTAAATATTTCTACAGGTCAGTGGTCCTCAAAGGTTAATGTTTCTTAAAATGACTAAGGCAGTTGGTTTGAAAATGCAGATCTGGAGGCCCCAATCCTGACTTCAAAATCAGAATCTCTTAGGGTTTTAACAAGCATTCCAGGTAATTCTGAGCTAGAATTCCATGGGCCACACTTTTAGAAACTTGTTCAAACTATTCTAAGTTTTATCCCTTAAACAATCCAGGCCACTGAAAGACTGCACATGACCATAATTCTGCATTTCAACATTATACCCTTCAGTCATATATTAAAAAGACTCTATGACTTTAATGCACTTCCTATAGACATATTGCCTCAGTTGATGACCTCAGTTAAAATGTGGAGTTCCAATAGGAAATTACTTTTAGGAATTAGCAATCAAATAGCCTTTGCTTCCCTTAAGATACTCATACGACTTCACTGAAATATTAATAACCCAAAGAACAGACTGACTGCACAAAAGAATGACTGAATGAATGAGTGAGTGAATGAATGAATGAATACAAGGGATGGAATGTGTTTCCACTTTAACCACATTTGCCAGGAAACCAGAGACAGATTTGATTCCCGAAATCCCACATCTTCTATTGCCGCCATCATCACGTGTTACAAAAGATATTCAGTTGTAAAGGCAGATCACCTTTCCTTTTAGCAGTCTGTTAGGTTTTGCTTAAGCACGTACGTTCTAACTAGCATCCATTTATTTGACACAGATATACTGAATTCTATTCTGTTTTAAGTTTCTTATGAGGCATTTTGGGAGAGAAAACTGAAAACGGTTTAGCTCTCAAAGACTTCGTGTCTCTTCGGAGAGACCCAAAACACGTTTACCGAGAGTGAGAATGCAAGCCGTTCAGACAGCGTTATGAGACTCAGGAGTGAGAAGTGGTTATTTCCAGCAGAAGGATCAGGGCAAGTTCTCTGGAGAAGGGAGGGCTTTACATCTGGTAAGACGGGCAATGAGTAGAGATGAGAAAGATACTCTAGGCAGAGTGGAATTCTGATTTTCCTTACTACCTTTTCTCACAGCTCCTTGAATCTCTGCAGAGCGCATACTATATTTTGTAACTGCATATTCATTTAGGCAATTATATATTCGAGGCCTCCATCTTCCGTCACTAGACAGCACTCACCACAGCAGACGGCTGTGTGTGTTTTCCTCACCACTTTACACCTATACTTACAGTACTTAGCACAGCGTCTAGAACACAGTGATGGTTCAGCAAATATCTGCTACCGAATGAGAGCCTAGGCTTCCTCGTGCTTTTGCCATTTATTCGTTTTGCAATCTTGGGACCCATAGCTAAGCCTCTATGTCCTCCTATGTAAGATGGGGTCATAATAGTCCCTTCCATATAGACATGAGGTAACAAATAGGACACTGTATGTCAATAAATTATAGCTATTATCACTTTGATAGGAAGAGGCAGTGATGTGAAGCAAAGTAGAAGTTACAGGCTTTTAGCAATAAGCGTTTGAACTTGCCTGGATTTTTTTCCCTGTAACTTTACAGGCTCACCAGGCAAAGCAGTGTAGCAAGTTTAATTTAAACTGGGTATTTGGACCTGGTCTTTGCTCCTGTTGGACGAGGTGGCCAGGAGGACCTCCCTTGAAGATCGCGTTCTTCTTTTATGGAATAGGACTAACAGAACGGCTGTTCCTGTATCACGAAACTGCCCTGATGGTCAATGAGAGAGCACACGTGAAAGCTCTGTGTGACCGATCTGTGCTGTACAGAGCCTGTGCCTCAGGATTGAGAGTACCTGGCTGTGAATCCTGGAATTGCTAGTAAACAAGCAAGATGAGCTGTGCCTCTGTGAAAACAGGGCTTGTTGTGGCATGAAAACAGGCAGTCCCTCAGGTCAGAGAAATCTGGATTCCAACCCTGGCTCTAGATCTACCACCTGCGGCCACTGGAGGAAGTAACGAAAAATCCCAGCTGGCGATACTGTGAACTCCAGGTCCCTGTAAATACACATCAATCTCTGGTCCAGAAAGAAGGGGGGCTAGAGGGTAGGAGGAAGAGTGTGGACTGAGAAGGCGACCCAGTCAGCTATTAAGTGGACTAACATTCGCTCTGAGCAAGGGGTGTAGGTAACGCCCGCCCTCTGAGCAGCAGCTCCCCTCATAACCCAGTGGTGTTCTGAGTACTGGGGCTATGTAGTGATCTCTAGGCTTTAAATTATAGACTAAAGGGGACACATCCTCCCCAATGGAGCCTATAAAAACAACGGCACCTATACTCTGTGTATTGGGGTTGTGGCTTGGGATGTATATGTAAGATACACATCTTATTTTATTTAGTTTTTCAAAAACACTTGGGAATAGAAAACATCCAAAATTTATAGAGGTTGTAACTTAGATTTAAATTAAGTCACTTTCTCAAGGAAAGTCATTAGATGATTATGTTGCCTTCAACACTATTTTGGGGGCTGGTGTTCCAGGACCCAAATCTTCATTACTCAAACACAATAGACTCTTCATTCTTTTTTTTTTTAAACAATTCCTAAGATTTTTAAAAATTAATTAATTAATTTATTTTTGGCTGCGTTGAGTCTTCGTTGCTGCACGTGGGCTTTCTCTAGTTGTGGCAAGTGGGGGCTACTCTTAGTTGCGATGTGCAGGCTTCTCATTACGGTGGCTTCTCTTGTTGCGGAGCACAGGCTCTAGGCGGGCAGGCTTCAGTAGTTGTGGCGTGCGGGCTCAGTAGTTGTGGCTTGCAGGCTCTAGAGTGCAGGCTCAGTAGTTGCGGTGCAGGGGCTTAGTTGCTCCGCGGCATGTGGTATCTTCCTGGACCAGGGCTCGAACCCATGTCCCTGCACTGGCAGGCAGATTCTTAACCACTGCACCACCAGGGAAGTCCCGACTCTTCATTCTTTGGGTATAAATTAGTACTCCATCCTCTATTTCCCAGGTGGAGAAAAGTATAGATGATGGGCCTTAGGGGGGAAGGAAGGGACCATATGCACTTGAAAGGAGTAAGTAAAGAGACAGGCTGATGCTAGTATGCCTTTGAGTGGGAGAAAGGTGATTTTTGACCTATTTGACATTCTGAATGACCAATACCTTTTCCCCTAACTGGCCTGGACGCACTGAACACTCTGTTAATGCTTTGATTTCATCTAAATGGAAGCAAAATCTTTAGGAATTAGAGCTGGTAGTAGGACAGATATGGAGTTCATTTAGTCATTCATTCAGCAACAATTACTAAACACCCATCATGTGCCTTCTAGATTTTATAATCTAAGAAAAATACAGACATGGAAACAAGTGCATTATACCAGCACATGGATGACTAGATAATGCAGGATAGCAACAAAATAAAAGACAAGTTCCCCAGTCTTAAGGAACTTACATCACCATCATCATCAAAATTGCTGCCACGTGTCCTATTCTCATTTAATCCTATGAATTGGGTGCCAATATTATCTCATTTTAGAAAGGAGAAAACTGAAACACAACAAAGTTTAAAGTGCATCTAATACGACTTGTACAGCAAAGATCGGATTTGAACCAAGGAAGTCTAACTTGAGGTGCCGTGTTCTTAACCACTAAATAGTACACCACCTGGACATTAAAAAAACATGACTGTCTTTGACACTGGAAACTCAAGACGTAACTCCAGGAGGTTTGATGCAGGAGCAAAGGATCCCACCAAATAAAGTTGCCTAGCAATTCCCAGCAGTAGTTTGCCTTCGGCCTTCCTATTACCATGACACTGCTCGCCAGCAGGCCCCCTAGAGATGAAAGTTAAAGGAGCTCCCTCAGCCTTAAATTATTAAGACTGACAAATAATTAATCATTAGCTCCATGGTTTCTAGGAATTTACAGGAAGACCTATTTTGAATATGCCACATTTTATCTACTCAAGTGTCTAATAACTTTACCTCTTACATATTTTTCCCTTCCATGGAAGTGATATACACATCTGGGCATCATGACAAAATTAGCCACTGGCAGTAAAAAGGGGGATAACAGTAAAACAAGGGTGGCCATGAGCTGATGGTAATTTTTACTTGGTGATGGCTGTATAAGAGTGCATTCTATTAATCAGTAATATTTTATATTAGCATTATATTAATTTATGTAGATGTCTGAAATTTGTATTATTAAATGTTGAAAATATAAAGTGAGCTCCTTTAAAGGTAGCTTGAGAGAAATCTTGGAAAATCAGTACTGATTTGTGACTTTAAAGTAAAAACATTAAATGGGATAGTTATGAGATCAGTGGCCAAGATAATTAATTTCCAATACTATCCCAGCAAACAGTTATCAATGATAATTGATAAGTGTATGTGAAGATACCCTGAAAGGATAAAGCACTAAATGAGCGTGCCTCATCCCTGCCCACGTATAAGAGTCACTTATGGTGAGTTTTAATACTGCAAACGTCCCTTCAACGTGAAGAGATTCTAACGTGGGATGAGGTGAGGCATCTGTGTATTGAAAAAAACTCCATGGGGCTACCTCTACAATGAACAAACTGTAGCTATTATTAGGTAAACGGTACTGAGTAGTTATGCAGGTATTTGCGTTATAGGCTGAAGGAAGAATAGAGAAATTAGTAAGAACATCACCAAAGAATGGTTCTTGACCATTTGGCTAATTTTTTGCTGGGACTTAAAATTTGGAGAGTCCACAGGAGTGCCACAGCTTGATAGTTATTTGATTTGCTTCGAAGAATGTGGGACCACCATTCATCCTTTAAGGAGAGACTCAGATGAACAGGAACAAGAAGACAGGAAGCAAGGCTAGCCACTAGCTAGAGATTGTTCATGGCTTGAGAATACTTTTAAGTTGTAAGGATTTTTAGATCATGAACACAGCCAGAAGCAAATAAAACCTCATGGAACTCACCCATTACTAACACACAAATCACTCCTGGTACACTCTGCCCCTGGGAAACCACCTTGGCTTTCTGAGAGGTTTAGAATGGATTTGGTTTGGGATTCACATAATCAAGGGATTCTCTGGTCATACCAAAAACCTATTAAATCGTAATACCTTGGAGGAGGCCCCATGCATTGGGATATTTAAGAAATCTCTAGGTGATTCCGTTGTGCTGCCAAATTTAGGGACTAGGAGTCTAAGCTCTTCTCCACTTTGATGACTCAACCTGAAACCACAGGTGCAAAAGAGTTCCCCCATCCTCATTAGTGGAGGTTGCCACCTACTCAGGCCCATCCTTCTCTTGATCTCTCAGTTTAGGTTAAGCCACTTCACTCCACCCCACACCCCAATCTACCTGTGTCCCCACCTGTTGGTCTGTCCCTAGTCCACTCTTTTCACTTTATAACTTTGGCCATGTCATTGCCTTGCTAAAAAATGCCTAACCCCACCTCTACCTGGAGCTTTGTAATCAACATACAGGTTATCACCTTGGAGCTTGTAGAAAGGTCTAATTCCAGGTCCAGGTATACTGAATTAGAACTTACATTTTAATTAGATCCCCCAGGGACTTGTAAAAGCATTTCATTTCGACAAGTACTGCTTTAAGACACTATTTCCCAAAGTATCTTTTGAAGGATGTTCCCAAGAACAGAGAATCTACTGCCTGGATTCAAAACCACACTCTTCTCTCTCTTCACAGGACATCTGTCCATTCAAAACATATTAATTGAGTGACAACTATACCTTTTACTATGCTGGGTTTAGAGGATCTAGTGGTGAAGATGACAGAAGTGGTCCCTGCACTTGTGGACGTACACTCTAGCAAAGGCAACAGGATGCTGTGGGATGACCTAGTTAGTAAGGTGCATGGGGAGGGTCTACTGCGGTCTAGGAGATGAACACAACGTTCCTGGGGAAAGGCTGCTACAGCAGGTCCCTGCTGATCTAGAGGTCGGAGGACCAAGAAGGAGGCGCAGCTGAACACAGCTCCAGCACCACACAGGGCAGGTGCAAAGGCTTGGAACGACGATAGAATTGCCTGCCCCATGCCTACCCCACACAAGGCACTGAGGGCTCTAAGTACTTTCCTTATATGTAGGTGTGGTTATTAACTCTGTTTCACAGATGAGGAAACTGAGGCACAGAGAGATTAAGTAATGCAGCCACCGTCACAGAGCTAAACTTGGGACTCAAAATCCTGGCCATCTGGCTCCAGCACCTCTGTGCTTAGCCATCATACTCTACCATGCCTGAGCCGGGAAGAATATGAGGCATTCAAGAAGCTGAAAAACAGGCTGTATGCCCAGAGTTCAAGTAGCACTCGTTCATGGATCGATGATCCTTTTTTATCTTACGGGAGGAAATACATCACCATTCAGTGGCAGCTTCTTACAACGCAAATTTTTGGAAACATCCCATAGTTATTGAGTCAGAATATCTAGTCATGGAGCTGAACATCTGCATTTTAATACTGCTTCCAGGTGATTCAGAATCAATAAAGTTTGAGAACCATAGATTTAGCTGTACAATTTCCTCCTATAATCTCCTCCCTAACACCATCTCCCCTAATTAACCCATAGTTATTTAAAAAAATATGGGTCCCAAAGTATAAACTAAACACGAGGGTAAACAGTATTGAAGCGGAAAGCTGGAAGAAATCTGAAAACGGAATCAATGCTCCTCCTGGTCGCTGGCTGCCAGGCTGTGAAAAGAATTATCTAGGCTCAAACAATTGGAGGTAAAAAGAGACCACAGAGGCTTAAAACTATTTTCATTACAATGCTAACCATGTAAATAACTAGTTGAATCCCTGGAAGTTGTAGTAAAATCTAAAATTGCTGGAAGAGCAATTCTTTCACATGCCCTATGATTCCTCCATCCTTAGGCAGCACTAGGAGAAGATGCTCATGCAGCAGAGAGAATTTTCTCGAATACAGAATGCATGCAATAGCAGTAGCTGAAGTAATCTCTGGCCACTGGGGCATATGGGCTCAACAGAACTAATATGCCTCCTTAAGTGTCGGGGGACCCTGACAGCTCTAACACCAATATCTGGCTGCCAGTAGGGTATTCTTTTTAATTCAGCCTTTTCCTTTCTTAAAACCATTTAACAGAAGAATTATGTTAATCTCTTATGAGGACGAAACTAAAAGAAATAGCTGAACTTCAATAAACCTCCATCATCATAGCTTATTTTATCTTCTTGCATTTTCCCAATGTTTATCTTTAAGAGCTTGAATGTTTTGCGGGTACATTACTATTAAAATTTCAAAAGCCAACCTGCTAGATGTTACCTTTCAAATGGTTCAGAATAGAGATCACAGCTTTTCTGTCCTACTCTGTCTGGAAATGACATTCCCCTGGCTACTCTACAAACCCTGTTTATCCAGATCAATCAGTTTGAATTTTCATTTAAGAAAATAAGTTTTGGAGCACCTCTGGAAGAGACTGCTATCTCCACCCCTCAAAAGATCAGATAAATATTCCGCTGTATTTTCAAAGCTCTTTTGTATTCCACACATTTAGTTCTGATTCTATCCATAAGCAAAGTTTACTGGATGCTACTCGGTTAACACTGACAAAGGACAGTTGAAATGGCAGTTAGAAAACCTTATGCAGGTGCCTCATCACGGAAATACAAGATACCGATGATGATCATCTCCAAGAGCTGTCATAATCCCCTTGCCAATCACTGAGAGGTGGTTTGAAGCGGCAGGCAGATCTGTGTCAATAGTGGCTATATTGTCATGCCACCGCCACGAAGATGTGGGAGTCAAAGAGCAACTGGGGGATCCTAGATGCACAGGGCCGGAATTTTCCGAGGAAAAGTGTTAGTAATCTCACTCTTTGTGGCAGGTTGTCTCTTCGCAGAACTGCATGCTTCCCTCTCCCTTCTTGCAGGAGGCTAGTGCAGAGATACAGTGAGAGCCAGGCCGTGCTTGAGAGGACGTGACAGCCAAGACAAGGCCAGGGAGGTGTGGATAAGACCCATTTTACTCTGAGCACTAGGGTCAATATTCTTCCGTCCTTCCTTTTCCTGGATGTGCTTTTCTTGCCATGGCAGTGGTATGAGTCATAGGACCAAGGCTAGGGTGTCAGACTAGGGGAAACGGACCAAGTTATGAAGTTTAGGTCTTAGGCCAGAACGGAACTTTGGGACTAGGAGTTTTTGGATCTCCACATGGACTAGCTCCATCACGGGACTGAAATAAGTGTAGGGGAAAAGACCTGTTCTAAGAAAGGCAGTAATTTTACAAAGGTTCTCCTGTGTGTTTATTAGGACTTAGCTATTAAGTATCCTGGATCACAGCACTCCAAATACACCCAGATGTATAAAACATCACCGTTAAGAG
This sequence comes from Globicephala melas, assembly GCF_963455315.2. Lineage (NCBI taxonomy): Eukaryota > Metazoa > Chordata > Mammalia > Artiodactyla > Delphinidae > Globicephala > Globicephala melas. The sequence continues at coordinate 91,727,763 of NC_083320.1, forward strand.
TAAAGAAACAGAAATCATATATTGCCAATGTCTGTACCTGTTCAACACTTTTTAATGTATTGGCCCCTATTCTTCTATAGGCTTATATAATTTATCAGTGATGTGCATATAGCGTTTAAGGCCCTACATTCTAATGAAGATGCCTGGAGTCAGGCTTAAGCACACAGGAGCCACAAAGGAACTGTGATGGTATTCATGCTTTATAAGGAACCACGTTTGAATGGCTGTTCAAAATGCCACAACAGGGTTAATAGAAGATGAGGACCCCTACAACACACACGTGTAAAATAATGGCATGTAATATGTTTTCCCTGCCACATCTTAATGGATCTGGAAATCCAAGACTTCATTTACAAATGTTACAAACTTTGCTCCCAGGGTGACATGCAAATGGAAAAGAAGGGAGCCCCCGTACCACCATCTCTCGCTTATTTAGCAGTGGGAGAGGCATTCAGGAGATCAGGAAGGAAAGAAAACACTAAGAAAATAGCATCCACCTACCTGGTTGGCACAGCCTCGGGCAGGGCGTCCACTCACTGAAGGCGGTCACAAGACAGTCTTTTTTGCACGGGAGCAGGCAAGGGCGTACTGTTTCCGGCCGAGTAGATTCCGGACATCTGCCAATGTGAAGAGACCAGATCAATATTTCCTGGAGAAGGTAAGTGGTTTAGCCTAGACCATAGGATTTCAGAACTGAAAACACTGAGACCCTGTTGTTCCTTTTATAGATGTGGGAAGAAAGACCCAGGAGGAGAAGCTACTTGCCCAAGGGCTCAGAGCCAGAGGCAGAGCACAAAACAGACTTCATCTCTCTTGATCCAGAGACCAAAATAGTTCTCACTGGACCAGGAAAGGAATAACAATCGCTGAAACCAACGAAAGACAAATCCTAAGTGAATTTCTCCCCATTGCATGAATTCAAATAACATTTGATTTTTTTCAGAGTGGACAAATCTGATACATTTTTTGAAAAGTGTTTTATCCAGGGTAATACATCAATTCAGTGATATTGTACAAGGCAACATATGGATATACTGGGAAACAAAAAACAGTGAAGACCACTGAAAATAATATACATATTTGATAATTAGCATGATTTTAGAATACTGAAGTATTGGCAGGTGTCTTTTTAGAGCATGTAAATTGATGAGTTAGAATAAGCAAGACATGAGAATAGTATGTTTGTTTGCAAATAACAAACACACTAACAAGCATTAACAAGAGAAACATTTCAATTCTGCTATTTTGCTGATAATGTAATGTTCAGACTTGGGAGGAAAGTAGTCAGTGGATTCATAATCACTTGGAAGAACTAAAGTCTCAGAAAATGGCAAGCAAGTTTTTGTTTTTGTTTTTTGCGGTATGCGGGCCTCTCACTGCGGTGGCCTCTCCCGTTGTGGAGCACAGGCTCGCGACGCACAGGCTCAGCGGCCATGGCTCACGGGCCCAGCCGCTCCGCGGCACATGGGATCTTCCCGGATCGGGGCACGAACCCGCGTCCCCTACATCGGCAGGCGGACTCCCAACCACTGCGCCACCAGGGAAGCCCAAGTTTTTGTTTTTATTTGCATGCTTATCTGCTTATTTTTATGAGTGCAGGGGGCTAAAATCCACATTTATTATCTTATAAAACAGTGATATGCTAAGAGGAAAAACAGGAAAGCACTCTACAACTTATATTTGCATTTTAAAATTCTGTTTCCTATAAATTTCTTATAAAGTACAGAGATACAGTGTGTACAAAGCCTGATAGCATGAACTTTGGTATTGGATAGTCAGTGGTGAGTGAAGTGCTTTTCCCACATTCTTTCACTTATTCCTAAGGACCGCAGTGAAAGGCATTATAATCTTCATTTTCAGATGATAAACTGAGGTGCTGAAAGAATAAGTAATGGATCCAAAATCACATGGATTAAATAAATTAAATTATTAGTAATTTAATAAATAAAGTATTGATTATCAATAAATTATTAGTGGCATTATTATTAATCATCCTTAATACACACAAAAAATTGTCTATCAAATAGATCAATTCAATGAACCTAAAAATAGAAAGAAAAAAGAGTGTCTTTAGAGGAAATAGCATTATTTAAAAAAGATAATCTGGTAAGGAAAATTTATGTCATACTTTAGTAGAACCAGCAAAAAACACTAAACTCATTCCCAAGTCCTTTGTTCGTACCCTGAAAGCTCCTAAAATTAAATTGAACTGCTATTTATTCTATCTCCTCTCCAATCTCTCCTGCTATCTAGCTGGAAATGAAAGTACAACGTGAGGAATGTCATTTTCCTGTGTGCTCAGCGGGGCAGCAGGGCTTGGGGGTGCAGGGACCCAGCTAGGACACACTCACTCAGACATCCACAAATAGCTCAGAAATGCTTGCGGTGCTGGTTTGGTTTCAGGCTTTCTGGGAGGGTGGCTTTTTCTGCAGGGACTTTGTTCGCTTCAGTTAGCAGTAGGTGTTAATCTCTTTTTTTAAAAATGTTTTAGATATACCTTTATTGAGGTAGAACTGATACAGAAAGAACTGCACCTATTTAATGTGCATAATTTGATGAATTTGGACATATGCAAACACCTGTGATACCATCTCCACAATCAAGGTAATAGACGTATCCAACACCTCCCAAAGTGTTCTTGCGTCTCTCGGTTTTTGTTTCTATTTGTTGTGTGTGTGTGGTGTTAATCTCTTTTGGGGAACTGATATTGCCTACTTTTCAATTTATACTTTATTAACAGCACTCACAATAAATATTCACTGGGCACCATGTCAACTCTTCGTGACGTGGTGCCCTGTCTCTATCTGTGTTCTTCTTCTAGATCCACAAGCGAGAAAGGGTATCATACCCTCAATGGCAAAGGTCAAGCTCAGGTCACACTGCTTTTATAGAGACCACGAACTGAGGGCTTTCCTGAAATGTGATCCCTGGTCTGATAGGTGCCAAATATTCTCTTAGGAGTGAAACTGTCTTTTTGTTCATTTCTTTCCCAATAATGTTGACCTTTTCATTAGAGGTTCAACTTCCTCCTCCCTTCTATTTACATGCTGTCTACCTCTCCCAGGATCATCACATTTCTTTTTTTTTCTTTTGTTTTTTTATGATTCAATTAAAATATATCTGCATACAACGTTTCAAAATTACATTTTTTTTTGTATATAGTCCTATCTATACTCTTGAGATAATGTACATACCAATAAAAGATAAATTAAAAAATGAGAATCAGAACTGTAGGGTTAAAATTGGTTTGAAAAGTCATTTACCCCAACCTCTCATCTGACTTTTCTTTTTTTTTAATTTTATTTATTTTTTTATACAGCAGGTTCTTATTAGTCATCAATTCTATACACATCAGTATATACATGTCAACCCCAATCGCCCAATTCATCACACCACCATCCCCACCCCCCTGCCGCTTCCCCCCTTGGCGTCCATACGTTTGTTCTCTACATCTGTGTCTCAACTTCTGCCCTGCAAACCGATTCATCTGTACCATTTTTCTAGGTTCCACATATATGAGTTAATATATGATATTTGTTTTTCTCTTTCTGACTTACTTCACTCTGTATGAGAGTCTCTAGATCCATCCACGTCTCAACAAATGACCCAATTTCGTTCCTTTTAATGGCTGAGTAATATTCCATTGTATATATGTATCACAACTTCTCTATTCATTCATCGGTCAATGGGCATTTAGGTTGCTTCCATGACCTGGCTATTGTAAATAGTGCTGCAATGAACATTGGGGTGCATGTGTCTTTTTGAATTATGGTTTTCTTTGGGTATATGCCCAGTAGTGGGATTGCTGGATCATATGGTAATTCTATTTTTAGTTTTTTAAGGAACCTCCATACTGTTCTCCATAGTGGCTGTATCAATTTCCATTCCCACCAACAGTGCAAGAGGGTTCCGTTTTCTCCACACCCTCTCCAGCATTTGTTGTTTGTAGATTTTCTGATGACGCCCATTCTAACTGGTGTGAAGTGATACCTCATTGTTGTCCCAGAGGTCTCTTAGGCTGTCTTCATTTCTTTTCATTCTTTTATCTTTATTCTGTTCCGCAGCAGTGAATTCCACCATTCTGTCTTCCAGGTCACTTATCCGTTCTTCTGCCTCAGCTATTCTGCCATGGATTCCTTTTAGTGTAGTTTTCATTTCAGTTACTGTATTGTTCATCTCTGTTTGTTTGTTCTTTAATTCTTCTAGGTCTTTGTTAAACATTTCTTGCATCTTCTCGATCTTTGCCTCCATTGTTTTTCCGAGGTCCTGGATCATCTTCACTACCATTATTCTGAATTCTTTTTCTGGATGTTTGCCTATCTCCACTTCATTTAGTTGTTTTTCTGGGGTTTTATCTTGTTCCTTCATCTGGTACATAGCCCTCTGCCTTTTCATCTTGTCTATCTTTCTGTGAATGTGGTTTTTGTTCCACAGGCTGCAGCATTGTAGTTCTTCTTGCTTCTGCTGTCTGCTCTCTGGTGGATGAGGCTATCTAAGAGGCTTGTGGAAGTTTCCCGATGGGAGGGACTGGTGGTGGGTAGAGCTGGCTGTTGCTCTGGTGGGCAGAGCTCAGTAAAACTTTAATTCTCTTGACTACTGATGGGTGGGGCTGGGCTCCCTCCCTGTTGGGTGTTTGGCCTGAGGCGACCCAACACTGGAGCCTACCCGGGCTCTTTGGTGTGGCTAATGGCAGACTCTGGGAGGGCTCACGCCAAGGAGTACTTCCCAGAACTTCTGTTGCCAGCGTCCTTGTCCTCACGGTGAGACAGAGCCACCCCCCGCCTCTGCAGGAGACCCTCCAACACTAGCAGGTAGGTCTGGTTCAGTCTCCTATGGGGTCACTGCTCCTTCCCCTAGGTCCCGACGTGCACACTACTTTGTGTGTGCCCTCCAAGAGTGGAGTCTCTGTTTCCCCCAGTCCTGTCGAAGTCCTGCAATCAAATCCCACTAGGCTTCAAAGTCTGATTCTCTAGAAATTCCTCCTCCTGTTGCCGGACCCCCAGGTTGCGAAGCCTGACGTGGGGCTCAGAACCTTCACTCCAGTGGGTGGATTTCTGTGGTAAAATTGTTCTCCAGTCTGTGATTCACCCACCCAGCAGTTATGGGATTTGATTTTACTGTGATTGCACCCCTCCTACCGTCTGACTGTGGCTTCTCCTTTGTCTTTGGATGTGGGGTATCTTTTTTGGTGAGTTCCAGTGTCTTCCTGTTGATGACTGTCCAGCAGCTAGTTGTGATTCTGGTGTTCTCACAAGGGGGGGTGAGAACACGTCCTTCTACTCCGCCATCTTGGTTGGGATCATCACATTTCTAATTTTCCTAAATTTACTCTTAATCTCCAAAAATACTCTCCTTGACTATTAGCAACTTATGTGTCCTCCACTTCTAAACACTATAATGTTTATTTTCTGTATTGTTTATTGTCACTGATTAAAAAAAAAAACCTTTTGATATCTTCTGCGTTGCTGGTTTTCTGTGTGTGTGTGTTTGTGCGTGTCTGCATGCACATGGGCATGCGTTATACATACGCTAATTTTGAATGCCTTGATGGTAGAATTCCATCTCATACCATATCTTAAAAATACCAGATCTTAATGCTGTGTTAAGTATTTAGTAACAGTAAGTGAATGATTGACAAGTATTCTATGCTGTGGAGGCTGAAGACAGATCTCTGGGAATATTAGGCAAATTTATCCAGCCATTTTCAAAACAAAACTGAAGCCTTGAAAAGCAGGGTAACATACGGATTCATGTTTTAGTGAGTAAACACAGTACGGCTTCTTGCCTTTTGTCATAATTTATACTTCCTGCTCTCGTGCAACACTCTGATTCTAGATTGGCAATACTCTTGTTAAAAGGGTGAATATACTTCATTTCAACACATATATTTTCCTGGACTTGCAGTGGAGTAATGACTGCCTCTTGGTCACGCTGTAGGTTTTAGTTCCTGTGCTGAAATGCATCAAACTGAGCTACAAAGATCTGCCATTTCTCAGTTATGTGTCCATAATCATGAGGCAGACACTGTGCTCCATCTCCGGGAGCAGTCCTCCAACCCAGGGACTGAGGGACCATCTCAACCTGCCAACTTTTTAAACATTAAATGTGTAAACGGAGCTCGCCATTACTATATCTCACCAAATGCCCAGCGTTTTCCCATGAAAGGCAGAAAGTGTTTTACATGACCTTTGGATGGCTTTGAGTTGTGTGATTTAAATCTTTATTATTATTTTTTGCACACTACAACTGAAAAAATATACATTGGGTAGTGAAACAAAACCAACAAAATCCCCCAAATATCCCAACAAGCTCTCACTTCTGTTTGAGTTGTGTCCTAGCTAGTCCTCATTTTCTGATATGATCAGTTCTATTACTCATGCTATGGTAACATTCTCACCTATACAATTACGTGGAAACCAGAACACCAACCCTGGGAAGCAAGACCTTGCAAGGAATTCTGTGCATCCCCGTGCAGTGGGTTTAGAGATAAAACATATCACGACAGCCCATCCAATTCATGGAGACATGCTTCTTTTTTCTACTGTGAAGGCCGCTCTTTCTTTAGGATATTTTCTTTTTCTTTCCTCTTTCTATTGCCATTACCCTCACCCCAAGGGTTTCACGAATGGAGGGAAATTTTTTCCACTGCAATAGCTTTCACATAAAAAAGAGCAAGAGCATATTATTCTGAAAGGGCAAGGCAAAGGAGACTTTCTCTTGCTGATTATCTCACTATTTCACTGTGTGCTTCACTGGACACTAGGTATTATTTTCTTAGCTCAATTAATCTCATTGACCTCAAGAATTTTAATTAACTTTACTTAAGTCAATGCAGGCTCCTCTTGTTTAGCAGGATCCTTTGGAGACATACAGTAAGAATTAAAACTAGGTTGTTAAGTCTCCAGCCTCATTAAAAGTGCAAAAAGTAATCAGCAATGTCTTTCTGTGTGTGTGTGTGTTAGGGAAAACATCTGTGCAATTCATTTTTCTATGTTGGAAAACCGAGTAAAACTGGAGGTTATTCACTGTAATAATATTTTAGTCTTACTTATGTAGATTATCGAATAAAAGCATATGCATTTGTGAATTATGCTTTAAACTATCAACTTTTGGCCCTGTGGTTTTTCTGGTCACAAAATATCATTAAGTTAACATCTGTATAAGCTGATGGGCTCAGAGACTTTAATAAAAAATTGTCATTCAATATAATCATGGGGCTAGACGAGGAGGTACAGGGCTATTTGAACACATAACCCATCCCCTCATGTCCAAATAGCCTTTAAAGTGTGATGATAATGTATTTGGTAGTTGTAAGTCTCAATTCTAATGCTTCTTTACTAAGAAAAAAAAACAAATTACATTCATATCAAGTGGAATTTTCCTGTTGTGGTTCAGAGGTAAAAGTTTTGTGGAAGGGAGAAGATCAGACTTCGGGAATGCTAAATTTTCTCATCACTCTAAAGAATAATAATTTGCTGCATTTCACATAGCATTTATTCCTATACCTAAGCTATATTTATTTCTATTTGTATATTCAAGCTAATATTTCATGCATCTTTTTTTAAGCAGTTGAAAATTTACATCATAAAAATGAACATTATCAGGGCTGCAGTACTTTTCAAGATAAAAGGAGTTCTCTTGCCTGCATAGTATCTTTGTAAGCCTTTTAGGATTGTACCATAACCCCATGAATTAGATTATCACCTGATCCAAGTGATACGCAAACATTATTGTCCATGTTTGGCTATATCGGCCCATTGACCCAATCGGTCCACATGGTATTGTGGATACCAGGTAAGTTGAAACACACAAGTGATATAAATTGATGCTCCAAAAATATCACAAGCAATTTAGAGTTGGATGCTAAAGCAGAAATAACGTTTACGAGTTAATAAGAGCAGAAGGTCATACGTATGATCTGTTCATTACTCTTCAAGGCAGTCCCCTTTGGCAAACTTTATCATGGTAGATAAAATATTTTTTCTTAAAGCAAAGGATAAACGTCAGCTTCTCAAACTTCTGCAATTCATATCCATTCCCCGTCAACCCCTTTCACTTTCCTACACACAGGTCTAATTAATTCATGACTTCTAAAAATGTTTATGGACAATAGCTACATGCCAGATACTGTTCTAAAATCTGCAGTGGCAACAATGAAGACTATCCAGCCCCAGCCCTCTGGAAGCCACATTGAGGAGGAGAAAAAGAGGAAGTCTTACTGACTGTGCTTCCCTTCAAGTCATAGTCATCTTCCCTTGCATTTTCATAGCCACCTGCTCATCAAATGCTCCAAAACCAGCAGTATCTAGCCAGTCTGCCCTATATCTGCCGTTAGCAGTTCATTTCCGTAACTGAGCTTCTATGACTTTCCTTACACACAGCTGAAGCGGCTTCCATAGCAGTGTGGATAAGGCCCAGAGCCCGTCATCATGGGGCCCCCAAGATGAAATTAATCAGGTGTCTGAGTTGCCCATGACAGCAACACAAATTGGACTGAATTAGGCAGAAGAGCAAATGTAGTTGCCTATGTTGCCAGGAAAGGCAGGAGTGTACTTAGGGGGGCTGGGACCAGGGCTTGATGCTGCCAGCATTTGTTCTGCTTCAGTTTCTGCCTCTTTCTGAGCATCAGCTTTACTCTCTCCTCCTGCTTTTTCCACCAGGCATGACCATGGCTATGGCAACCCTCCATCCATATACTTAGAACATCATGAATAGAAAGAAGAGAGGGTTTCATTTTCCCAACTTAAAGATTCCTGGGAAACAGCTCTAAGTTGCCTAGCTTGTGACACTAGACCAAAGCTCGCACCAGCCCATCCTGTCGACCCACCACTACTGTGGCTGGAGTAGGGGTCTTTCATCACTTGAAGGGAACTAGTTCAAACATGGCCACTTGGAAATCTCTATGGACAGGCCAGTTACCCAGTCTCTGTATATGACTTAGGTGCCTTACATTTTCTCTTCCATGAGCCTTCCTGCAGGGACTTGAGGAAGAGTTATGTCTTCTCATTTAGTCTATGTGGGAGAAGAAACTCCCACAGTTGAGTTCTCCAGTCAATTACTCTTCTTCCTCTCTCTCTTGCAATTGTTCCTGACCCCTTTTGATATCTATATCCTAGTCCTCATGTCCAAATTCTCCTACAGTTTTTTAAAAATTTACATCTCCATGTGCAGAGTATAGCAGGTATGAGATTGTAAACCTACTTGAGGGCATGGATTTAGTCTATTCAAAATATCTATATGGATTCATCGCTCACTGCAGACAAGGTCCATGAGATCTAAAGAACAGTATAACACGGCCCCATAGTTTCAAAGTGCATGACCTACCTTCTTGTGGAACTAGTCTTATGTAATTGAAAAAGAGCCCAAAATATTGATATCAGCTCTAGAAAGTTTGATGACTCAAGCAGATTCAATATTTGTGGGCATTATATTTACTGTTCTCCATTAATTAATGCATACATAACAAAAAAGTGTCTACCTTTGGTTGAGGCACATTTTTTAGTCTTTAAGAGTCAAAAAAACAAAACAAAAATCTCTTACTCTAGCACAGACTGAGACATATTCAGTGCATGAAAAATGTTTCTGACTAAAAATACTCAACTATGCAATAGTCCTATGCACTTTCAATTAATTATTGATAATACCTTTTTGTCATCACTTGTCCCACGTGACTCTTGACACAGAAGACCCTCCGCATCTGAATGCCCACACCACATGTAGCTTCTCCATTCCAGCCAATGGTTGCATTAAGGGCAGTTACCAATGTGTCTTCAGAACAGGGGCCCCAAGCTGATGTCTCCCAGTAGAGTTGCATACAGGAATGGTCATTGCACGAACGATATTCTTGGAGGGCCTGACTAGGGGGGCATGGTTTTCCACCTGCAAAAATCAAAATAAAAAATAATACAGAGTTGTTGCTGTTATCACCATGTTGCTGTTGCTGTTGTTACTGCCATTCTTATTTTTTGTTGTTTTTACTGTTTTAATGGTCTAGAAAGACAGCATTTTGATACAATCTTCCAAAGGACTGGGCCACCGCACCCCATTTCTGACGCTATGGTCATGGTTCTTTTATTCTGAGGACAATACATTGCACCCTTCTCTCCTCAATAACAGGCAACGGTATGCCAATTAGATTTTAAAAATCAATTGATTCTACTGCTCACCTCCGCGTCATGTATCTCTGAGGTAAACTCCAAAGAAATCTGCTTTTATTTTAATATGATTATGCCTACATAAATTAGTCAGTTAGATATAATAGCCCATGACCTTGAAGTGATATAAGATCAAACACAAATACTCACACACACACATTACCTACATATGGTCTCTCTTTCCTAAGACAGTATTATGTTTCTCAGAGAACCACTTTAAGACATCCATCCTCCCTCAAGCAGTGCATTTTACTGCAGTTTGAGAAATCCAGAAATCTCTCTTAAAGTTTGGCAGGAGAGAGCCCATCCTTAAACTCTGAAATAATATCTGACAATGTGTTATACACTGGCAGGGAGACCAGACAAATGTGCAGCCTTATACTCTTGGGTGAGTCAGACAATCAGATTTCATCACTATCTTTTCTTTCACAATTTTATATCCATGTCAAAACTGGTATTTATCTAAAGTATTGATTTTTTCCCTACTCTCCCACACTACAATGTTTTATTCAGTGGGCCAAATGCTCAGGAAGACTTGTGACCTTAGTTTTGTTATTCTTGTTATTTTTTTCCCCATTATATTGACTTTTTTCTCCTTCCAGAAATATAACAGACAAGAGGGGGAGGCCACTGCACTTTAAGAATATGAAAATGTTCATTCCTCTTGACCCTGGCCCCATTTCTTAGGACCACAGACAGAATCTTGTCTAAAAAGGAGTCCCTCAAAGCCAGTGGCCATATTGCTCTGCTGTCCCAGCTGAGCTGTCGGCAGATGAAGCCAAGAGAGGGCCTGAAAGAAATGAAATGACGTATGTGTCTGGGGACAGAGACCATTGCTTTAAATGACAGGAACAGCTGCTCCTCTAATTTGTTCTGAAGTCACCCGTTTATATCCCCATAGCACACTTTAGCTTCTTGAAAGCCGTTTTCACAGCCTTCATCTTTTTCCCTCTCACCACATGCCAGCCTGACAGAGCAGGAAATGAGGACATACAGATCAGGTAGTCTGCCAATGTTAGTGGCAGCTCCCAGTCAAGAAGCCATGTCTCTTGATTCCTAATTTAGAACTCGTTTTACCAGACATATTCCAATTATGTTCCCAACTGCATGAGCAATCTGAAGCTGGATGCATATCAGCCAAGCCTTGTTTCCTTCTCTAAAAAGGTATAATGAAAACTGACATCCACCTGATTGCCATGGCCTGTACATAGTATGGGCTAAAACAAGTCGTATACATATGGGAAGCCAGCATAGATAAACTAGAGGATTAGAGAGGAAAGGCATGCATGGAAAGCAAACTGTTCATTTGGATTTAGGGAACAGAAACCTTTCCTATTACTCACCTTCTCCAGCCAACGCCAGGATAGTCCTTGACCTGGTCTGTTTCCCATTGGAGTTTTTATTTGAACAAGACTGGGAGCAAGATGACCACTCTGTCCACTCGCTTACCACACAATCCATCCGGCAGGGAATTTCACACACCATCTCTTCAGGAGGAGGAGATGCTGGGCAGAGAGTCCCTGATACATCTTCTCCTGTAGTCAACCAGAGCAAGACAGATGTCGATTAATGCAAGATCGAGGCAAATCCCAGGAACATTTAGGTTCCTCTATTACTTCAGTTTAGCTTAGAAGACTTCACCTGGTGTCTCTAAACCAATAACGTGCAAAAAACTGATTTTTTTTCAGCTGTTCATAATATTTGTTTCAAGAAAAACTGTCAGGAGGTCATTTGGCATTTAGAAAGGTAGATACAGCAACAAAACTGCCATTTGTCATCCTTCCCAGGGATGAGTGGGCTTCCTTCAGGAACAATTTAGCCATGGATGGCTGGAGACAGACAGGATTGACATGCTATGGACACCATGTGTAACAGGTACATGTATTTCTGCAAAATGGGAGTCAGAGGAGTCTTTTGGCCTGAAAACCACAATTTATGTTGAGCAATCTATTCAGCAGCCCCCCTCAAATTATCAGCCTAATTTGTTATTGGGTGCTTTCACCTCCAAATATGTAACCTTAAGCGAGATCATCACACAGTGATACTTTTATTCTGTTTGTGCACAGTGGTAAATGTGCACAATAGAAAAGAATCTGTGGCTAAAATTATCTAATGTGTTGAGATAAAAGTTGAAAGCAAGTCCAAAATTTTCCCTAATCTATTCCCTCTTTGAATGATGTGATGATTTAGTCCAACCAAAATACATACACACACACACACACACACACACACACACACACACACACACACACGTATATATGATAAAGGGGGATGGAGTTTTACAATTATCAATAACAGACAAGACTAAGGGGATCATTTCTAAGTTGCTTTTCCATATCTCAAATGATTACAATGCATTTTTTCTAAGCTCTCTTTTAGGTTACTTATTCACCATTTTTAGAATTCAAATATTTTTCTTTATAGATAACAATTCAACTCTTACTATGCCCCCCCCCATTCACAGTCACCTCATAAATACAGAAGACATGAAGAATAGTAAAACCATTTATGGTTTGAAGCAACACATGGAATGTGGAATGGCAACTCTAGGAGACAGGTAGTTTTGTCTTTGTGACTTATGCCCATGGAATTCTCCTGTCAATCTGTCTGACACAAAAAATAACTAATATTTATGCAGTATCCTTGTGCCAGGCACTGTCCTTATAAGATGCTCTTACAGACAGGGTTGACCCATCTTCTTTTATAGATGAGAAGTCAGTGGCTCTGGAAGGAAAACTTGCTCAGGGTCACACAGGCCTGAGTTGGGAAGCAAATGAAAACTTTCTGACTCCAAAAATTCTGGTTTCCCCATTAGACATATTGTATCTAATTCCGAGATGGATATTCCTTTTCAGAGGAAGTAAATAAAACAAGCTGACAGTAAGCAAGACTGCCTGGAGGAGAAGCTAGTGCCCTCCTAAGATCTGCATTCATATTTGTAAATGAGGCCAGGCTCATTGCCCTTGAGGTACAAATAAAATTTTTCAAGCTATTACGAGAAGTAATGGAGATTCTAGTAGAAAATCGAGCTGAAAGACCAGTTCCAATCACTCTCTTTTCAGTCTCAATCTATTTTCAGGTTGAGTCCACACTGTATAGTACATGCAAACATGCACACGGACGTGCATGGACGCGCGCGTGCGTGCGCACACACGCACACACACACACAAACACACACACACACACACACAATACAGCAGCTTAGGGGGAGTGCCTTCCCAAGTACAGAAGTAGGCAGGTCAAACTAAACATACAAACTACATCTAATCAAAATTCAATTTCCACATCTGTGAATATTATGAGGATAATTTTTTATAGAAAAACACTTTAAAGCAGTGTCTTGCAAAGAACATTTTGATGAATAAGAGATATTTGAAGAGCTCTTACTTTAAACAGTGAGGGGGAAAGCTGAGACGTCCTAGATTAAAATAGTAAAATTGGTCTCACCGCTGGAGAGTAGTGTGTGTTGAAAATGCCAACTGCCATGTAAACTTCCTTCGATGGAAATGGTATGGAGTATTTTTCAGTCTTATTTGACTAAAGGCCATCCTTTTTTAGGGAGCACCTCTCCCAGGAATGGTATTTTTACTAACATGTTTTGAGAAAACCCTGCCTTCAAGAGTTACAAAATTATCAACTACTATTTGATGAGCATACACCATGTCCAAGGCATATAATGGGATAAATATGTAAATGAAGATACTACAATTTATCCCCCTAGAACTCATGATTAATAACGGAGATGAGCTATAAATACATAAAGATAAAACCTAGTCCAAAAGTAAATGTCAAGTTGCAAGTGTGTGTTTTAAATAAAGAAGTGCTGTAGTGATTTAGGGAAGAGAAGGACCTCTGGGGAACTAGTCTGAGAACAGAAGGCTTTCAACAAGGAGAAAGAGACAGGGTGAGAATTGGTGGCAATCAGGGAGGGTATGTCAGTCAATGCAACTGTCAACAAAGGTATAATGATGGGAAAATACAAGGTATGTGGAAGACAGTTAATCCTGAAGCTGCCTGAGGAGAAGAGGAAGCCCGTGTTGGAAGAGTTGTTTGACATCAAATTCTGAATAACTTAGACTGACACACCAATTTTGTTCTATTTCCGCCTTCCTGCAATTCCCAAATGCTCAGGTTTCCCGTGACCTAAATTTAACTTCCTCCCCAGTCATCCATCATTCAGCACCCTTAGTATTCACTTCTGGTGCTGGGATGCTTTTTAAGACCTAAGCTTTCCCATAAACTGATATATCCATTTCCACAGTGCAGTGAAATGTCAATACTCCCACCAACACTTTGATAGCTTGTCGATATGGACTAATTTGGAAATGTGAGCAATCAGGTAAGTCATTCTTTAGCGAAGCCAAGCTAATAGTCATGGGCAGGCTCTTCAATTCTTGTGTGAGCTATTTTATAAGAAATCTTGCCAAAGAAAAGCTGCACGATGGGATCCTAGTCACAGGTGGCCTAGCCAGACACAGTTAAGTATCTGAAGGTGAAGCCCAGCACCACTTATCCTCTGGAGCATATCACTTAGCTTCTTTGAATCTCAGTTATCTCATCTGCAATAATGAAATAATAACACTTACTTTTCAAAGACAGTGTGAGGATTAGAAATCACTTATACAGCAAACACAGCAGGGTGTCCAACAACAGAGGGAGGACTCAATATAGAGGAACCTTTAAAACCTTTTAAGAAATGTTGTTTGGGGCTTTCCTGGTGGCGCAGTGGTTAAGAATCCACCTGCCAATGCAGGGGACACGGGTTCAGGCCCTGGTCCGGGAAGATGCCACATGCCACGGAGCAACTAAGCCCGTGAGCCACAACTACTGAGCCTGTGCTCTAGAGTCTGCAAGCCACAACTACTGAGCCTGCGTGCTGCAACTACTGAAGGCTGCGTGCCTAGAGCCCATGCTCCACAACAAGAGAAGCCACTGCAATGAGAAGCCTGTGCACCACAACGAAGAGCAGCCCCACTCACTGCAACTAGAGAAAGCCCACGTGCAGCAATGAAGGCCCAACACAGAGAAAGAAAGGAAGGAAGGAAGGAAGGAAAGAAAGAAAGAAAAAAAAATGTTGTTTGCAAAGATGTACACCGCCAAAACCCAATGGCATTCTTGATCTAAAAAATCTAGATACTTATGCCATAACCATGGAAAGCACTTGCTTTACTGTGCATATATGGGTACAAATAACCACCAACAACTTCACAGACGAGTTCATATGATATATAAAGACTGCTTATAATTATTCAGATCACTTTATTTATCTGTGGCTCATCTAAACCATTTAAGAGCCAAAAATAAAGCACTTGAGCCTGAATAACCTCATCTGCCCATCTACGCTGGTAATAATGATCTTCCTATTGCACAGAGAGAACTCATTTCAAAAGAAGAGCATTTATACTTTCTTGTTTTCATTTTCATGGATGGATCAATGAGACCAACTGAAATCTCAGGCAAGTGTGGAAAATAAAGCAGCATGTGGGACAGAAACTTAGTCATTAAAAGTGATTTTCACAAGCTCTTAAAATCTAATATTACAAAAAATTGAGTATATTTAAGAGGGAAATTGAATTCATTTTTCAAGAAGACTCTAAAATTACTCCAGTTCTCATCACACTCCCTGGGACCAATAATGACAAACTCCACATTCTCTCCTCATAGAGTAGACTTATTTAAACCAGTTGTGATTCTGAAAATATGGGATATGGTGCTGCTCCAACCTTGTCACTCACGATTTTTTAATAATTTAATATGGTGAAATCCACATTACATAAAATTAAACATTTTATTTATTATTATTATTTTTTTTGGCCGCGAGGCATACGGGATCTTAGTTCCCCGACCAGATATCGAACCCGTGCCCCCTGCAGTGGAAGTGCGGAGTCCTAACCACTGGACCGTCAGGGAAGTCCAAAGTTAACCATTTTAGAGTAAACACTTTAGCGACATTTAGTAAATCACGATGTTTTGGCAACTACCACCTCTAACTAGTTTCAAAACGTTTCATTACTCCAAAGTAAAACCCTTTACCCATTAAGCAGTTTCTCCCCATTACTTCCTCCCTCAGACCCTGGCAGCCACCAATTACTGTTCTATCTCTACAGATTTATCTATTCTGAATAGTTTATGTCAGTGGAATCATATAAGTTGTGATTTTTTGCATCTGGGTTCTTTCACTTCGCTATATGATGGAATAATGTTCCGTTGTATATATATACCAAGATTTGTTTATCCATTCATCCAAGCTCATACTTGTTTGAGTCTCTGAGTTCAATTATTTTCAGTATGTACCTAGGGATGGAATTCCAGGGTCACATTCATCACTCAGTTTTGTTTGTCTGTGATTCTGGAGACCTTGGCATAGATGACCAGACTGGGGCCTGGTCCTAGTTCATACTACTGTTCTCATGCTTGGCAATTCCTGGCTAAAGACAACAGTTCTTAGATGAGAGAAAGAAAGATTCTTTTCTTTTTTTTTAAAGTACAGTTTATTTACAATGTTGTGGAAGTTTCAGGTACAGCAAAGTGATTCAATTATATATATATATATATATATATATTCTTTTCCAGAATCTTTTCCATTATAGGTTATTACAAGATATTGAATATAGCTCCCTGTGCTATACAGTAGGTCCTTGTTATCTATTTTATATATAGTAGTGCGTATCTGTTAATACCAAACTCCTAATTTATCCCTCCCCCTGCCTTTTCCCTTTTGGTAACCATAAGTGTGTTTTCTATGTCTGTGAGCCTATTTCTGTTTTGTAAATAAGTTCATTCATATCATTTTTTTTTAGATTCCAAATATAACTGATATCATATGACGTCTCTCTTTCTCTGTCTGACTTACTTCACTTAGTATGATAATCTCTAGGTCCACCTGAGAGAAACCTTCTTGAACATATGAATAAACTCAGGATTCCCTAAAAAATGCTTCTTTTTCTGGTTCAAATGTATACGGTACTTAAAGTATAAATAGCTCATGACAGACTCTCTTTGGCTACTGGTCAAGCAACCATGTAAATTTAACACTAATGTAGCTTTCAGATTCTGGGCTTTCCACATCAACTAATGTTTAAACCATACCTATGCCATATACTATATCCTGTGGCTTTCTTTGTTTTATAAGCCTAAGGAACTAGAATTTAGTATTATGAGCTACCATCTCTCTTTTGTAGTGATAGAACAAACAGCTATAATTCTTAGTTTTCTAACCTATACTGTAAGTGTCCAAAATTAGAAAAGTTATAGACAAAATAGAAAGAGAAACCCAGATATCCACAAATCTACAGTCATATTTTTAAAGTAGACCAGCATTTTATCATTATACACACTTCAAACTACCTTATCTTTCAAAAATAATGCAATTTGGGTACTTTGTCGATATTTCTCTTGTGTGTTATTACACTCTCTATGGAAAATAATGAAGCAGTTATCAGAAATACATGTCATAAAATTTTATGTCCTATTTCAATCTCAGAAAAGAATGCCAATAAACGTTGATTAAACACCTGCCGACAGCTGAGTAAGATGTCAACGGATGGCACATAGCAAATTTACTGGAATTCATATGCACTTAATTCCGTTTTTTAAATTTAAATATCTCCCTAAATGCAAGTAGCTTCTGGCCACTTCTGGACTGGGACCCTAATCAGCTAAGGACATGTTTATATTTCAAACCAATAAAATATGAAAGAAAGCTAAGGGCTAAACAGAAGCCATGTGCAACTATGCAATGCCAGCAATTCAATTAATGTTTCTGCTTGCTGATTTTACCATTTGAAGTGTATTTGTCTATCTAGTTTGCACATATAGGAAGGCAAATTTTAAAACTCTGACGTTAAGTATTATCATATTTATAATAACAGAAACAACAACTGCAATAACAAAATGGCATCAGCATGTGATGTTTGGGAAAGCACAGAGTGGGCTGTACTCTGAGCAAACCATATAGTCTACTGAATATCCATACTGACATCATTAGTTAGGTACTATGGTCACACCTAAGGTACAGAGAGGTTAAAAATACTTGCTCAAGAGTCACATGGGGGCTCCCCTGGTGGCGCAGTGGTTGAGAATCTGCCTGCTAATGCAGGGGACACAGGTTCAAGCCCTGGTCCGGGAAGACCCCACATGCCGCGGAGCAACTGGGCCCGTGAGCCACAATTACTGAGCCTGCGCGTCTGGAGCCTGTGCTCCACAAAAAGAGAGGCCGCGACAGTGAGAGGCCCGCGCACCGCGATGAAGAGTGGCCCCCGCTTGCCACAACTAGAGAAAGCCCTCGCACAGAAACGAAGACCCAACACAGCAAAAATAAATAAGTAAATAAACTCCTACCCCCAACATCTTCTTTAAAAAAAAAAAAAAGCCCGATCACACTTGATGTCTCAACTATTCCTTTATAGAAATCTACCTGCTTTAGTTTTATTCTAAAAAAAAAAAAAGAGTCACATGGCTTGTACGTGTCTGAGCTAGAACTAGAAAACATACCTGTTAGACATTACAAGCTATATTCTTAACTGTTTTGCTGTATTGCATCCTGGTTCATATCTCACATATGTCTTTCTTATTACACTACTTTTAGCTGATGCCGAACCACAAAGAAGGGATTCTATACAATTCACTGGCAGCTAGCCAGTAAATTTAGTATTGGAAAAAATAAGCCGAAAGGAGTGAGCAGTTCCTTGATTATTTAGGAACTGCATCATAAGATGAGGCGGAATAGGGCAATACTTTTCAAAAATAGAAAAGATAAGCAGATGAAGAGAGTTCAGAATGGAGAGATGGAAGATTAAGATAGAATGCAAGACCAAATAGGAACAGGTATGGACATTCAGCAAAAACAGTACAATGTATGAGTAGATAAATGACACAAACACAAGCAAACACTATAATAATGATGTAAGGATGCTCACAAAGTGAAAAAAAAGAGAGAACGTAAGTGCAAAGGCTAAAATAAACATAGTGGAAAATTCAAATGTTAAAAGGAAAAAGACTTTAGGAAAGCAATAATAACAGCTAAAAATAAGAAAACAATATTTCCAAGGTTAAGGTGTTTACAAAAGCCAGAAGTTAGCTGAAATTGCACCTAATGGCAGATGAGTTGTTTGTTCAGAAGCCTAACTGACCAGCTATATGAAGTTCCTCAGCATACAAGAATATAATAGCAGCTCACACTTTGATCACTTAGAATGTACCCAGCATAATGTTACATTTTACACCTATTTATTGACTCATTTAAACATCGACAGTAGTAAACAAAAAAGCATCAATAATAGTAAACATGCATATTGTACATAATAGATGTTAGTGATTAAGTGAACTACATGTATCGACTCATTTAGACGTCACAACAAAACTATGAGGTAAGAATTACCATTATGTTCATTATCTAGATGAGAATATTGAGTCTTAGATAAATTAAAATTACCTGCCCAAAGCCAAACACAAGTAAAATGCTGGAGCTTGAATTTGGACCTGGGCAACGTGGCTCTAGAGTCCATTTCTTAAATACAATGCTTTATTGACATGCACTGCTTCTACTCACCGTCAGGACAATATATGTACCCGGCTACACAAAACCCGATCTAGCGGAGAATCCGTCAAGTGTAAAGCATCCCAATACCTTTGGCTCATGAATCCTGTGTGTTACTCAGGGTGAGAGAAGATGCAAAACAGCAGAAACAGTATATGATTTAGGAGCAAACTACAATTGCTCAAAAAAAAAAAAAAATCCAGGTAAAATCTAATAAAATGTCTCAGTGGGGAAATGTCACATTTTCTTGGTCTCAGTCACACATTCCAGAGGGAAGTAACCACTATTTTATGTGTGTGGGAAAGGTCTGAAAATTACTCACTTAGGTTTACGAAAAAATAACTATGTAGTTCTGTTTTTGACACCTAACAAAATGGGACCTTGAAAAAAAAATTACTTTTTTCTAACAATGACATCAATTTGCTCACAAGCCCTAATTTCTGGTTGGTAGCCAGGGCCAGATGGGAGTTGGGGAAGGAGGTGGGGAACAGAAATATATCCATTTAAAGTAACTTAACACCTCATGATCAAACTAAATCTTTTCAAAGTTAACTCAGCCTCAGTTTCTTAAGGTTTCTTCCTCTCCTTTCCTCCCTTCTCTTTGGGTAGCAGCTGAGTGTAAGAGGAATGTCTGTTTCAAAGTTGCACGTTCTCCTTTGAATTCAGCTGGTTCCCTACTGAGCTATTTCCATCGACTTGGTCTTTGCGTATCATTACCTAGTCTTTGAAGGTGAATCTGCATCCTCTGCTAATTTCTAGGGTCCCTGTCGCAGCTTCTGATTTTCTAATCCACACACTTTATACTCACCTAGACCTGACTCCAAGCTAGTCCCAGTTTCCTGGGGCAGTCAACACCTCCACTTCCCACAGTGGGGCATGATTTCAGGATCACCCCCATGTTATAAATAAACTGGGGAGACCAGGTTGGGAGGGTGATAAGCAGCTGGCTTACATCCACTCTGTGACTCCACACACCACAACACTGTTTCACTACAGCAATACCATCACTTTACGTTGGGATGCAAGGAACCCTGTGCGCAGCGGCTCTTCCTACAGTCTCAAACCTGGGGATGAGGCACCGGCCCCTCTGCTTTTGCTTTCCCTTTAACCTATCTGAAATGTCCATAGTTTTCATTTCCTCAGCCCAACATTTCATGTGCAGAATGAGATGGGGGCAAGGACCCTCATGTCCATGTACCTCTTCTCAACATCCTCCCTAGATTCCTCCTTTCTGATCCAGAAAACTGGCCAATGCAGGATTCTGGCTTATGCTAAATCTGTATTCTGAGTCTTCTGGCCTCTCATCTTGATATCTGGAGGGAGCTCTTTGGAATTTACAAAACACTTGTCTTTCATATGTCTGGCTCTTGCACGCAAAAGCCTGTTTTTCAGGATTATTGTCTGAAAAGAGCTTCAAGATTTCATTTTTGGGCACTAACTTGTTCTGTTTGCATTTGAGATATAATAATCCTAACTTTTTTGGACACAGTAGGTAGCTCAGAAATTTGGTGAGGTGGTGATAGGGTGGGGAGGTCCTGTCCGAGAAGGCACAGAAGCAGACACCAAAAGAAAAGCACGCTGATGTATCTCAGAACAAAATTTGAGGACACCTGCTTAGTATGGAAACCCTGCTTCTCATGAGAATTTTATAGAGAGACTCTGTATAATTTTTTAAAAGATGAATGCAGAATGACAATAATGGAATAAGTGCCCTTAGTAATGCAAGACATGTTTCTTCAAAAGGGAAAATCTTGGAGTAAATAAACAGCGCATTATAAAGGGCAGAATATTTGATGAGGAGTTGTGACATCTGGATTTCAGTTCTGCCTTGAATACTTACCAAAATGTGACCCTAGAAAACGGTTAAGCATTTTTAGCCTTCAGATGCCTTGTGTAAGTAGGAGGTGGGGGACTGCTATCATCCTTGATTGTATTATCAGGTCTGATGATAGATCAGAGAGGCTAATGTAAAATAATACTTTGGAAATTGCAAAGCACCATGGATATATAATGTAGCTTTTAATTACTGGTGAAAATGGGGCTAAAGGACAGTCCAAGTAGGAAAATGATCGGAGTCAAAGATACTATCCTTCTCCATCCCAATTTTGTCTTAGCTAAAGAAATAAGAGGACCTGAAATGATTATAAAGGCAGAAATAATATGACTCATGTCATCTACCTACTTGTCTAGCTATATATATAGCTATTAAGAAAAAGGATTTGGACCAGCTTGAATATGTGGTATACCTTTAGAAAGCACTGCAAGTTGTCTAAAAGTTTTCAAATGTTTGAAAATCAATATTTTTAAGTTAAACTGGGGAAGTCAACAGAGTAAACTGACATATCAGTAAAGCATGATCTCTCTGTAATTAACCTACAGGAACATAAGTTTAATGCCTATAAGTGGGAAATATATTATGATTTATTTAACTACCTCACTTTAATTGCACAATTAAGATGTTTTCAATTTCTCTGTGATAAGTAATACTGCAAAGAACATTCTTCACTGTATCACTGACTGCTTTCCTAAGAATACATTTCTAGAAATGGAAAAACAAAGTCCAGGAATGTGAACTTCATTAATGTCCATGCATGAAAAATACTGCCAGTTTGCTTTCTTTCCATTATTTATCATCACCCTTCATTTTTAAATTTATATACAATAAAATTCACTCTTTGTGCTATACAGTGCTATGGGTTTTGACAAAATGCATAGAACCTTCTATCCACTACCAAAACCAAGAGACAAAACAACTCTATGACCACAAAAATTTCCTTGTGATGCCCCTTTGGTGTCAACCCCTGCCCCTGATCTTAATGCCCAGGAAATGCCGATCTGTTTTCTGTCCCTATAGTTTTGCTTTTGTCCCCCAGAATGTCATAAAAATGGAATTACACCGCATGTAGCTTTTGTAGCAAAGTACATTTGAGATGGATGCATCCACGTTGCTGCATGTATGAAGAATAATTCACTCTTTTTTGTTGCTAAGTAGTATTCCATTGCATGGAGATAGCATGTTTTGTTTATCTATTCTGCTGAAGGACATCTGGGTTGTTTCCACAGTTTGGTGATTATGAATAAAGCTGATATACAGGGTCTTGTGTAAATACAAATTTCCATTTCTTTGGGGTAAATGGTTAGGAGGATAATTGTAGGGTCATATGTAAGTGTAGATTTTTTTTTTTTTTTTTCCGGTACGCGGGCCCCTCACTGCTGTGGTCTCTCCCGTTGCAGAGCACAGGCTCCGGACGCGCAGGCTCAGCGGCCATGGCTCACGGGCCCAGCCGCTCCGCGGCATGTGAGATCCTCCCGGACCGGGGCACGAACCCGTGTCCCCTGCATCGGCAGGCGGACTCTCAACCACTGCGCCACCAGGGAAGCCCAAAGTGTAGATTTTATAAGACACTGTCAAACTGTTTTTCAAAGTGGCCATACCATTTTTCATTTGATCAACAATGTATGGACTTTCTGGTTGCTCTGTCTTCTTATCAGCACTTGACATGACTTCTTTGTTGCTTGTTTAATTTTCATCATTCTTACAGCAGTATAGTGGTAATGCGCTGTAAATTTGGTTTGCATTTTCCTCATCACTAATGACGTTGAACATCCTTTTATGTCCTAATATGCCATTTCTACATCTTCACTGGTGAAGTGTCTATTCAAATCTTTGACTCATTTTTTAAATTAGATTGGGTTACGGATTGAATGTTTGTATCACTCCAAAATTCATATATTGAAGCTCCAACCCCCAAATGATGGTATTTGGAGGTGGGGCCTTTGGGAGGTGATTCGTTTTCGATGAGGTCATGAGAGTGGGACTCTCATTATGAGATTAGTGTCCTTATAAGAAAATGAAGAAAGGGCACACAGCGAGAAAGTGGCTGTCTACAAGCCAAGAAGCAGGCCCTCACCAGACATCAATCTGTCTGACATCAACCTTGATTTTGGACTTCAAGGACCGTTGGAAACAAATGTCAGTTTTTAAGTCACCCAGTCTATGGTATTTTGTTACAGAAGCCGGAGCTAAGACAGGTTGTTGGTTCTCATATTATTGTTTTGAGAGTTCTGTATATATTCTGGATACAAGTTCTTCATCGGACTCGCGATATGCAATTATATGCTCACTGTCTGTGGTTCTTCTTTTCATTTTCTTAAGAGTATCTCTTGCAAAGCAAAGGTTTTCATTTTTAACTAAACTTTTAACTTAAGTCCCATTTGTCAACTTTTTCTTTATGGGCTGTGCTTTGATGCCATATCCAGTTTGCTTTTAAAAAGACAAATTTTCAGGAAGGAACGGAGAGTGGATTGTCTGCTGCAAACAATGAGTTGAAACTTACATATTAGGACCTAAAATTTCATAATTTTGGATATAGTGACCTCTCTAAATAGTGTATCCTAGTATCTAATGCTAACGTAAGTTTTTCAAATATGGTGTGAAAGCCTAGTTTTTCCATGGAAATTATTTACTGATGTAACAGCTGAGAGTCCAGCATTATAACATACTGACAATATGTGTGATGCAATGATAATTAGCTTCTGGGTAAAACCCTTATGTAGTATCCAAGCAGTATAATGCACAATCTATGAAGATGGGACTTTGTCTTTTATAAAACTGCATCAAACATATGGCACAATGTCTGGTACATAGTAGATCTCAACAAATTTGGGCTGAAGGAATGAATGAGAAGGGAAAGATATTTAGTCTATTTAAGATATGAGCTGTAGCTTATGCTTTTGTAGTATGCATCCCAACCCCAGTGGAGTATGCACTGAGATACCTGTGATGAATTCATATGGGGATGTCAGGCACTAACTGGGAAATAGGTCAGATTTCTAACCCCAACATTAACTGAGAGATAGTACAGCGTAATGGATTCTGGAGTCAGACGGCCTGGGTTCCAATCCTACCTCTGACACTTATTTCCTAATACTTAACTGCTCTGTGTCTCACTGTCCTCATCTGTACAATGGGGAGTTCTATTTCATAGGGGACTGTGCTGAAAAGAGTACCTTTTTCCTAGCACGCCTATTCTCCTAGGTTATTGTAAAGATACAATCAGTTGATATATGTAAAGTCCTAAGATGGGAGTCTGTAACCTAGTAGTTAATATTATAGTTATATAATTGTGGTAGTAAGGTACTGAAAGTTACAGACCATGGCAAACTATTTTCATCCCAACAATTTTTTAAGCTCAAGCCTCTGGGAAGCTTGTCTTTGAACAAAGCACAAGAAAATAAGCCTGCTTTTTTCTTGAGTTGGTACATCCTCTTCATTTCTGTCTAAATCACATGCCTGCAACTGTGGGAACTATAATATTGCCAGTTCTTCCCTTCAGACTCTGCACCATTTGAGATCCAAGAAGGATATGTAGAGTTCACCAGCATCTTCTAAGGATTTTTGTACTGGGGAAGAATTCTACAAAAGCAGAACTTTTTAAAGCAGTCAGGGCTTCCCTGGTGGCGCAGTGGTTGAGAGTCCGCCTGCCGATGCAGGGGACACGGGTTCGTGCCCCGGTCCGGGAAGATCCCACATGCCGCGGAGCGGCTGGGCCCGTGAGCCATGGCCGCTGAGCCTGCGCGCCCAGAGCCTGTGCTTCGCAACGGGAGAGGCCACAACAGTGAGAGGCCCGCGTACCGCAAAAAAAAAAAAAAAAAAAAAAAAAAAAAGCAGTCAAATAACCCCGATTGTGTAATTCTCAGGGGAAAACCATACTATTTCCTTTTAAAAGTGTTGTTGATGCCTTTTTTCTATGAATGATCCCCTGGCTATTAAACTGTTCCTATGCAATTTTGCAGAACATGGCAGGGGTCTAATGATTACTTTTTGTACCACGTTAAAGAAGTATAATAAAAACACCAAACCACAAATCTACATTGAAGGTTTGCAGTGTTGAACTAGTGGAGAATCATGCTTGAATATCATTTTCTTATTGAACTGTTGCAAACTAATTAAGACTCTAAAATCATGATTGGATACTACTTTTACAATTTGTTTCACGAACTTATTTCAGATACAGGATTACAGTGCCACAGACCAGAGAACACATAAACTGATTCTCAGAATATGTTTCATCATCCAGCAGAATTTGAGATCAAAACAGAAAACAAATAGCTTTTAAAAACTCAGTTTGGTCTTTTATAAACCAGACAGATGAAAAAACTAAAATCTCCAAATGAAAATTAGGTAGGCAATAATTAGAAAAACAGGATGGTGAAAGAATGAACACTGAAGGTTTATTAAAGTTCTTATTCAAGTCAAGCTGATGTCAGGTGGAAATCTGTATGTATAATAAGTAAAAATGTTTTCACCTAGATTAATTATGTGGTTGGTAGGAGGTCCAAGAATATAACGATTTCCACTATAATAATTTTTACCTACTATACCTCGCTAGTATTTCTTAAGACTGATATTGATATCTTCCAGCAATTGAATGAATTCTAAAGTAGAATAAACCCTATCTCTATTTGTCTATCTTCCCCAAAATGATCTACAATTATAATGATAATTCAATTGGCACTGCCGTTTTTCCAGCCAATCTCAAGTAGCCCCCCAAAATCGATAAATAAACTGAAGTAAAGTTTAAAAGATTAAAATAAAATGTATGCTGAGAGACTTCAAAATACAAGGTTCAAAGTCAAGCAAATATTTCAAACCTCACTTTATACCGTTGCCAAATTTGCCTCGATACTTCATCAGAGTAATTGTAACATTTGATTCAAGCTGTACGCTCAGAGGAATAAAAGATAAATACAGACACTTGAAACCTGTGTACTCCTTTTTCTCCTGCACTGAGCCCGAGAAGAAATATGTTCTTATTTCATGAAATAAATATTATTTTATTGGATGTCTGCTTTCCTTAAGAGGTCAAATCCTTAATTACATCATTAATAATTATGTAGACATTTACTGCCTGCAAGCCATGGTTTCTTTGGAAGCAATTTAAGAACACTAGATATTTCCGATCATTTATCTTATTCTAACTGGCCCACTGGTTAGAAGAATAATTTTCTAATCCTTCCAGGCAGTTAACATAGCACTTACTAGGTTATTTGTAAACAGGCACTTTTTCCTGAGACGTAATAAATGGAAAGAAATGTCTGCTTAATAGATTTAAGGTTGCATAATGTCTTAAGTCTTTAGCCCATTACACTGATTGCTTGGCCAGAGAAAATGGTGTGTCTTATGTATTTCTGAATGCCCAGTGCCTAGAACAGTACATCGTTCATAATAAATATTCAATAAATGCTAATTGAACTGAAGTGTAATTGAGCTGAACAGATGTTTTATTAGAGTCTGAGACATTTCTGGCACCCATAGGGGTAGCACAAATTGAGGAAATTTTTAAATGCCTAGGAATGTACCAACACAAATATATCTGATCAAGGTCCTACTGCTATGAGTAAAAACATTGATTTAGAAGCAGAAAGGCCTGGCTTTGGATTCTAGCCTGTCCTTAATAGTTGGGTGTCACTGGGTAAGTTATTTCAATTCTCTATATTGGCTTCCTTATCTAAATACACGAATAACGATTCCTACCAATACATCACAGAGTTACGTGATAATTAAATGAGTTACGATTAAAGTAACAGGTGCACAATAAGTGTTCAGTATGTCTTGGTGGTGACGGTGATGATCGTGACAATGACAATGATAATGACATATGTCTACAAACCTTTATTAATGCCTTTAGATTGTGCGTAAATTCACTGCAGATACAAGCGGATGTGTGAAAGACTATTCTAGCACAGGAGAGGAGTTAGGAAGGATGTAGAAAATAATGAATACACCAAAAGGCATTTATGCAAAGATATGCAAGGCACCACCTGATCTGTCAGTTTGCTTGCTTAGGCAGTGGGTTTACCTATGCATGGCTTTTATTTTGCTTGGGGTAATGTTCCATTAGCATACATTTCCTTAGGGGGAGATGCTGAGAAACAATGCTGACTGGCAAGAGGAACGTGTCAAAAGGAAACGTTTGCAACAGGGGTTGCCTTTAGGTAATCAAAAATAACTGAAAGTGCCAAGGGGGAAGATAGCAGAATATTCAAAAAAGAGTCAAATTCCCATTATATTTACCTCTCAGAAGATACAGGAGCAAACTTGCTCCGAGGCAATCAGGGGAGGTAAATCAGTGCTACTGAGCAGCCTTAAAATAGGAACACTGGCATTGGCAGCCTGAGCATCTGATGCGTTCCTCTGCTTACAGACCTGGCGTCCTGTGATTTTCCAATCTAGTTTGCGCAGATCAGCCAAAGCTCAGGAAACCCCATTTTTTCTTTCCCGGTGAAATTCCACCAACTGTGAAAGCTTAATCACCAGTCTGTTTCATACAGGAAGCGAAAGCCTGGCTGACTTACGAGATCTGCACTAGGCCTATCAAACCCATCCCTGGACATCTGGGTACCACGGGGCACTTGTGTTCAACTCAGAAGTAATTGTACATTGTTTACCATCAGGCTTGACAGAGGTTCCAGCAATGTCATACAGATGAAATTGCAGCAACATAGAAAGGGAAGTCTATTCTGTTTCCCTCATTAATTGCTTTACCTGAAATCTCAAGTCGGTAGGGAATAAATTGGACCCACTCTTCCAAACTGAGATGTGCAAATGGAAGAGGAATATGTGTGATAATGTGCCTCAAAATACAAAACCTCCAAAGTTAGAGAAAGAAATATTGTTTCTCTAACTTAGAAAATGCTCTTCAATTCTCTTCATTATTCAGTTACAATGGAAGAGGATATCCTGACGACTGACTTTGGCAGAAGTTGTTATGTGTGCAAAGGAAGAAATATGTAAACGGAGAAAAATATAAAACTTTCGATGTTAATCTATATTTTAATACCCAAGCATATCTTGACAAACTTTCAAATACAGAATGCATGAAATCCATAAAATATATATGAGCATGATTGCATTACTGTTTCTAATTTATTTTCCCCCTCAACAAAATTCTGCCTTTGAATTCTTATTTATTATGCCTTTTATTCAACTGAGTACCCAGGCAAAAAATACAATAAAGCTTTGCTAATTGCATAAAATACTGAAACTGCAAATAGAATTCCACTATCTTTATGTACTCCTGGTCCTATCTCACAGCTTAATCTAAAAACCTAGTTAAGGAAGGCATGATTTCTTAGACCCTTATCCTGATAAATTACTTTCAGCACCTCAGAGAAGAAATTTTCAGACAAAACTCAGAAATAACATTTCCACCTGTTCAAAAGAAGTCAAAGAGCTAATTCACAAAGATCAAGAGATTAAAGAAGACAACAAATGTGGCCAATGTCTTGACACAATCCTTCCAAAGCAAGTATGTCTCCTACCCTCTTGCAAGGTCTAGAACTGAATCAAAATCTTGCGAGAAAGTTAAAACTACTTCTAGGTGGTCATCTTTATTAGGTCAACATTTTAAAACGTACTGTACTGTCCTAATTTCCTAATCTATATATCTCCTTCTGCTGAAGGCATATGGCGCTCTCCAGGCCACCATTCTCCTCCGTACATTACAGAAAACAAACGCTTTATTCCAAACGACTCCTCTCTCTATAAGGACTTTGACTATCGGTTTTAAGAATTTGTATAACCTGCCTCGGAATCTGCGGTGCCTGTAGAAGTTGAGAGCAGTCTCTGTTAAAATGCTTATATCTCTCTTTACCTTCTACCAAAGGCATGACTTTTAAAACTTGAATATTCATTACAAACCATGCTAGAGATTCTTATTAGAGTTCACGTTCTTATTTTAATAGGTCCATTTCCATTTGTTCCCTAGTCCTTAATGTCAGCAACCTTATATGCTAAACACAGGAAAGATAGTAAACAGAAGGAAAATCCAGATAAAAAGTGTATAAATAGACATAGTAACAATGTTAAGTGTTGCTTATTTCCCAAAAATGGCTTATATGGGAAAAGCACACATACTACCATTACTACATAAAGTCTATGGGATAGGTTATCATCTAGAATCAGAGCTTTCAACTTACTAGTTTATTTCTTTTTCTCCCACTTGAAACATACTGGCATGTAAATTCTCATAATAAAGTTCAACATTATTACCATTATTTTTATTCTTATTCTTACATGAGACTCTGAATTTTACTACAAAGGAAACATTTTTAAAAGTCTTCTAGTTTTCATTGTTAGATTATTGGCAGTATTCTTTCCTCTTTCTCTATTATGTTAACTTGATTCTCCATATATTCTAGGAAGTAAAATATAGTCATCCTATTAAAAACAAAGGTTTATGTCATAATCTAAAGGGCATGTGTATTATAATATATAATATGCAGGTGCTTCCTTACGTGTACATCTCACATATCCACATTTACGTCAATCGTAATAACTGCGCACAACAAGAATAACTTTTTTTAAAGCTATGTTTGTATATCATTTGTTTAATTGAGACACTATACTTTGATGGCAAGTGTGAGCAAATAAAACTGGCTGAGGTCTTTGGTTTAACTTTGGTCATTAACTTTTCCTTCTTTATTTGAAAAGAAGATGAGACTTTTGTCCATACTTTTAGAGGTGAAAAAGGCAATCTTATTTAATTTTAAACAGCGCAGAATTTAATTTTATACACATTAAAACATAAACAGAACTTGAATTCATGACTTCAGCATATTAAAACTCCACCCTAATGCAATAAAAATTTTAATTGCATAAAATATAGAATTGCATTTTTGTGAGGTTAAAGGAATGCCTGGGATGAGCCTGAGTAGTTAGCTGGGTGTTCCTGGATCTGGCTGTGATCCAGTCCCGCCTGCCACTTGTCATCACCTGGTGGCTGGTGGTTTACATGAGAACGGGAACAATTCCAGGTCCTAAGACTGGCTGAGATTTCCAGGATTAAGATCAAGATTCCAAACTGAGTTTGTCAGTATTGGTTTTATCAGCTCAATTTGTCTAA
This sequence comes from Globicephala melas, assembly GCF_963455315.2. Lineage (NCBI taxonomy): Eukaryota > Metazoa > Chordata > Mammalia > Artiodactyla > Delphinidae > Globicephala > Globicephala melas. The sequence continues at coordinate 91,758,362 of NC_083320.1, forward strand.
GGAGAATACTGGGGATGAAGGGGGCAGCTCTCTGCTTGTCCACTTGAATTTTGTTTCAGCATTAGTAGATAATGATATATGTTATGTATAATAATTAATAGTATGATATGGCATATATAATGGCAGATAATCACATAGATAATCAATAGATCAACTGTTACCATATATGCCATACCATGCTATTATATGTGATCATCTGCTATTATATATGCCATATCATACTATTAATTGCATTATGGTATAATATAATTATATTATATACTATATATAAGCTAATATTAACTTAATGTTATAACCTAAAAATATTGTATCATATATTACCTTTATATTATATAGATTAGACAAACAGTATCAACTAAGATCAAAGGTATTATATATTATATGTACCATATATTATATATTATACTCTATATTATATTATAATTATATATATATAATTATCTGCTAATTTAGTAAAAAAATTTGAGTGGAGAGAGTTGGTGTTATGTAATACCAGATACACTGAAGATGTGTCAGATATATACAGTATCTGATAACTGATATCTATTTATCTGCATCTATATATATCATTGGAATATAAATTTTAAAAGTAGTCACAGAAAATTTTGACAGAGATTATGTGCTCTGTCAAAGAAAAACCAGAAATGGATAGTAGTCAAAGCGGTAAAAACAGATTCTATTCAGGAATCTTGCAACTGGGGAAAAGAGACCTCAGTATAGAACTGGGCTCAATTCTGAACACAATAAGGAAAAGTGGGGCTTTATAGCCAATGAGCACAGCAGTGAGTTGGTGGATGGAAAATTACTAAGAGGGTGGTGTAATCCTTGCTAAAATGACCTAAGAGGATTCTTGCTGAAGCCTGGCCAGGATGATCAGATATCACCTGGGGGTGATAAAGGATGAGGAATTTGGTCAGGTATTGACGGTGATCAGATCAGATATCATTGGGGCTTCTGTCTAACCTGACTTAGCAGGATTCTTCTAAAAATGGACACTACAAGGACAGAGATGAAAGCCCAAGGTGTGGCCTAGTTAAGGAGAGGGTTCAGAGGAGTTTGACTAAAGTTTGGTCACGGAGAGAATCTTTGTCAGCCCCAAGTATGCTAATATTTCTCAGTGTATTTTGAAATAACTCACAGCCTTCTTCAAATGCAAGTTTTCAAAGATACTACATATCTGATAAGGGTTCCCTGTAACATTTTTTTAGCATACAGATACTAGCTTATAGAATTTAGGACAATTTCTGTTTAGGCAGATTCCATAAATCGGGGCCTGAGTTGAACTACATTCCTGTCCTTGAAACTTTATTCAGTTACCAACTATCAAGAAAAGTAGTCTAGTTCTTATTTTGATTCCTAAGCCATAATTTTATATAATTTGCTCTTCATTCCCAGGCCTTCTCTTCCTAGCATTTTAGTTTTGTCCCTGGAGCTGTCCTCAAGACTTAGTGCATCATTTTACATATTAAACATACTCAGAACTCATCGTAAAAATGGTTTATGTTCATGACTGACTAGAGACTGCCTTCAGCTACATAGTTTCTGAACTAAAAGTCACAGGACAAAAATGGCACTCTTTGTATAGTAAAGAAAATGCCAACTTAACGATGGGGCCTGCCTTAAAGCACTTGGTATTACCGTATCAGCTCTCAGTACCGTCCACTTTCAAAGCCACTGGCCTCAATTCAGATCACGTTTTAATTTGCCTTAAAATTATACTACATACTATTTCTCTTGGGCACATTTTCAATTACCCAGTTTGGCAAAATTTCTTGACAAATCAAATCAGCTCTGAATAATTTTCAAGCATTCTCAAATCTTTCCAAATATGGGTAAAGAGCTTCCTTGTGAAGGTTTCTTATACTTCTCACATGAATAGCTGCTTCCGTACCATTTCAATGGCCCTCAAATGCTAGTGGAGACACAGCCTTTGAAAATAAAACCAAAAGTTCATTCATGACAAATGAATCCAGGAAAAGACATCGACAAAACTATGGTATCTGCCAAAAACAAACAAAAGGTAAAAACTGACGAGAATCAAAGGGTAGTAAATCCAAAATCCAAAAGTGACGTAGTTTTATACAAAATATAGCTTTTAAAGATATGTAATGAAAGAAATATTTAACAAAATTGTTGACTTTTCAAGCACATATTAGAAAGCATCATTACAAGTACTATTGTGGTTTTATATTTGTGTGATTTTTTTTAAATGCTTGGATTAATGTTAGAATGCCCCTTTCCTTTATTAAGCTCCAAGGTGAGTCTATTCCTATTTTTCTCAGCATGGTATCTTCATTCCCACCATTGAACCTAGCACAGAATATGAACTTAATAAATACATCTTCAACGAATGAACGTAGGCCTAACAGGAAAGACTGATTTATTTTCCCCCCACCTTTACTGAGGTATAATCGAGATAAACATTGTGTTAGTTTAAGGTGTACAATGGGATGATTTGATACACATGTATACTACAAAGCGATCACCACAATGTGGTTAGTTAACACATCCTTCAGCTTATATAATCACCATTTTTTTCTGTTTGGTGGTGGTAAGAACACGTAAGACTTACTATCATACACACTATGATACACAGAAGATAACTGACAAGAGCTTGCTGTATAGCACAGGAAGGCCTATTCGGTGCTCCGTAATGACCTCTATGGGAATGGAGTCTAGAAGAGAGGGGATATATGCATATCTACAGCTGAGTCACTGTGCTGCACAGCAGAAATGGACACAGCATTGTCAGTCAACTCTACTCCAATAAAAATAATTAACAAAAGAAAGACTGACTCTCTTAGCAACTTGCAAATATACAAGAGTGTTGTTAACTGTAGCCACCATGCTGCACATTAAGTCACCAGAACTTATTCATGTTATAACTGAAAGTTTGTACCCTTTGACCAACGTCTCCTCACTTCTCCCACCCTCCAGCCCCTCTCAACCACCATTCTACTCTATGCTACTACACGTTTGGTTTTTCTAGAATCCACATATAAGTGAAATCATACTGTATTTGTCTTTCTCTTATTTCACTTAGCATAGTAACCTCAAAATCCATCAGTGTTGTCATAGATGGCAGGATTTCCTTCCTTTTGTGGTTAAAATAATATTCCATTGTATGAATATACCACATTTTCTTTCTCTGTCAACAGACAGGTTGTTTCCATGTCTCGACTACTGTGAGCAATGCTGCAATGAACATGGGAGTGCAGATATCTCTTTGAGATAGCAGCTTCATTTCTTTTGGACATATACCCAGAAGAGGGATCTTATGGTAGTTCTACTTCTAATTTTTTGAGAAGTCTTCATACTGCCTTTCAATATTGGCTGTACCAATTTACATTCCCACCAACAGTGGACAGGGTTCCCATTTCTCCACATCCTCACTGATACTTGTTATCTCTTGTCTTTTAGATGTTAGCCATTTTATCAGGTGTGGGGTGATATGTCCTTGTGGTTTTAATTTACATTTACCTGATAATTAGTGAAGTTGAGCATCTTTTCATGTATTTGTTGGCCATTTGTATGTCTTCTTTGGAAAAATGTCTATTTAAGTTCTTTACCCATTTTTCAGTTGGGCTATTTGATTTTTGTTTGTCTTTGCGATTGAGTTGTGTGAATTTCTAATATATCTTGGATACTGACCTCTTGTCAGATATAAGGTTTGCAAATATTTTATCCCATTCCATATGTTGCCTTTTCATTTTGTTGATTGTTTCTTTTTCTGGGTAGAAAACTTTTTAGTTTCATGTAGTCTCTCACTTGTTGATTTTTGCTTTTGTTGCTTGTGCTTTTTGTGTGATATTCAAAAAATCACTGCTAAGACCCATGTCAAAGAGCTTCTTCCCTATGTTTTCTTCTAGCTTTAGGGTTTCAGGTCTTACTTTTAAGTCCTTAATCCACGTTGAGTAACTTTTTGTGAGTGGTATAAGATAAGGATCCTGTTTCCTTCTGTCAGGTGTGAATATCCAGTTTTCCCAACACCATTTATTGAAAAGACTCTTTTCCTCACTGAGTCTTCTTGGGTTTCTTGTCAAATACTAGTTGACCATATATGGGCTTATTTCTTGGCTCTCAATTCTGTTCCCTTGTTCTACGTGTCTGTTTTCATGCTAGTATCATACCGTTTTGATTATTAGAGCTTTGTAATATAGTTTGAAATCAGGAAGTGTGATGCCTTCATCATTGTTGTTTCTCAAGATTGCTTTGGCTATTTGAGGTCTTGTTTGGTTCCATAAAAATTTTAGGATCGTTTTTCCAATGAAATTTTACTAGGGATTACATTAAATCTATAGGTGGCTTTGGGTAGTATGGACATTTTAATATTAACTCTTCTGATCCACAAACACAGGATATCTTTTCATTTCTTTCATCAATGTCTTAATAAATATTTCATTTTTGTTTGTTTTGTTTTTGTTAATTTTCATTTTATTTTTGGCTGCACTGGATCTTCATTAGCTGTGCACAGACTTTCTCTAGTTGCAGCAAGTGGGGACTGCTCTTCGTTGCAGTGCAGGGGCTTCTCATTGCAGTGGCTTCTCTTGTTATGGAGCACGGGCCCTAGAGAGTGTGGGCTTCAGTAGTTGCGGCATGCGGGCTCAGTAGTTGTGGCACACGGGCTTAGCTGCTCTGAGGCATGTGGGATCTTCCCAGACCAGGGATCAAACCCGTGCCCCCTGCATTGGCAGGTGGATTCTTAACCACCACGCCACCAGGGAAGTCCCCATCAATGTCTTATAGTTTCAGTGTATAGATCTTTCTCCTCCTTGGTTAAATTTATTCCTAAGTATTTTATTGTTTTTGATGTTGTTTGAACAAAATTGTTTTCTTTATTTCTTTTTCAGATAGTTCATTGTTAGTGTATAGGAATAGAACTGACTTTTGTATGTTGATTTTGTATCCTGAAACTCCACTGATTTTGTGTGTTATTCCTAAGAATTTTTTTTTTTTTGGTGGAGTCTTTTAACGATTTTCTACCTATAAGAGCATGTCATCTGCAGAAAGAGACAGTTTTACTTTTTCTTTTCCAATTTGGATGCCTTAAGGCTGCTTTTCAATCCTCGATTTTCTTTTTGTTATCTGATAATAGGCAGGTACTCAAGTAAATTCCATGAAAAACTCTTTGAAATAATAACCGTTATTTCAATGACAAAAATAACAACAAATAAATTCATGGAGCACTTAACTACCTATTAGTTAATTTCCCACATTGTGAGTTATATAATCATCACCATAGGTATTAGTAGAGATCTTAGCACTAGTCTTATTTTCACAAGGAATCTGAGGTAAAAGAGGATTAACTGGGTTGCACCAAGTCAGCTAATGCATGGGAGAGCCATATCTTAAACGTCTTTCTATTAATATCGTTTATAAATTCTATGCTAAAAGTTCATCTAAATAATTAAGTAATTATAATATTAAAATACACGATTTGAAATAAAAATTACATAATGTACATATGCTTCCCAAGTAATTTAGTGTTTTGCATTACTTTTTATATAAAATGCTGGCTTTATTGAGAAAATCTTGAGTTGGAGACATGAAGACCACAGTTATGGCATAACCTTGTATGCATGTATGTGTCTCTGTGTGTGCTGTGAATGTAGGATGGGTAGAGTCTGGGTGAAGTCACAGACAGGCAAGATGGGTTAATAGTTTTATATGGGCTATGTCCCATTGTTCAATGTCAAATTTTATGAACAAAAATATCAAACAGTTGGACCATAAAATACACTTTCTTATGGCCAGTATCAATTTCTGTTTATGCAAATCTTACCTCCTGAGAGGATGTGAAGGATATTTGAGATCACTTGCTACCTTTGAAACATTAAATGCCTGGGAAGTACCTTGCCATATAATAGGTTCTCAATCAATGTTCACCTTCATAAGCTGCTGAACTCCAGACAAAAAAAGAAAAAACAAAGCCAAAAAATACAGCTAAGAAAGAATAGCTAATATTCCTGCAATCAACAGGATCAAAGTTTGAAAGAAACAACTATAATATGAATAAATTCTCTTTTCTCTCCCAAATGAATTATTCTAAAAACACTTCAAAATAAATGAGAGATACATAAAGAGTTCAAAAGCTGTATGACATCCCAAAGCCTGATGTACCTAAAAGGCTAAGTTCAATCTCCTGAAATAACTATTTTAAAACTCTAACTAGAACATAATCTCATTAAATGACATAATGCAAAAGTGAACATAAAAACTGTACAAGAGAAACATTAAACACTTTTCAGAAGAAGTTAATGTTTATTACCATAGTCTTTGATATACCTCTCATCTCTAGGTTAAATGCTGTGTAACTGTAGTGCTGTGCACCAAACTAAGTCAGCCTAGTAATTTCTTATAAAATCCCCCCACTCATAGTTTATAAAGTTTGGCAATGACTTATAGGTATTTTAGACAGAGATTTATCCTTGAATGTTTTCAATGTTTAAACTTGAAAAGAAAATAATAGAGGTTCCTACCCGACTATACCAGCAAATACTTGAATCAGCTTCGGTAGGTAATTTAAAATAAATGCATATATTTTAACATCACTTTACAGAGTGCTTCATTTCCTCATATATCTCTGCACCAATTATGCAAATGTCTTCCAACTACATGTGGCAGAACTTGTTAATATTGTATGCCTACATGCTTAGGCATGAGCTACTTATGCTTATTGATTACTTAGTGGTAACAGCTACTTAAATGTCCAAAAGTGGAAGCTTGATCGGCTATGAGGAACTTAGATGACGTAGCATCATTGAGGAAAAATACACAGCATGCTGTCTTAGTTTGCTCAGGCTGCCGTAACAAAATAGCACAGCCTGGGTGGCTTTAAACAACAGAAATGCATTTTCTCACAGTTCTGGAGGCTGGAAGTCCAAGTCAAGGTGTCAGCAGTTTGAGTTTCTTCCGAGGCCTCTCTCCTCATCTGGAGAATGGCGGCCTCCTCGCTGTGTCCTCACATGGTCTTTCATCTGTGAATGCACCTCCCTGGTGTCACTCTGTGCACCTGAATTTCCTCTTCGTATATGGATTCTGGTCACGTTAGATTAGGGCCCTAACTCTAACTGCCTCATTTTAACTTAATCACTTCTTTGAAGGTCCTGGCTCCAAATAGAGTCACATTCTGAGGTCCTGAGGGTTTGGACTCAACATATGAGTTTTGAGGGGACACAATTCAGACCATAACACACACCAAGTAACTGTAACTCTCAGGTTTCTTAAATTCAGATAATATTTGGTAACTTGCTCTCTACCTCCATGTACTTAGAATTGCCGGTACATTAAATAATTATTTGGGCATTATTGTAGGGATTTAATCATTTGCAGAATCCAGCAGTACCTAGTTCCTGTTCTTACATTTAAATGTGAAACAAGTTAAGTTTCCAGATATGACCAGATTTTTAAAACAGGTAAAAGGTATAACAGTAATTACATTACTTCCAGGTAAGCAATGTAGTCACAATTGCATTAGAAATAATTTAATCACCGCTGTACCTCTTAACCGTGTCTGACCGCAAATCAGGCACAATGCGGGAACTAGTAATAGTCACTAGTGAAGAGATTAAACTCAGTCCATTCACTCACACGTGTATTTTTTCTCATCCATTTATTTTTTATGGAAGAAAACTTCCTGTGCCAGAGTTACGGATTCAAGAAGAATTAAAGCCTAATTCCCGCCTTCAAAAGGATCAGACTCCAGTGGAGTCAGCCATGTAGGTAAAGACCTATTTGATCAGTGTTAGAGGTATTTGAGAACAGCAAGGATGGCACATAGGAGGTCATGATCGATCACAGGTTCCGAGGTCAGAGAAGGCTTCACCGAAGTGGTGGCAAAGGGACTGAGGTTTGAATGAACATGAAGTCACTGAACTCCAGGAGGAAAGCACGTAGCCCAGGTTTCCGTCCTTGTGTGCTTGTCCCGTCCCCGACTTCTTGAGTCCCCACCCACCACTGTGTATAAAATATTCAATTTGATGCCATCTCATAACATCTAAAGCCACAATGGCTGCCCATCCTACTGCTCACTTCATTTGTCCTTTTTTCTCTTTCCACCTGTTTTCATGTTGCATGATTTGTTGATGTTTTTCTTCTTGTAAATGATTTGCCTCCTGCTCTGGTGGCCAAAAGGTGAAGAGCCAAACACTGTGTAGAAATTTGTCATCACCTGCTGCCTCATATGCATTAATTCAATAGATCTTGATTAACTGAGGGTTCTTTATCATATGTATCCATTCTAGGGCAGTGGGGTTTGGTAGAAAAGTGATGTAGTAAAATGAGCCAAGCTTTGGACCAGAAAGACCTAGATTTCTGATCTTCTGGGCTTGAACAAATAATTTCAATTTGCTGAGCTCAACTTCCTCATTTGTAGTAAAAAAAAAAAAAATGTTGATTATAAACTCTACTTGGTTTAGTTGTTAACATATGAAAGCACCAAAACACAGTAGGTACCCCACTAGTAGATGCATTACCACCATCTTCCTCCTCTTTTAGACCTTGCTTTATCTCTTCATTCCTTCTGACACTGTCTTAAATTACCTATTTAGATATCTCTTTCTTTCTAACATCAGCATCCTCTTTCCCTCTAAACTTTCCTTTCTAGAAAAACAGTGATAACTTTCCTCAAGCATCACCTGATCCACTCCCACCCCTTCCGTGAACAGTAGACACTTCTGCTTTAATTAGATCAAATCCTTGTTTATTTAATTGCTTTTATTTCTCTCAATATATTAATTTGTATTCACAGCTCCAGCCATGAAAGTGCATCTATTACTCTTCTCCCATTCAACTTCAAGTACTGCGTCTCTGCAAACAATGTGCCCATGAATAGTGACTGCCTAATAAAGTTAAACAAAATGTACCCCTGCCCTTACTCTGATACATTACCACAAAACATACCTCTTCCCCCTACCCAGAATGCCTCCTGCACAGAACTCTCCAAGAGTTTATTTTGTTCCAAACATGAGCCCTGTTCAATTCTTCAGTAGAGAACAGTGATTCTCAGCCCTGTTTGCATATTAGAATCACGTGGGAATTTTTAACATATATATTGATGCTAGGGTTCAAACGAAATTCAATTAAATCAGTGTGTTCGAGGATGCAGCGCACTGATATTTTTTTAAAAGTTCAGCAGGTAATTCAAATGTGCAATCAGGGATGAGAACCTGTGAGTGGCAAGCGGCTACACAGGACTGTGTCTTTGGGGCTTTAAATACTTTCATTTATGCTTATCCTATCACCTTCATTAATTTTATTGTTGAATGCAAAGACCATTTCCCTGTTAAGTTTGCCCAGGTACTAGATGCATGTCCTTAGGCAAGTCATCTAACCTCCCATAACCAGTGTCCTGATTCTCAGAACTTAATGGGGCCTCCTACTCCCAGGGAGTGTCAAGAATTAAATGAGAGTGCAGTTGTAAGGTAAATATAGAGTATTCAACACCTGCTTAAGAATCACCCACTAAAAATAAAATGCCCTGCCTCCACAATCACCCTCCCCAATCCGCCCCCTTTAAAAAAAAAGGAAATATGAAAGACATGCAGATGGAAAAAAAGCAAAAGGAGACTCTTTGTTGAAAACATAAACTACTTTCTTTGTCAGAAGAGGCACAGATTTGGGACCTCCCTGGTGGTCCAGTGGTTAAGACTTCACCTTCCAATGCAGAGGGTGCGGGTTCGATCCCTGGTCAGGGAGCTAAGGTCCCAGATGGCTCGCAGCCAAAATACCAAAACAGAAGCAATATTATAACAAATTCAATAAAGACTTTAAAAATGGTCCACATCAAAAACGTCTTAAAAAAAAAAGAAAAGGCACAGATTTGTATTGTAAATGAAGTTCAGTAATATAAGAAAATAAGTTAGTAAATGCTATTAATGTGGACAAATGTGCTGACAACAAGCTGCTGCTGACATTATTCTGAACACAAGGATAACTAATGTATTAGAAGAGCAAATAGGGTCTGAATTAACGCAAACTACTATAAAATAAATGTACAGCTGTTGCAGAATCACTTCCCTGGGATTTAAGATGCACATAATGTTAAAAGTAAAAATATTTAAATTCAAAAGTAGTGCTCTCCAGGACCCTAGAACCTGAAAAGATGGAACCATTTCTATCTGTCTGCATTTTTGCAAAAAGGAACAAATTTGGATATAAAGAACTTCCAGAGTTGAGAGTGATGGTCAAAGTCATCCAAAACCATAATGCTGTAGAGGTCTCATATCTACTGAACTCAGAGATAACAGTGAGAAACAGCATTTGCCTCTATTGTACTATAACCAAACAAACAAGAACTAAAAATTACATAACTAAAAAACAGAATCAGCATCAAAGGACTGGGTTTAACTATCCAATTTCTTTAATTTCCTGAGAAAATTTTCAGTAAGCGGTCCATCATTACTTGAATTTTTCCAGTAGCAATAAACTTAAAATCTTCCTGATACTGGCTGAAAAGATTTCTTACAAATTCCATTCATTTGTGGTAGAAGAATCTTTGTGATTCTCTGGAGTCCCATCGAGACCAAATAAAACAAGTTTAACACATGTTCTACGTGGCAGACTTTTAGATGCCTGATGACAACTTTTACAAATCCCAGGAATCTTTTCTCAAAAACTTATGGTTTTTCCACTGTCAACACTCTATTCAGCAATAAAACTGGCATTAGAAAAATGGTACCCTGTGGCATCCTGCCATCTTCCTTCCTTCCTTGGACCATAGGGGGATCTGAACCTGTTTTACACAGAGACAACAAAGAAACTGATGATCGTAGTAGATCAAAGACCCTATTTTAGATCATCCACTTGTGGTGTACCCTGACCTTCTCGCTTCTTATAGAGTAATTGGGCATTATATTCAGATCCAGTATTCCGTGATGATGATGACTTTTATCATGCATTAGTGATGCCTCTTGACTCCAATTTTTGTTAATCATTTCACAGTCTTACAAATGCCAATGTTTTAGTGGTTTTTTCTTTTTGGTAAATTTGCTAAAATTCTCTATAAAATCACTACATCATCAACTATGAAAACTGCTACGTATCATAACTCACACTTTTCAAGTATAACTTCTTAAGATTTTCCGTTGATTCTTGGTTTCCTGATATATTTAATGTAGGTGATATGCCTGAACAAAGCCACATTTATACTAAATAAATGTATGTGCATACAAATAAAAATTGTATATGTATTTCTAAAAGAAAGTCTTATTTTTGAAATGGTTTCCTTTGAAAAAAACATCAACTGTAGAATGTCAATTATAATTTCTCTTTTACCTCAGATCTCAATCACACATAGACAACTGAACGCTAGAGCCGCTGACATGCAAAAGGTTGCTAATAAAAATTCACAGCTGATATTGCAGCACAGAAAGTATGGAAATCTGAAGAACACAGCACCAAGGGAAAATAAGACGCACCATGGGCCTCCTGACCATTACCAGGCATTTTCTACTGGAAGTCAAGTAAGTAAGCCGGAGAGCCAATGTCTCTCTTTGTCTCTTCATTAGAATTTGGGTGTATTCATATCTTAAGTTTATTTAGGGAAGGAGTAAAGCAACTTTTTAAAAATGGACTTTTCTTTGAAAAAAAAAGTTGCAACTTTAACAGATTGGAATGTTATTTTCATGGTGCCCATCCCAGGTGCCATGTAACAGACTGTCTTTTACTTAGAAACCTCAGAGGACTCAACAGCACACCTCTTATCTGTCATTCTATTCCAATTATCATCACATCAATACTCAGAAAAAACATTTGATGTTAATTCCCTTGCTCTAAATTGTTCCTTTTCCCTTGAAATTGTCTATGGTAATCTTTCTTTTACACACTTCTATTTCTCATTTAATGGCCTCCATGCTCCCACCGGACTCTATTTTCTGAAGTTCGAAGACCCTACTTTTTAACACACACACACACACACACACACACACACACACACACACACACACCCCTTACTCTTTGTTGATATGATTTAAAGTTCCCAGTGTCAAGAAGGCAAACAGATGACCAAGAAGCACATGAAAAGATGCTCAACATCACTAATTATTAGAGAAATGCAAATCAAAACTACAATGAGGTATCATCTCACACCAGTTAGAATGGCTATCATCAAAAAAAGTCTACAAAAGTGAGAGAGAGAGAGAGTGGCATGGACATATATGCACTACCAAAGATAAAATAGATAGCTAGTGGGAAGCAGCCGCATAGCACAGGGAGATCAGCTAGGTGGTCTGTGACCACCTAGAGGGGTGGGGTAGGGAGGGTGGGAGGGAGGGAGACGCAAGAGGGAAGAGGTATGGGAACATATGTATATGTATAACTGATTCACTTTGTTATAAAGCAGAAACTAACACACCATTGTAAAGCAATTATACTCCAATAAAGATGTTAAAAAAAATCTACAAACAATAAATGCTGGAGAGGGTATGGAGAAAAGAGAACCCTCCTACACTGTTGGTGGGAATGTAGATTAGTACAGCCATTATGGAGAACAGAATGGAGAGTCCTTAAAAAACTAAAAATAGAACTACCATATGGCCAAGCAATCCCACTACTGGGTATATACCCTGAGAAAACCATAATTCGAAAGGATACATGCACCCCAATATTCACTGAAGCACTATTTACAATAGCCAGGGTGAGGAAACAACCTAAATGCCCATCAACAGAGGAATGGATAAAGAAGATGTGGTACATATATACAACGGAATATTACACAGCCACAAAAAAGAACAAAATAATGTCATTTTCAGTGACATGGATGGACCTAGAGATTGTCATACTGACTGAAGTAAGTCAGACAGAGAAAGACAAATATATGATATCACTTATGTGAAATCTAAAAAATGGTACAAATAAACCTATTTATAAAACAGAAGTTGAGTCACAGATGTAGAAAACAAACGTGTGGTTACCAAGGGGGAAAGGCGAGGGGAAGGATAAACTGGGAGATTGGGGTTGACATACACACACTACTATATATAGAATAGATAACTAATAAGACCTACTGAATAGCACAGGGAACTCTATTCAATTCTCTATAATGACCTATATGGGAATAGAACCTAAATAAAAGTGGATATATGTGTATGTATAACTGACTCACTTTGCTGTAGAGCAGAAACTAACATTGTAAATCAAATATACTCCAGTTAAAAAAAAAAAAATTAAAGTTCCCAGTGTTATTATCATCCATATCAGTTCTTAAACGTCTTAAGCAATCTGTATACCTACTAATAAATTACACTTTTAATTACTAACAAATTAATTAAAAACCTTTTAGTTCTTCCCTCATCTCATCTCTCAGTGTAAAAGAAAGATGGAGTATTGGGCTATAACGGGAAGCATGACCACGGTCCAGTACACTTGTAAAGTAATTAAATTATTTATTAACACATAAAATTAGATACTCTTTATTTTCCATTCCACTACTGAGAACCAGAGAAATGTACCTTATTAAAATTTGAATGATCTGTCTTTACTCCCTTACACTCATACCACTGTGAGAAAATTGAATGTAATTACTATTTTCCTATCCAGGCAAGAAGAAATCAGGAAACAGCTTTATTTCAGGCATTTGAAATATTAATACCAATAAGGAAGACAGGAGTTCTTGTTCTATTCACTGCTTGTTACCTTAGATCAGGGAATACCTTATTCAAGAATTAGATACAGTTATTTTTCTTTCTAGAGAACAAAGTATATTCAGGAAAAAAGGAGGAAGAGTTCCAATTTTTAAAAAAGTTTACATAAGGGCTTCCCTGGTGGCGCAGTGGTTGAGAGTCCGCCTGCCGATGCAGGGGACACGGGTTCATGCCCTGGTCCGGAAGATCCCACATGCCGTGGAGCGGCTGGGCCCGTGAGCCATGGCCGCTGAGCCTGCGCGTCTGGAGCCTGTGCTCCGCAACGGGAGAGGCCACAACAGTGAGAGGCCCGCGTACCGAAAAAAAAAAAAAAAAAGTTTACATAAGACTTCTGTTTTGGGCTATGATGGAATAGCTCAATATACACCAACAATCACACAGAGAACAAAGTAGAAAAGTCAAATAAAATACTGTTTGTCTATCTATCAATCCATTGAGTGATTGCCATAGAACTGCTGAGTCATAGAGAAATCTGCAGGTCAGGATTTCAAAAAGATGGAAGCACAGGGACTAGACTAGAATCTGCAATCTCTGCCCTTAGCACATTTGACAATTCCTGGAGTGAACCTGGGCTAAATTCATGCAGTCATAAACATAAGAAGCCCTATGAAGCCTGTATTAGTTTCCTAGGGCTGCTGCAACAAGTGACTATTAACTTGGTGCTTAAGACAACAGAGATCTAGTCTCTCATGGTTCTGAAGACTGGAAGTCCAAAATCAAGGTATCAGTGGTGCTGATCTCTCTACAGAAGCTGTAGGGCAGAATTTGTTCCTTTATTTTTCTAGCGACCGGTAGGCAGCTTTTGCCAGTCCCTGGCTTACAGTCACAAAAGAACCTGCTTCTGTCTTTTTACTTTGCTTTTTCTCTGTGTTTTCTCCAGTGTCTTCTCTTCTGTCTTATAAGGATCCTTGCAATGACATTTAGGGCTCACCTGAGATAATCCAGGATTATCTCTTCATCTAAAGATCCTTAAACTTAATCATATCTGAAAACATCTTTTTTTTCCAAATAAAGTAACATTCACAGTTTCCAGGGATTTGATGCAGGTATCCTTCTGGGAAGCACTGTTCGGCCTACTATAAACCCAAGGAAGATAATAAAAAGAAAATCATACATGAGCTCATTCAGAAAAGCAGAATCATTAAAAGAAAATTGTAATAAATTTGTTACGTGGAAACAAAAAACTTCTCTTCAGAAGACACTGTGACGAATGTGAAATTGCACAGTACACAAAGGAGGAAATGATTGTGTGAAACAAAGAACCCATCATCAGAATATGTTGACAACCAAGTACTCTTAGAGATTAACAAGAAAAAGGCAGAGTGACCACCGGGAAAATGGACAAAGACCTGAAAAGGAATTTCACAGAATAGGTATACAAGTGGCTGACAAAGATATGAAAAATCATCTTTTGCATTTAATACAAATTAAACGACACATGAGACACAGCTACTCTCCCACCTACGTGGCTAAAAGGAAAAAAAACAATGGCACCAAAAGTGACACAGGTGTGTAGAACCTAGCATTCTCTACTGACACTGGGGCCCCAAGCGGTACAGCCACATTGGAAAACTGTCAGGCAGCTTTGACTAAAAGTGAATATATATGAACACCATATGACATAATAATTCTGCACTGATCTTTTAATGCAACAAAGTCACTCATAGAAATGACTGTCGACATAGAATAGATAAATAGATCTATCATAGCCAAAGGATGGAATGCTTTTTAGTAATGAAAGACAATAAACTATGTGTATATTTGTCAGTAATATTCAACGTGGATGAATCTTACAAACACAATGTGGACTGAAAATATGTTATTTCTGCATAAAGTTCAAAAACAGGCAAAACTAGAGTATGATGTTAAAGTCAGAATATTAGCTACTTGGAGAGTGTATATAACTGAGATGGGGCATAAACAGGTATTCCGGGGCTTTAGGAATGTTCTATTTCTTAATATGAGTCCTGTGTAGATATGGGATTATATTTTAAGGCTTCATACAGGGAACAGCAATTTATGCTGATTTCCATATATATATTATAGTTTACAAAAATTTACTTTAAAAATAAATAGGATAAACTCATTTAAAAAAATCAGTTCCTAAAAAACCAAGAAAGAATAAAACTGTGAAGAGTAGTCTAAACCAACTTGAACACTCAAGTTAAAGTTTCTACATAAATTTTATGTATATTATGCCACAATAGCATAGGTTCAAATGGAAATTTAAATTCAAACTGATGATTTAGTTCCCTCACTAATTCTTCAAGCACATATACATGTCATACCCAAATTAGGGTGGGACTGAGTAAAATATACAGGAATATACAAGATGAAAAAGGCACTCCCATGATCTTGAATATTTTATAGCCATCACAGAGAAAAGATATATATGTCTAAAATATCTAAGGGAGAATGCAGTGGTACAGATGTAACGATTTGAGTAAAAGGAGGATCATTAAAGATTAAAAAATATTCAAGTTTCCAATGTTCCTTGTAGAAGTAAAAGAGGGTAATTATGTAAAGATTCTGCAACAGTCAGGTCAGATTCTGAGGCTATTTCTTTCCAAATATCAGATATGTCTCTAGAAATATCTGGCCACCAGCATTGTTTTCTCATTAATCACTCTGGACACCTGGCCATTGGAAAATATTTTACACTCGCTTCATAGTTCTCATTTTCTATTTCCAAGTAAAGTTCAAAAGTGTAATGCAAGGTTCTCATCTTTGCATATTTCTCTTAGTTAAGCGAAGATAAAGAGGAATTTTCAGAAATCTGAGATAGGGAAACAAATTACCCTCACTTATCAAAAGCAAAGATGCAATGTGGTATGTTTATTTTCAAAATTCTTTTAGGGATATTCGTCACAGAATGATTTTTTTTTCCTTCACTGCATGAAATGAGGACTGGAATTAGCTTTCACAATCCTTTTGGGATGCTCACCACTGAAACCAAATATTTAGGATCTTTAGAGATCAACTAAAAGGAACTAGCCAATAAGTCTGCATTTTAATCCATGACAAATATAAACATATATTTACAGGTATGTATATGGAAATATTTTTTAAAAACATTAAGTTAATATGCCAAGTCTTATCAATCATTGGGGCTAGAGGGAGGGGGTAACTGGGGAAGGGGCTTTGATAAGGGCAACATGCGTTTTCAATGTTATATACAGTCTTATTTATAAAGTATTTATAATGTGCATAAATCTGTATATTGCATATTCTTAAAGTTCTAAAATATTAGGCACATCATATTCTCTTTCAATATATTTTCTAGGGCAGAAAGAGAAATGAAAATGAAAGACTGAGAAGAGCATTGTTCTTAAAGCATGTTCACCATTGCCAGTGAAGAGCTAGACATAGAAGGTTCTGGAATATAACTCACTTGCAGAATGGCAGGGTACAGCCGTTACTCATCCAATCACACTGCAGGTCACACAAGACTCTGCTGGGGATGCTGCATAACTCACCTCTGCCCCCAGTTGGAATGGTGAAGGACCTTAGAATTATCCATTCTTCCCATTGTTCATTTCAAATAAATAATGCAAACCTAGGACATTCAAATTCCCCTACTCAAAATTCTTAAGTGAAACCATAGATATCCTCTCCAGAGGTATCCTAATATTCAAATAATAAGAGTAAAAAAATAACAGTAAAGTAATTTAAATTCTTCATCTAGAAAACAAAAATGCCTTCCAAAAGATTTTTCATGTATAACTGCTCAGTTACCAATCTATCTCAGAGTAAAAGTTTGTTTTGAGAGATATAACCATTTAATGAGAGTCCACGGAAATCAGGAGTTAATCAAGATATGTGTTCCCATTATATGTATAAAGCCCCTCCCTTCAGCCTCTTTCTAAATACATTTTTACCACTCAAGGAGCACATACACAGTGGAGGGGAAAGGGGAACACCCTCCCTCAGATGTTGCAGGCTAGCGGAGGAGACCCTGAGTCTCTTTTCCTCAGAAGGTTTAGTGGTAGCAGTAGTAGCAACGGCAGCAGAATGGTCTTGTCAGTGTAGCTTCTAAAAGCTTTGGAGGAACTGCAGAGGAAATGTAAATTTTTCCCTTTACTCTCAGTGAGCAGATTTTAGTTAAATAGAAGTCATCCCTCTCCAAGTGTCCAAGCCTCCCTTCAGAGGTTTAGGGATGTTGATACAGGTTACACCACTGAAAGATTACAAGGAGAAAATACCACTTCTCATATTCTCCTTTCAGAATCAGGGGAGAGGGACAGGCAGCGGGGAGAGGAATCCCAGAAGGAGGAAAACAAATGAGGATGAGAGAAATCCACTCATCCCGTTGATTTCTGTACCCATAACGCCTCTGAAGAATTTCTGATAAATGACCATATAGACTCAGTATCTCTGCTTCACTTTTTCCCCTTTGGTAAAGAAGTAAGGAAAAGTAGGAACTAAATAATTGAAGAGCAGGCAAGCAGAAAGATGGAGTATAAACAGAGGCACAAAGGATGTACGTGGTAGTCCTTGGACATAAAAACTAAACTTACCCACCGCCCGACCCCTCCTCCCTCACACCCACCCCATGCATGTGCCTACACGCGTGCCTGAGTGTGTGTTGCAAAGGAAATGGCCCAGGTCATTTGATTTGATACAGGACTCAGTGGACTATCAATGACCCTGTAGATATGATCTTACTCTCATTAATATAATGGGAACCTCCTACACTGAAGGGAATCATGCATTCTCAGCTTTTACAAACAGTGTGTACTAAACTCTGAAAAAACGTCAATGCCCTAAGATTATGGCAAGGTAATGCTGAGGCTGTTTCAGCGATGTTCCTATGCACCCTTTAGCCGAGAACAAAGATTCCTCCTGCCCCTCCTGACTAGAGCATTTCTGAGCTGCCAACTGTGCTCTATGCATCCCCAATTCATCTTCATAAAACGACTTACTCTGACGTCGCCTACTCAAACCTTCAATAGCTCCCCTTTTCATAATGTCCAAATTTCTCTCTATATATAGTCTGGTATCTCCGTTTACCCTGCCAAATGCTTTTTAACTGACACATATTTTGGTCAATTAATCTTTTTTATTTTTTAATTGGGGTATAGTTGTTTTACCATGTTGTGTTAGTTTCCACTGTACAGCGAAGTGGAGTTCCCTGTGCTATACAGCAGGTTCTCATTAGTTAGTGTATATATGTCAATCCCAATCTCCCAGGTCATCCCACCCCCTCTTCCCCCCACCACCCTGGTGTTCATATGTTTGTTCTCTACATCTGTGTCTCTATTTCTGCCTTGCAAACAGGTTCATCTGTACCACTTCTCTAGATTCCATATATATGTGTTGGTACACGATATTTGTTTTTCTCTTTCTGACTTACTTCACTCTGTATGACAGTCTCTAGGTCCATTCACGTCTCTACAAATGACCCAATTTCATTCCACTTTATGGGTGAGTAATATTTCATTATATGTATGTACCACATCTTCTTTATCCATTTGTCTGTCAATGGGCATTTAGGTTGCTTCCATGACCTGGCTACTGTAAATAGTACTGCAATGAACATTGGGGTGCATGTGTCTTTTTGAGTTCATTTAATCTTTATTTTTAAATTTTTACATGATTTCATACTACTACAGACTGTGCCCCCAGATTCATGTGTTAAAGCCCAATCCCCAATGTGATGGTATCTGAAGGTGGGGCTTTGGGGAGGTGATTACGTCATGAGGGTGGAACCCTTATGAATAGGATTTGCACTCTTATGAAAGAGCTCCCTGGCTCCTTCCTGCATGTCACAGACAGCAAGAAAATGGCTGTTTATGAACTAGGAAGCCAGCCCTCAGCAGACCCCCAATCTGCAGGCGCCTTGATCTTGGACTTCCCAGTCTGTCTGTAGTATTCTGTTATAGCAGCCTGAATGGACTAAGACACAGACTTACATAAAAGTTACAAGAATAAACCAAAGTATTCCTGCAAATCATTCAACAAGGCTGCCTGAAAGTTATATTTTACTATACACTACACTGGATTATTTTTCTCTCTCTCTCTGCATTTCCGACCTCTTCCTTCCTCCCTCTCTCTCTTCTGCATTTCATAAACAATGTAACTTAACACTGAAAATAATATCCTCATCTAATTTCCAGGCCTTTTTGAGATTTTGCTACCTATACCAATAATGCAAATCCAAATTCATACCATATTTTGCATTCAGTTATTATGACTCTTTTTCTCCTTTAATCTGAAAGAATTCCTCAGTCTTTTTCTGTATTTCATTACTGACCTTTTTGAGGTTATTTTGCAGAATGCTTTAAATTTGTGTCTGTCCCAAGTTTCTTCTTGATTCCATTAGATAATCCCTCAGGATTAGATTCAGGGTACACAGCTTTGGCAGGCAGGGATACCATAGAAGTGATGCTGAGTTCTTCCTAGGGTATCATAACAGGAGGCGCACGCTGTCCATTAGCCTCATTACCGCTGATATTTGACTGTTTAAAGTGATATCTGCCAGTTCTTTTCATATGTAAAGTTACCATTTTACCCTTTGTAATTAAAATGTATTTTGTGGGCATAGACCTTCAGATTATGTAAATATCCTGTGCCTCCTCAAATATTCATCCACTAGTCTCAAAATTCATCGATATTCTTGCCTGACTAAATTATTATTATGATGATTTCAAATGTGATTTTCAAATTCCATCATTCATCGTATATTTATTAGTTAGCTCTTTTCTGCAAGGAAGAGCTTTCCCTTCTCATTCATTCAATCACTCAAAGCAGATTTATACTTTATCTAATAGATTCTAATACTTAACTATAATTTATTTGAAGTTCCAATCGTCCAAGATTTGTCTAGTAGGAACCACTTCAAAATGGCCCCTGCATTCTTTTGCAGTAACCTTACCGTTCTTTGAGTATTTTCTTACTTTTGGCACAAGAAGATGTTCCAGTCTCATCTTGTCCTTTTCCTAACCCAATCCCAGAATCAGCTGTTTTTCCAAGGAGCCCAGGGTCATTTTAGTGGAGAATGACATTTAGAAACCAAAATCTTCGATCTAGGCGTATTCATTGCTACTGAGGTATCACTGCTTCTAGACTCTCTTCAGGAAAAGTTGAAAAATCAATGTATGTTTACATACAGACACACACATATACACATGCACACATATACATATATGCATGCATTCCTTTATATTCAGTGCTTTTTCCAGCTTTTAAATAAACATTTTATATTTATAGAAAAGTTGTGAATATATTTAGTACAAAGAGTTCCCATATATTCCACATCCCACTTCCCATACTATTTACATCTTACATTGGTATATTTATCACAACTTAATGAACAAATATTGATACCTTACTACTTAGTAAATTCCATACTTTTCCAGATTTCCTTATTTTTTTATCTAATGACTTTTTGTTATCCAGAATCCCATCCAAGGTACCACATTACATTTAGTCATTATGTCTCCTTTAGTGCCTGTTGGCTATGACAGTTTTTCACCTTTTCTGTCTTTTTGATACCCTTGACAGTTTTTTTTTTGTTTTCTTTTTTTTTTTTTTTTGCGGTACGGGGGCCTCTCACTGCTGTAGCCTCTCCCGTTGCGGAGTACAGGCTCCAGACACGCAGGCTCAGCGGCCATGGCTTACGGGCCCAGCCGCTCCACGGCATGTGGGATCTTCCCGGACCAGGGCACGAACCCATGTCCCCTGCATTGGCAGGCGGACTCTCAACCACTGTGCCACCAGGGAAGCCCCCCCTGACAGTTTTGATGAGTATCAGTCAGGTATGTTATAGAATACTTTTCAGTTGGGGATTTTCTGATTTATTTTCATGGTTGGACAGAGGTTATGGATCTTGGCGGAGAAGACAGAGATAAAGTTCATTCTGATTACCTCGTACCAAGGGCATATACTGTCAAGGTGATTTAACACTGCTGTCAACCACGGCCTCTTGGTGGAAGAACTGAAGTCATGTTGGTCTGGCTTCTCCATGGAAAAGTTATTATTTCCCCCCCATACTACAATCTGGAAGAAAATCCACATGTGCAGCCACACGTAAAGGTTGGGAAGTTATACTATACCCACTTGAGGGCGGAGTATCTAGATAAATTATTTAGAATTCTTCTACTTGTGAAATTTGTTTCTTCTTCCCTATCAATCAGTCTAGTCAATCCTTTATTTATATCAGTATAGACTAACGGATATTTATTTTATATTTTGGGTTATAATGCATACTACTTTATTTTCTTGCTCAAATTGTTGCAGCTTTGGCCATTGGGAGCCATTTCAGTACGTCTGAATCCCTCTGACATACCCACATCATTGTGTGTGTAAACGTGCATGTTTGCATGTGAGTAAAAAATGTTTAGCACTTCCTCATTTTTTTTTTTTTTTTTTTTTTTTGCATTACAAGATACTCCAGGCTCATTACACCTCAGTCTTAGGTCTTATTATTCTTCTTTTCTCCAAGAATTGCTGGTTCCTTTTATTGGAGAATGGTATTAGAAACCAGTGTCTGGGTTCTAGGTGTGCTTATTGCTACTGTGATGTCATTGCTTCTAAGCCCTTTCAGCTGACAGAGTAAGGAAATGTATGTTTATATAGAGCAACCCATGTAGACAGACATATCTATATATATTTCTGTACGTATCCATCTGTAGCTACATTAAGCAAAGCTGAATTCATCCTGATGTCTCAAACCTATTACCACGTGGATCATTCTAGCCTTTTTCTCTTCTTTATCTGCAACCTTCCATTCCAACAGTGAGAAACCTGGCTCCCATCATCCACCATCTATTTATTTAATTCTTCAATTCCAGTATACATGTGTAATGGTTTCAGAGTTGTTAACGTACACCCCTCCATGTGGGAAACAATCTAATCACCTGGAGTTGCTTATGTATAGCTCCTTTTGCCCTTACTCTTATACTTTCCTGTCATTTCCAAAGTTACTTAGGTAACTGCCCACACTCTTCAGTGAAGTAATTTCATACAGTTTAACACAGATGGATTATTTTGTCACAGTATGATTTCCATCCTAGGATCCTAAATTATTTAAAAAAAAAATAATTTTCCTTATGGCTTTCCTGAAGATTTTCTCTTTATCTTTGGTTTTCTGAAGTTTCAATAAGATATACCTAGGTGTTTTTGATGCTGTTTTTGGTATTTATCCTATTCTTGAGCTTCCTAAACTGCTTCATTTTCCCCTTCTTCTCCATCTGTCAATTACATCATGTTATACCTTTTGAAATTGTCCCATGGATCTTGCATGTTCTATTCTATCTTCTTCATTCTCTCTTCATTTCATGTTGGGACCTTTCTATTGATCTGTATTCCAGTTAACTGATTCTTTCCTCACTGTGTCCAGTCTATGGATGGAACCATCAAAGGGCTCATTCTTTCTGTTACAGTAATTTTTATTTCCAGCACATCCTTTGATTGTTTCTTATATTACTCATCTATTTTTGCATGTTGCTACTTTTTCCACTAGAGCCCTTAACAGTTTAATCATTATTTTAAATTCCCTCTCGATAATTCCAACATCTATGTCACATGTGAGTCTGGTTCTAATGATTGCATTTTCTTTTCAGAGTGTATTTTTCTTCTTGCTTTTGGCATGCCTTGTGATTTTTTGTTGAAAGTTCGACATGCTGTACCGGGTGGTAAGAACTGAGGTAAACAGAACTTTATTGTGTGGATTTATGCTAATCTGAATAAAAGGTGTGCTGTGTTTAATTTTGCTTCTAAGTATAAATATCAAAGGCTTCCAAATTCTTTAGTGACCTTGTTTTTGTCTTCCTTCTTGACTTTGGCTTGCTTATATATTCCTGCTTGGAGAGGGTCTGTGCTTTGCAGCATTTTCAGCTGTAATCTACTGTTATTATAATGGAGCCCTGGTGGTGGGTGCTAATGTCCACGAAAGGAGGAGCATTCTACAATCTCATGATTAAACCTCAGTCTTTTAGTGGCCCTGTGTCTTGGGACTGTGACTTTAACAGTATTTCTATGATACTATACCTTTTTCTGTCCCCTATTCTGTTCTCTGGCTGCCGCATTCTTAATGAATTCTCTCTGTTGACTTAATCCCACCCCCACTTAAACGAGAGGAGGGCTGGAGGAGGGAAGAATTCCCTTCTCCTGGCTAGGATAAAGCTTTAGTCTAGAGCTCTGGTAAAGTTCTTTCTCAGGAAGAGTAGGCGTTTGTGATGGAGGAAACTTGGCATATTTCACAAATGTTACTCTTCCTCTCCCCCTGCCAGTGCCAGAAGGGGATCCTCTGATATCTTCAACATAAGAACCTGATGGGGTTCCTGAAGGGAGAGCCCATAAAAGTGTGGGCCCAGCCCTCGAGACTGACGTTCCTAGGAGTTGCTCATTAGCCCACATTCCACCTCTAATAATTAGTCACAATTACTATCTATGTGTTCCTATTTGTTTACAGTTCCAGCTGTTTCTGCTCAATATACACAGATCTCAGGTGCTGTATTTCTGTGGATGCACCTGTCTCTCCAGATGTTAGAATGACATTTTGCTGAAACCTTAGTTCTCTAATGGGCCCAAACAACTAGTTAATTTTCAGTTTTTCCAGCTTGGCCTTGTTTTAAATATGGAAGCAAAGACTTTCAAGATTTTTACTTGCTAGAATTGAAGCTGAAAGTCTCTATCGCATTTTTATCTATCTATACCTATCTATGTATCTATGTATCCACCTATCTATCTATCATTTATCACATAGTGAAGGCCATAACTTCATAGTGATATTGTCAATTCTAAACCAAAACCAGGGTTTATTCCATGATTTCCCCTTTCCAGGTTTGAAACTCATTTCTCCAACAGTGCAAAACCTGGCTCACAGAATGAATAAAAAGTAGTTTCGGAATTGCTAAACCATACTTCTGCAAAGAAAACTTTTTATTAGACAATTAGAATTCAATATGTCTTTATAGTTATTTAGTTTTCTGTTCGTTTTTTTTTTTTTTTTTTTTGTCTTTTGATCAAAAGCATATGATCCAAATACTCTGTTTGAAAGTTGCTTGAGTAAATGCTGGAGAGGGTGTGGACAAAAGGGAACACTCTTGCACTGCTGGTAGGAATGTGAATTGGTACAGCCACTATGGAGAACAGTATGGAGGTTCCTTAAAAAACTACAAATAGAACTACCATATGACCCAGCAATCCCACTACTGGGCATATACACTGAGAAAACCAAAATTCATAAAGAGACATGTACCATTGCAGCTCTATTTACAATAGCCCGGAGATGGAAACAACCTAAGTGCCCATCATCGGATGAATGGATAAAGAAGATGTGGCACATATACACAATGGAATATTTCTCAGCCATAAAAGGAAACGAAATTGAGCTATTTGTAATGAGGTGGATAGACCTAGAGTCTGTCATACAGAGTGAAGTAAGTCAGAAAGAGAAAGACAAATACCGTATGCTAACACATATATATGGAATTTAAGAAAAAAAAATGTCATGAAGAACCTAGGGGTAAGACAGGAATAAAGCCACAGACCTACCAGAGAACGGACTTGAGGATATGCGGAGGGGGAAGGGTGAACTGTGACAAAGCGAGAGAGAGGCATGGACATGTATACACTACCAAACGTAAGGTAGATAGCTAGTGGGAAGCAGCCGCATAGCACAGGGAGATCAGCTCGGTGCTTTGTGACTGCCTGGAGGGGTGGGGTAGGGAGGGTGGGAGACGCAAGAGGGAAGAGATATGGGAACATATGTATATGTATAACTGATTCACTTTGTTATAAAGCAGAAACTAACACACCATTGTAAAGCAATTATACCCCAATAAAGATCTTTAAAAAAATAAAATAAAATATAGGTTTTAAGAGGAAAAAAAAAAGAAAGTTACTTGAGTTAGTTCTTCTCCCCCCTGCCCCCACTCCACTTCATTGTGACTATGTTTATTCATTTTAAACAGAGTTCAGTTCATTTACTTCAATTTGTTTTTGCTTTAACTCCACCTCCCCCTTAGTCTTATGAACTTTATTTATTTTTTATTATTTTTCTATTTTTAATATGTGAAACATTGACATGGTTCTAAAAATCAGGTCTGTAAAAAAGATGTATTCACAAAAGTGTCATTCTGTATCTACCACCACCACCCCCAATTCCTTCTATTCTTTCCACTCAATTCCTACTCACACACTGTAGGTAAACAATCTTAATCTCTGGGTTTCTTTTCTATGTTTCTTACACAAAAGGTAGCCTAGTACAGTAATTTTTTTGTACTCTGTATCTTTAATTTAACAATATGTCCTAGAAATTAGTCTACATCAGTTCATGAAACCTTCCTCATTCTTTGTTTACAGCTGCATATGACTTCAGTAGGT
Source organism: Globicephala melas (assembly GCF_963455315.2). Lineage (NCBI taxonomy): Eukaryota > Metazoa > Chordata > Mammalia > Artiodactyla > Delphinidae > Globicephala > Globicephala melas. The sequence goes on from NC_083320.1 coordinate 91,784,332, forward strand.
GGATATATCTTAGTTTATTCGCCATTGTCCATTCAACACCTCTCCTATGTATGGGCATTTTGATCTTTACCAGAATTTTTCAATCACAAACAATGCCACAATGAATAACCTTGTGATTTTTTTTTTTTTTTTTGTACTGTGGGAGGTGCATTTTCTGGGTAAATACCTGTAAGTGGAAATGCCAAACCAAAATATAAAAGCATATATAATTTCAGTAGGTATTTCCAAATTTCACTTCATAAGGGTCAATACTAATTTTTATTCCAACCAGCAATATGTAGAAATGCCTGTTTCCCCACAGTTTCACCAACAGACTGTGTTATAATTTTCTTAACACATGACAATCTGACAAGTGAGATATCACATCTCAGTATAGTTTTCGGTTGCACCTTCATGAGTGAAGGTGTATTTTTATAGGTATAACGGTCATTGATATATGTGTTTTTTGTGAATTGTCTATCATGCTTTTTCAAAATTTTATATTGATGTTCTTACCTTTTCCCCTCATTTTTAGAAGAATTCATTATATAGAAGGAGTGCTGACCTTTTAGCTATGACATACAAAATAAGCAATGACAAGGAAAAAATAACTTCAATCAGAAGAGATTTAAAAAACACCACAAGAAACTACTTCAGTTAACTTTCATGCAAATAAATTTGAAAATCAAATGAAATGCATAATTTCCTAGAGAAACACCGTTTACCAATATTCACTTCATTGAATACAGAAAGCTGAAACAGATGAATTTTCCTAGAATAAACAGAGAACGTAATCATAGAACCACACCACACCAGGCCCACATAGTTTCACAAAGGAATTCTTTCAACCTTCAAAAACCAGACAGCCCTCATGCTCTATACTGTACACTGTTAAAGAAAAGAGCATTGATAACTTAACTTAATAAAGACTATTTAAAATGATACAGAATATAAAAATATGCCTAAATATGCCTAAATGTTAATGTAAATATTCTAAATAAAATATTAGTGAACACAATTATAATAATATGATTATTATTAATAATATCATACCAAGAAAATAATATACCATGGCCAAGTGGGACTTATCCAAGGAAAGCAAGGTTGGTTCAACATTATTCCTAATTTATATAACACAACATTTGACAAAATTCCACATGCATTCCCAATTAAAAAATATATAAGAAAATAGAAACTGATGGATACATTCTTAAAATATATTTACTGTAGTCCTAAAGCCAGCATCTTTCTTAATTGGGAGACACTAAATATATCTCTACTAAGATTAGGTAAGAGCAAAATTTCTCACTGTCTCTATCACTATTCATCATGTATTAATCAATGAATTTAGACAACAGAAATTAATCACTTGGATAAAACCTGAACTAAAATAAAGTAAAATAATATTTTTGTACAGATATAGTTATGTATTTGGAAAACCCTGGAGAATCAATGGTAAAATTAACCCAAATAGCAAAAGAATTTAATAAATAGCAAGCTATAAAATTAACATAAATCAATAGTCTTCAGTTACACAAATAATACTTAATTAGAAGACACAAAGAGAGGAAAATACACCATTTACAACAGCAACAAAAGGATGAAATATTTAGGAATCACTTTAATATGAAATTTACAAAACCTATGTAAGGAAAATATTAAAACAGTCCTGAAAAACACAAAGGTTGACTTGAGCATAGGTAAAGACACCCTCGCTCTCTGACAGGAAAAATCAACATTAAAGACGGAACTTCTCCCTAGGTTAATTTATAAAGTGAATGCAATCCAAATAAAAATACGAACATACTTCTTTCTCCCTGAGGAGTATTATCTTTCCAGGACCCCCTGGTCAGATCAGGCATGCACTTTTAAGTCTCTTCCCAAAAGTGAGAGCTCTGAACTGGAGTGCATTATTTTAATATTTTCATATGTAGGGTGATTTTTTTCTTTCCCGTGGTGACTTTAGGTCAATTTTAGGTCTGCTGTTGGCTCGCCTGTTCTCTCTTTCCTACAGTGCACCCCCTCTCCCCAACCTCAGATACCCTTGTACTCCCTGAAGGCAGGGGTGCTGGAGACAGCCCACTGGATTTGGTGGTAATTTTTCTACTTGATGTAATTGTAAGTTTGGTTCTTCTCTGTCTTCTAGTTATACTTACGTTGTGAATTGTGTGTACTTTTATTTGTTCCTCTCACTATTCCCTACTGTTTTCAGAGAAGAGGTTGGGAATATCGATTTTACGTGGCCTGCATTGACTTGGCTAGTACCTCATTTAATCTTTACAGGAATACTGTGAGATTAGACTGTCAACTCAATTTCCAGATAAGAGAGCTGAAACTGAAAATTCACACTCTCATCCAGTGTCAAAGAGCTAAAGAGATAAGGAGCTAAAAACTACAGCGTCTGGAGTATTATCTAGGATGCACAAGTTTATTTCTATGATTTGCCATCTAGGCCTAAGAGAAGGCAGATGCTTCCAGACATGCAGGTCAGAAGTTCTGTGTGCATCCCCTATCCTAGGGCTTCTGGCTTTCATAACCCAGTTTATATAACTAGCATCCCTTAAAAGACAAGTTCTTCATTTTATAAGATTCCGCTCTTTCTGTTTACGGAAAGTCCAATGGCACGCTTATTACTGGGGGTATCAACAAGGTAGGACCCCTTACTGCCAAAAGCAACTGCAGCATTCTCTCCCTCAAAATCTGGGTCTACTGCCTCGAGAGGCTTTCTTATCAATCAGATTTGTCCTGTCACTTCTTGTTTCCATCTTCACAGTCCTCTCCAAAATAAGCTAACGTACAGTCATATACAACCCAGCTTATACATATACATTAACACTCAGGGGTGTGCATGTACGCAGGCGCAGGCACACACACACACACACACACACACACACACACACAAACACAGCTACTGGTGTGGCATGGTACCCACCAGGTTGCTGGACTGTGAAGTCTGGTAAGTCTTAGGAGAAGGGCTGGGCTGTGGAGGGGTACAGTACCCCATCCACCTAGGAGCAGGTGGGTGAGCAGCCATTTACCAAGGGTGCTAAACCACTTTAATATCTCCACAACTAGTACACATCCTCCGAATGTCAGCCAAGCAAACGCATACAAACACACATACCCTCACATACATACACACACACTGACAAGCTTTCCTTTGTAGGTTATGGAAAAACACATCGAGATCAGACTTCAAAATAACATGTCCAATAACTTAGCTTAATATAAAAACCTCATCAAGCATTTTCTATGGCTCCCCTTCCTTTGTCCCAGGTTTTCCAAAGGTTAAGGTGAACAAGGTTAAGGTTTCCTTTTAAGGAGAAATCGTTTTCTTTTTTATACAGTTATTTACTTAACAAGCCTTTTAAATTTCAAAATATATATGACATGAACAAAGCATGCAGTTATAGCAAGAAGCATAAAGGTGGTGTACAACTGACAAGAGTTTAGAAAATAAGCATGGATTTTTGTTACTCATATGGCAATTGGAAACTCTCACTATTCTGGAAAAAAATGCCAATTGATTTTCTGCTTCCAAGCTTTGCTTTCACAATTCTTTCTACTTAGAATTTTCTGTCCATCTCCCAGTTCTCTCCTCCAGTATATCACGCCAATGCTTTGAGTCTCATTTCAAATGCCACCTTATCCAGAAAGCTCCTCTAACCCCAATCACTGTGGTCAGAAAAGATATTTGTGATTGATACCAACAGCACTTTAACTACTCTTCCCTTATGAGTTTTTCCCTGCTTCTACCATTTCTGAATGCATCTTGTTCACCTCCTTTACTATAAAATGCTTAGTGACTATTTTACACATCTTCCCAAATCCTAGAACTCATATACATGCCCTCACCCTGTCCTGTTGAATAAACACATACAGTATAATAGCATATTCTTTGTGATACGCCTGTGATCAAACTGGAATAAACTTACACAGTCACAGGACTCTGTGTAAGAAGGAGGACCCCACCTCCTTCTTTTCTCCCACTCTGAGGTTAACTCTCCAATCCCAATAACAACACAGGAGATAAAAACTCACAAAACACAAGTGGTAACAGCAGTAATTCTTCCTCTAACAACTCATCCTAAGGAAAGCACAAACATTCAGCTATACACATATTCATCTCAGCATTGTTTATGATAACCCCAAAATGGAAACATCCCAAATATCTAACAATAGGTGAGTCTTAAATAAACCATGGTACATTTATCCTATGATATACAATGAAGCTATGAAAATGATGTAGGAAACCATATAAATGATACATAAAGTGCTCTTAACACAGTGGCAGGACATTATTCAGTATATATGCTATAATCTATATCTGCAGAACTAGGGTTGTAAGACTGTACCCACGCTGCAATGGGAGGAATAAATGGGGGTCCTGAACCAAACGGGGGATGAGAGACAGCATCTCACAGGAGACAACACCTAAACTGAGATGACAGATTGGAGGGCAGTGATGGGGGAGTGGTATAGAACTCACTCCAGGAAGATGCAATGGTGTGAATAAAATCCCAGAGGCAAGAAGAAGCCTAAGTTTGGGGAACCCCACGTAGTTTACTAAACATGCACAGACACCTCATAAAAAAAAGGCAGAAGTATGACAAGCACAAGGTTCCCTACTTCTGTGCTAGGCTGGATGAAAGCAGAGGCAAGTCCTCATTCCAACCTAAGCCGCAGACTTCGTTCCCAGCTGAGCCTTGAGGCTGCAACAAAGGAACAGTGAAAAAACAAGTGATAATGAGAGAATTCATGTAAATATTTGAAAATTAATTATATCTGGACTATAGAAAACCACAATGATATTTTGTAATAACAAAGTAATGTGGAGAGGATGAAGTTGAGGAGGAAATCATAAACCCTGCCGCTAACGGACAATGTCTTTTATTGAATAAATACTTGGCAGGCCAGTAGTGAAGGGCACTAGGGCGGCAAAATACGTGCCTTTAAACCTGCTTCCCACTCTCGAGAAGACTGACTTCATCCGCCAAGGTTATCACCAGCATCTCTGCAGGCTGAGATTAAGACAGTAGCCCCTCCCGGTCCCCAAGACCTTTTGTAAGGTCAACAGCACACTGCAGCGGGCAGCTTGGCTTGCGTGATGCCCTCAGCAGCGGAGTGGCTGTGAAATGCAGCAGCTCTCAACCCTGGCTTAGCCCCTCGATAAGCGGTCTGCCCCCAGGAGACATACAGCAAGTCGCTGCCAGCTAACAGCGGGCAGCCGTCTCCCAGAGGACCAGCGACAGCAGATGGGGCATGTGCCCATTGACTCTCCATGGGAGGGAAAAGGTGCAATCTCTTAAAGTCCCTGAGAAAAAGCTGACCATTTTCAGAAATGTGATTTCCTGACACTGTGAACGGCAACTCTTTTCCTCTATGAATTCAAGTGGTAGATATGCACATGTGCTTTAACCGGCCCTGGGGAGCCTTGTCCAGTATTTAGTGCTGAAGTTGTCACTCTGACTCATGAAAGCCCAGGAAAGGATAAACAGAAAAGTCACGCAGTACAAAAATCAAATCGGGGCCACAAACACCCAAGGAGACTTTTGCCAAGTGTCGTCAAAGTCAATGGGTTCAGAAAAAGAGCAAGCTCCCTTGCTGCAGGAGGGTCTGGCAGAATCTTTGTCACCATGGCAACCCCACACTCCTCACCCTCCTTGGAGATGGCTGGGAGCAGATGTTCTCATGTTGATGCCTCATCATATGCTGCCCCAACTCAGGCAACTTGCTCCAGTTCTTTAAGCAATTTAAACACAGAAGAATTGGAAACTGGTAATACAACAATTGATATGAACTGTAATATATTAAATGCCTGATATGTCCCAGATTCTGAATAATATATGACACGGACACTGTCTCACGTAACCCTCACCTCGAGCTTTCAGATTTCATGAAACCACTCCATGCTATTGATGACGGGAAATACTGAAGACACAAAAAAGGGCAAATTCCCTAGTCGGTCAAAGCCAGAACAAGGCTTCAACCATCCAGACCTTCAGAGTCTTAACTGTGGGCTACTCCCCTCTTATGAATCAACAAATTTTCCTGGCAACCTGGATTGACCTTCCATACATAGGTGACCTCATGCAAGTTGCTGGAAATGTTTAAGAGCTGAATGAGATGATGTCTAAAACACCTTCTATAGTTGAAACTCCCTGATTCATTTGAGCTTTACCATATGTGAGGCAAGGCAGGCAATTTAGAATCATTAAGACAGTCTCTATTTTCGAGAAGTATGTATTACAGGAAAGAAGCTCAAATTAAAATGTACAGTTGAGCAATTAAGTGTAAAGCTGTGTAGTAATAACTACAGAGAAATAGGAGACGTAGGGGAAGAAATAAGGAAGTAGTCAATTAAGGTAACATAGTCAGAGCAGGCTCCACCTGCAATGCAGAGAAAGGTACCATGACCAGTAGAGAAAGGGAGTCGATTGACCAGAAGACCCAAGTGAAGAATCAGGAGGCTCCTGTGGATGGAGCAGACTTGAACTTGCAAGCGTCATGAGAAAGGGCAGGGCCTATAGTGGACACCAGGATGGGTATGGACAGCACAGGACCTCAGCTGGACACTATGTTACATGGCCCATTTATGTACAGTCGTCTTGTTGGTTTTACTTTTCTGATTATTTCCCTTAAAGGTTCTTAGCAACAAACATGAAAATCCTTAGGTGGGGAGAAACCAGATTCCATGTCAAGAATTTTGAGAACCTCCCTTCTGGTGAAAAGAGCTGGCCCCCAGATTTCACAAAGCTAGCAGGTGACTCTGCATAATACAGCAGCAATAGGGGAAGCAGCGAGAACTGAACATGTTGTGGAGGAAGGTCAAAGAGGAAGATGAGATGGGAACTAGCTGACAAAGGAGAGAATGAGTTGAAGAGAAGTGGTGACTAATGCGGTGGGGCTGAGCTTGGGAAGATTATTATGTGTCCAAATCAGGACACTTCGGAGACTGAAAAGGGGTGAGATGTGTGATTACGGAAGGACGATGGAATAAACTGGGTTTACTGAGCAAATCAGGGTGGACGGTCACTCTATGCAAAACCCTTCTTCTGTCCTTCCTACTCCCAAATGCTTGGGTGTGACTAGTATCTTTCAGGGAAAACAGTTCAGTTCTGCCTTCAGATTATCACACTGCAAAAAAACAGGACAGAAAACAGGCTGCTCCAAAGGACTGCAAAGCACTGGGTAACTAGGTCAGCCCTGGAAGTTAGATGCCAGCAATCCCCAAAATGTCACCCCTGGGAACACTGTTCTACAAAGTGTCAGTATGCACATAACAACTAAAGTGTTCAACGCTGCAACAAGTTTAGGAAACTCCCAAGGAAACACAATTAGGTAGGTTTCTTCAAAGGTGTTCTTCTTGGAAGCCTTTCTATGGCAATGTGCATTAGGAGTTTCCATAAGAGAGAGAACGTGTGCAGCATTTTCCACTTTTATTTAATCAGAAAATTAATTTTTCCAGCTTGCTCACTGAAAAACCCTGAAACTAATGTCCCATGGTACATAATTTGGAAAATACTCTGTGAAAGGGATAAGTGAGATTTCCAGATATAATATCTACCCACGATGTCCCAACTCATAAAATCAGGGACATCAAAGTAGCTCTGCTTTGAGAAATGGAATATCCATTTGTTGATAAATGGAGTGGGAGAAAGAGGACTTGGCAGGCTGCTAGGTGACTGGATTCCAATCTCAACTCTACCACCTCTTTGAAAAGTCAAGCTTTTTTGGATCTCAATATAATGGCAGGATTGAATTCAACGTCTAAGAGTCTTTCGGTTCATAAATCTTATGATCTCTATGTGCCAATCTAGCATTCCTTTAACTCGTCCAACAAATCCTGAGTGCCTAACATGTGTCAGGTACTGTACTAAGTTTGAAAGCTACAGGATGAGCAATGAGACCTACTTTGCAGTGTCTGGAGCTGGTATCTTTATCCCGTGGTGCTTCCCCACAAGAAGCAAACAAATTGCTTTTTAAAATTGGGCATAAAAACAGTAGATCTTAAATAAATACACTGTTAGGAAAGGGTGTGGATGGAGGGTACCATTGAAAGAAAATTAAATATAGTTAAAATCAATTACCCAAATTGAAAAACACTGAACCATATATAGAAACATACATCAAAGGAAATGCCGGTTGAACGTTCTATTCTAATCAGCACAAGATATTATTTCACGCAAAATAAATACTAATATACTTCTCAGCTCAGGCCCCTCTCTCAGGATTCTCATGCTTGGTCTGGGGTGGCAGCAGTGCTGGTTGTTACTTGGCATTTATTTCAGGCCTCCCAAATCATATCTCCAAATCTTGGACTTCTAGCCTCTCAAAAACTGAGGGATCAGGAATGTGCCTGCTAAGCTGTGCACTGGCCTGTCACCTTTATTCAAGATTATTAACACCCTTTCATTTTTAAAAAAATTTATTTTATTGATGTAGAGTTGATTTTACTGTACAGGGAAGTGATTCATATGTACATGCTCTTTTTCATATTCTTTTCCATTATGGTTTATTACAGGGTAATGAATACAGTTCCCTGTGCTATACAGTAAGACCTTGTTGTTTATCCGTCCTATATATAACGGTTTGCACGATACCCCTTCAGAGCAGAACTTCCGACAACATCAAGGAATCTAGATTCCAAAACACTCCCTGCCCTCTAAGCCATAAAAAGGTAGTCCTGGTCTTCTTGAGTTTTGTGTAAAACTGGCACACTGTTTGCTGGGTCACTGTGTACAGTGCCCAAATCTCCTAAGCAACAGACACTTCATTCCTTCCTGACATGCATCCACACTCCGGTTGGTTCACACACCCACCGGCCATCCTAATCCTTGAGAAGACACCCCGCCATTCCCCGATGCCTGCCTCTCTCTTCACAAAGCAGTTCGGAAGAGCAGCAGCTACTCAGTATGAAAGATTAGGCAATGGTCTACGTTTTCACAGACACAAAAATGCCTTCAAATGTCATCCGCTAGTGAAAGAATCAGATTACGGCATAGGATAAAGAGAGTGTGGGCTGGGCTTCCCTATCGCTTAAGCCACTTGGTTTTCCGGAGCAGAGTTTTTATAAAGCACCAGGGATAAAACTTCACGGCTAGCCCTGTGGCCAGAAAGTCCCCACAGATTTTCTTCCTTAACGAGCGTTGGTTTCGTTTCGTTTTTAATATGTCGGTTGTATTATGGGGAGTTTATTCTTTTCCGAGTTGGCATTTGCCACTCCTGGGGTTCTTTTGGGGGGATATTCTAACATTTGATCAAGCAGGTCCTTTTTATTCTCCAGAATGTAATTCTACACTATCTGTTGTAGTACATTAGTCACTGGGGAAATGACGAAATAAAACAGAAAGCTAAAAGGTGGTCATCTGTGACTATAAATAAGTATATATGATTAAAGACAGAGTACAGAACTCCTCCCAATAATTTCACTTGGGGTGAGTGAAATGAAGCCTCATATCCCGAAAAACCTATCATCACCTCCAACCATATTTCAAATTAGCTTTGGCCCATCTATGCCTTATGAATAGATTTCTAGAACAGTGGACACTATTATTTTTCCTTACCTCTGGCTCCCTAATTCTTTTTCCTCCTCTTCCCAAAAATATGGTCTAGGGAATCAGGATTTTAGATGTAGCTAGGTATAGATATAGAGTTAAAGATATAGATATAGACATAGGTGATATAGAGATGTGGATTTTTAAACATTTCCCCTAGATTACATAAGGGATATAAATATTAGTCAATGTCTCATGTATATTTCATTATTTAGTAATAGCTGTCTCAACTCTGTTTTCCTATATAGAATCCCAGGATTCAGTAGCCAGACCTTGGAAACATACCAGTTCAGGAGTAAGAAGGCAGCACAAGCGTTATGCCTGTGACCTCAGACAAGTTACTTAACCTCTCTTGTCTTCAATCTCCGCTGTTGTAAAATGAGGGTAAGCCACTAGTTCCTGACTACCACACAGGGCTGTCCTGAAGGGTGAAATGAAATAATGTAAGTGAAAGAAAGGGTTTTGGAAAGTGCAAAGTACTCTATAAACGGAAGGGGCCATTATCTTTCATCAGAACTGCGGGAAAACATATGCATTTTTCATCCTTATTGCATACCATAAACAAATTTGAACTCTACAAATGAAATCAGCCCAAAGTAAACTGTTAGAAATGACAATGAGTTATTTTTCAACAACAAAGAAATTGATTTTCCATAGATGCTCTTTCCTGTTGCATGTAAAGTTCCAGACCCACCAATGCCTAGGTCCCCTCTGACCTGGATATAATTATGGCTGATCACATCGCCACTTGGCTCAGTTTACTATCAGAGCTTGAGGCCACTAAGTTTCCTCCCTATTACCACAGGAATATGACAGGATTTATAGTAAATTGTGCTGTTACCGAGGCATTTTCTTTAATTAATTTGAAAAACAAAAATAGTTCTTTTCAAGAATACGATCTAAGCCTGAAGCTTCAGCTAAGCATATACCTTCCAGTTTAAAAGTTCTATATCTTTTACGATCGTTTTCTTTTTCTTGGTACGCGGACCTCTCACTGTTGTGGCCTCTCCCGTTGCGGAGCACAGGCTCTGGACGTGCAGGCTCAGCGGCCATGGCTCACGGGCCCAGCCGCTCCGCGACATGTGGGATCTTCCCGGACCGGGACACGAACCCGTGTCCCCTGCATCGGCAGGTGGACTCTCAACCACTGCGCCACCTGGGAAGCCCCACGATCGTCCTTTTCAAGTGATGCTTTCAAACATCTAAATTGAAGAGTACCAGACACCCTACTTTTGCAGACAAGATCCACTTCTAGAAAAATCAAAATAGCCGCCAGATCCTCCGTTAGGCCTTTTTATTATTTTATTTAGTCCCCAAAACCAGCTATATTGTACCAGTTAATTATTGCTTTTTAATAATAGAACTATGGTCATGTGAGATGTTAACAATGGGGGAAGTGGGTGACAGATATAAGGGAACTCTTTGTACTGTTTTGCAACTCTTCAATTTTTCTGTAAGTCTAAAATTGGTTCAAAATAACAGGCAAAAAATAAAATAAAAAATATCACAAAATAGCATCCTATTCCCAAGAGTCTGGATACTAGGCCTCAGAGAGTAATCATTTGCCTAAAGTCAATTATCATTTCCATTACCTTATGCTACCAATTCATTCTATAAAGTATTTAAGGCAGTTTGCTTACACAAAATACAAGTTAATAATTGTAATAAAAAAGATAGCTAACATTTTTGTAGCAGTAAGCACATGCCAGAAACTGTCTTGGAACTTGACATAGATCAAATCAATACCTACATCAACCGTAAGATGTAGGTCCCATTCTAATTTCTACGGCACAGGAGAAAATGGAGATGCCAAGGAGACTGGTAACTTGCTCAAGGTCACATATCTAGCAAGTGGGGAAATGAGGATGATACCCAGGATACAGGACGACATTCAAATGGCAGGGAAGAAAGGCAGAAACTAAGAGAGAACATGAAGTGAATCAGGAGGGAGGCAATATGGGTGTTGGGTCAACGGTACAGTTTTCTGAGTACATTCAACAAAAGCCGACCGTATGATCAGGTCGTATCTAGGACCAGCCAGTGCTTCTTCTAGGGATCCTCATACAGGACGCTGATACATATAATTTAAAGGACCTAACTCTCATAGCTTTTGAGGAAATGACAGTGAGTTTTGTGGGAAAGAATCTTATAACCTGACACACTATGGGCAAATGATGTCAGCGATTCTGTAAAAACAATTTGTAGGTTGTCAATATTACATGCTCCAGGCACAGAGCTCTCCTCTTCCCTGACTTAATTCAGGGAAAGTTTTCAGAATATCTGGACTAATATTGTTTCTCTCGGCTGCATTTGTGAGAAGTATTGGATGGAAATGAGTCTGAGATTGTGCTCCTAAAGTTCAGGGTTCTACTCCTCTCAATAAACTCACTCCCACTTGCCTTCCTATTCTTCTAAACAGGAAGACACACTTCCCCTCACATCATTCTCCCACCCTCCTGGAACGTCCTATAACAGGAGGAACCTTATTTACATATCAGGAAACTGGCCCTTCTAGATAAGTAAAATTCCTATTTACCTGAAATCTAAAATTTTAACTTGCAGCATGATCTTATTTTAGCAGGTGCTCTGAATTGCAATTCATTCAAAATATGCCGCAACATTCCTTGTCTTAATTTTTATTAAGTATTTAAAATCGATGAATTAATTAAAATTCATTATTTAATTAAGCGTAACCTTTTCTTGGTGACTTTGGAAGGCCTCTGGGCATCTCCCTGTCCGTAGTCTTCCATCAGGAGAAATTCTCCTGGGGGTGACTGGAAATATGTGAGGCCTGATATGGGCTGGCACAATGGCTAGAGAACACAACTGGCATTTTATGGGGAGAAATGGAGATGCTAATTATCCTCAAGTACAGGAAAATTAAGAATAATGCAGAACTCTCCTGTCCAAAATCGTAATGAAAAATCCACAGAGCAACCCTCTCTTGCAGAATAGTGAGGAGATTCCCACCACAGTAACCCTGAGAGGAGGTCTCCAGCCTCTGTGTAAACGTCTTCAGTGACAGTGAACTTGTTTTTCTAATCACCATTGCTAGATACCTGTGGGACACGTATTCAGCTGTTTGGCCAAAATTTCATTTCTACCTATTTCTTTTTGGAATAATATGTCATAGAGAAATTATATGCTCTTCTCAATGAATCACGATTCAAGGATATTTTAATAAATGTTGATGTAACCTGAAAAACCACTTTTGTGTGTAGAAACTGTTTACTTTTTACCAAACTCCCTAAAACTTCATGACACCATGTTATTAGTGGTTCTGTTACTGCCTCTCTGTGTAATTCCTCTTCTATGAAGCAGTGAAAAGCTGGTTGTCCCTGAAGAGCTGTCTTCTACTTTCTCCTTTATGGTTTCGCATATCTCCTTTTTCAGAGAATCTGCTTCTCTCTGTACTCTCAGTCTAGTCTGATGAATAACTTCTACTCTGCTTAGCTGTCTGAATACAATCAGGATTAGAACTAAAGTTACCAGGGAAAACCAGGTAACTAAGTCCTATATATCAAACTCCAAGACAATTTGTGCCAGATGAAAACAGGAAACGTGTGTCGGCTTTACATTTTCATTGTACCCAGTGATCTCTCTCTTGCTGTTAGCTCACACCAGGGGAGAGAGTCAATATGCTTAGTGTGCATATAGAAATGGGTTTCATGTTGTGGACCTACACCTGTCAGCGGGCAGTGGTTGCCTTTACTGCTGCCTTGAGAATGAATTTCAGCCCAAGCCTCACTTAACAAAAAATAACATCTTAACCAATGAAAATTATTGGGTGGGTCTGAGACATGGCAACGTCAGTGTTGTTGGTACATGTGATATGTATTTGCTGACACTGATACGGTAGAACAACTACTGGTTAGGAGTTCTAGATGTGGAATTCAAAATTCTGGTGTTAGAACTGACTAGTTGAGTGACACTGGGCTATCAACATCTCTGGGCTAAAACATTCTCATCAATAAAATTGAAATAATAATTATAATTCCCAATTGGGCTGCTGTGCAAATCAACTGAAGTAACTAAGTTCTATAAATATTTATTGAGTACATTCTAATATGCCAGACACTCTGGCATCATGCCAAGAGTAACACAAGGAACGAGTCAAGGTCTCTGCACTTGAGAAGTTAAGAATCAAGTGGGAAAAACAGATAAGTAAGCTGATAATTTCTTTTTTTTTAATTAATTGATTAATTTTTATTTTTGGCTGCATTGTGTCTTTGTTGCTGTGTGCAGGCTTTCTCTAGTTTTGGCGAGTGGGGGCTACTCTTAGTTGCGGTGCGTGGGCTTCTCATTCTCTTGTTGCGGAGCATGGGCTCTAGGCACGCGGGCTTCAGTAGTTGTGGCTCGCGGGCTCAGTAGTTGTGGCTCGCGGGCTCTAGAGCACAGGCTCAGTAGTTGTGGAGCACGGGCTTAGTTGCTCCGCGGCATGTGGGATCTTCCCAGACCAGGGCTTGAACCCGTGTCCCCTGCATTGGCAGGTGGATTCTTAACCACTGCACCACCAAGGAAGCCCAGATAATTTCAATATAATGTAGTAAAGACACTGATAACTGAATAACAAAGTGTTAACGAGAACACAGAAGACAGTCACCCCATCAAGTAGGATGATTTCTGCAACAGCTGATACAAACTCTGATAGAAACTGGCTTTATAAAAAGGAAATCTATTGACTAACATTACAGCCAGGGCTCAGACTGTTGATTCAGCAGCTCAGCAATGTCTTCCAGGACTCAGAGTATCTTTACATCTCTACCCTACTGTACGCAGCAGTGCCTTCATCCTGAAGCCAGACCATACAATGGATCGTGGCAGCAAATGAAATACCTTGCCTTAGCTGTGTCCCTCTTCTCACATCTGATTGGTCTAAACAGATTTAAATTGACACATTTCTGAACCAATCATCTATAAAGGAAATGGAATTATCATAATTGACTGTGACAAGAATCTGAGGTAGATGGTAACTATAATGTTCACTTGAGGTTCTAGACCAGCTTAAAGAGGTAGAGTGGGAGTGGAGAGATGGTTTCCTATAAGACACCAGTTGAAGTTGTTAAAGGATGAGTAAGAATTAGCCAAAGGAAGAAGAAGTGGATGAGCATCTCAGACAGGGGAATAACAAGATCATGACTGTGGAGGCAAATTACCATGGAGGTAACAGATAGAGGCAGCACTTACGGTGAGCTATGGATGTCCTAGATGCTTGTTGTTGACTGAAATCTACCAATGGAATAAGAGAAGTATCATGGTCTTAAGATATTCCTAAATTAACTTTCAAACTATTTTTTCTTTAGTTTATGTTTCTTTGATACAAAATGTATGATTTCTCTAAACATTTTTTTATTTCTACTTCTTACATATCTCTCCACGGAAAATTATGTCATTCTTTGGGCATAGCATACAACTCACTAAGTGCATACAACTCACTAAGTATGGAATGAACAACACAGCACAAAGGGTTATACACTATGAATTCTTAATTTTGAATCATCAATCAGTTAAAGTATATGTATAAATTATTTTAATTTAGAAATACAAAACTTTCTTAAGTAAAATGTTCTTCTAATTGGTTTTGTGTGGGGTGGATTAGCCTATCCAGGAAAGTTTTGCTTCATTATATTTTCCTGAAAACACTCAAATGGGTACAGACAGCACAGGTTATCCTCTGATTGCATTTACTAATTGAGTCATATTGGCTATCTTATCAGTGGAAATTACTCCATCATACTAGAAGTGTGTTTTAATCCAAGTTCTTTACTTTTCCTATGTCTACATAGAGGAGAAAGTAGAGAGATGGTATGTCAGGAGTAACCAGTCAAAGGCCATTTGAAACATCCATATACCACTTTAAAATGCATTTCAGAATGAGAAAGCAAAATTATATCCCTGTGACTAATGTTATAACTAATCCCTGTTAGTAATACTAGTGGAATGCACAGTGGAAGAGGGAAACTCAGAGCATGTCCAGAAAGTTGAAAGTACTGGGAAGGGTGACAATCTCACATTAATTCCCACTGAAAGGTCGGAATGACCTTTTAATCATGTGAATTACATTTTGAAGTATCAGTACAATTTAAGATTTATTTTGCTTTTTGACACAAGGAATGGGAACAGAAAGTAGACTGCCTAGTGAGAATTTCAGAAGAGACAGAAAAAGGAGACAGTCTTTCTATGAGAGACTTAGGCACACTCAGGAAGCAATTTACTCTAAGCTATTTCTAAGTATTATAAATCTGGAGAAATCAGACTGTATTTAGTCTGATTGTAGAATACTGCTGGGTAGTGATGTGAACACAGTCATTTCTTTAGGCATCTCAGCAAAAGAGAAAAGAGACAAAAGCTCTCTTGCCATGTCTAGGTAGGTAACAGAGTGGAAAGAGGATATAATTTAAAATACAATACCTGTTTATCGACATACAACATACAGTAGACATATTTAAAACTACACTGCAGCTCCTCTCTCTTTAGCATTTAAATTGATTCACCAGCTTACATCTACTACCCACCTTCCCGTCAAACATGGATGGGAAAAGTCTGATTAGAATGAGTCTATTTTTCTCTTTTGGATCCCCTCATTGCCAAACATTATTAAAGTTTCACCATTAATTTCACTGCAAGACATCTAAATGAAAGGGAATGACGAACTTGGCTACAGGAACTCTCAAACTTACTCTCCTTTACAGTCTGATTCCTGCAGTGTGACTAGCAGCCTGATCTTATTGGCACTTTCAACTGCAATGTCAGGTTCATTTCAAAATTTAATACAACGTATTTGTCATCACCACACTTCCTTCGGTAAGGACACTGACACCAAACTGCTATCAGTTGGTGGTCGGAGAAAGATAGCTTGCTGAAAATGAAAATTCTCTCCTCTAAGCCTAAATAACTCATCTCACATATTATTTGTCTTCTGTTTCTGCAAGAGTACACTATTGCTTTCCACTATTTGATCTTCTAGTAATCCATCTAGGTAACAATAAAGAAATAAAAGAATATTTACTCACTGCTTCCTTCTGGAAAGACAGTAATCTATGTCATGGATTTCAAGAATAATTTCCCCAGCAGGAAAGAAGAAACGACAGATTAGAATCAATACCACTGCTGATTATGATGAAGTGTAAGATATGCCTTTCACTGTTCTAGCCTACCTCCGTTATGTAGTAATGTGATGAGGCTGCCCACAGGCCCCTTTCTGCCTGGAACAGTGTTTCGCAAATTATGGTCCCTGGACCAGCATCGTCAGCATCCCTTGGGAACTTGTTAGAAGTATCAGTTCTTGAGCCCCATCTCAGATGTACTGAGTCAGAAACTCTAGAGTGCGGGGTGGGTGGCAGACTTTTGTGCTTTTATAACCTCTCTGAGTGATTCTGACACACACCAGCATTTTAGAACCACTGATCTAGAAGAGAGGAGATAAAGCCACATGTCCCCCAACACAAATAAGTCTGTTAACATCCGAAAAAGTCTGATTGTCTCGCTGTTATTCAGAAACATTCCAATACCCTCTCGAATCACTACAAAATGAAAATGTGAATAACCTAGTCCTCCCCTGAGAGTCATAAAATGACTCGACTGTTGGAAAACAAGACTCAGGAGGATGGTATAAGTTACTAGCATTGCCTAACTGGGAAAGAAATAGGATTCAACAGTGTTTTTCTGTTTTGTTTTGTTTTTTGTTTCTTTATGTTTTCAAAGGGAAGAAAGAAGCAGTATATTGAAGCCCTTCAGATATTACCCAACAATTGATAAACAGTCAGAGTTTCTCAAAATATTGAATGAAATCTCACGAGAGACTATATCATTTCTTCCTTGTAAGGTGAGTTTTAAATGTCATCATCACTATGGTATGATCTGAATTGAACCCTGTATCTCCTACAATAGTGGATCCACTAAGTATCTTTCCAAGCATCCTTGTCTTAGTTTGAGATGTACCATAACCAAACTCTGTGATAAAGATTTATCGGCACGTATTTATTGTATTTATTGGGGAATAATGCCAGGGAACCAGTGCAAGAGTAGGGGAGTGAGACAGGAAAGGGAAGGAGGCTGATAAAGTGTGTATAATTTAAAAAATCAGACCATCAGTAAGTGGGAGCTCTATGACACAGCATAGAATATATACCTCAAGGCTATTCCATCTGAGGGGCAAGGGAGTTGGTATTTATACATCAACTCTCAATCACTGCTTGAAGCTTGCTCCCTGGCATTGTTAACCCCCTGGCACTTCTAACTGCATATATGGACAAAGAAGGCTCCAGTGACTGAAGAAATTCCTTAGGCAAAGAGATGCAGGTGGTGTCAGTTGAATTTCTGGCTGGCATGCGCAGATATGGTAAATTGCCAATAGGATCTGGGCAGGACACAGTAGTACTTGCTAAGTCTGAGTACTCTAAAAAGCCATTTCTCTGAATTTACACTGCTAATATAAAACGCATGTCCATGTTCATTCTCCTCTCTTTTGAATTCCTCTGAACACCTGGCAGCATAGGGCAAAGATTCCCAAACCTTAGGCAAAGGTTAAGTGTTTTGTTGTGGGGTTTTTTTAACTAAAAATAGAAACAAAAAATTAAGAGATTAAGAAGAAAATGATAGTTACTTTTTTAAAAATAAAATCCCAATTACTATTATCGTTTCCAAAATGCACATCTTAATAAATTGTATACTTATTTGAACGAAGCTGCCATTGTTCAAAACTTTTAGAAGACCCATATTTGAAATTTAATTTAGAGGCACTGTATTCTCTATCATGGCTCTCATTGTGTGGTGTCTCTTAAATAGGTTGATTTATTGCAGGAATATACTTGAATGGCAAATACATCAAATACCTGATGAATATCCCTTGTTCTTCCTAAAATGCAAGAAAATAAATACTGTGCTGAAACAGTAGTTAGAAAGTCTTGTTAAAAAAAGAAAAATATATACAGAGAAGTAAAGCAGTACTCATTGACCAACATGAGATACAACATGATCAAAAGGTTTAAAAAATAATGAGTTGAAAACACAACAGGGGTTCTATTTATTGTTCTGGTGAGTCACAAAATATTCCGTTCAACAATTTCCCATATGAATGGAGTCTGACCTTATTCTCACAGGTCAGCCCAAGAACATTTCTTGAGATTTAAAGATAAAAATAAACAAAACAAAACTTCCAACTCCAATCACAGACTTAAAAACATGTTTAAACATTTTAATCCAACTCAGGTAAACGATTATTCTAGCATGCTTTCCACCAATTAAATTCATCCCAGAAAAGGCATTTATGGTTGTTAAGGATTGCAAACAAATGTCATTTTAGCTAAGATTAAAGATCACATTTTTGGATTGTTCAAGGTTAATGATACAAGGCAAGAACTCAAAAAAAAAAAATGCCTCTAAAAGGAAAAGCCAAGTCCCCCTTAATGATGGAAAATCATTCCTCGTGCTTTCTGTGCAAATATATATCCCACTTAAGGAAAATATTTGCATGGAGAAGGTCAGTGGAACTGTGAAAATAATAAACCTTGCATGCAAGGGAGTGGTGAAGAGGTACCAGAGAACTCTTAACTCCTTGTACCTGTCAGCGTGTGAACCTTGTTCTTCCTGATGTATTACACTCTTCT
This sequence comes from Globicephala melas, assembly GCF_963455315.2. Taxonomy (NCBI): domain Eukaryota; kingdom Metazoa; phylum Chordata; class Mammalia; order Artiodactyla; family Delphinidae; genus Globicephala; species Globicephala melas. The sequence goes on from NC_083320.1 coordinate 91,803,476, forward strand.
CCAGCAGGGGTATTAGCTTTCTACAAGTGCAGAATGTACACTGCATTATCTCTGAATAAAGATGCTTGATGAAATATACAGACGCTTTTTAAAGACAGCTTATTTGGTAACTTATGGAGCAAAATACGTGGCGAGTACTCAGGGTCCGACCACACCAGTGGGCAGTCTGGTGTTTATCCAATGACTCTGCGGTGTCTACCCACTTTGCATCCTGGATACATGAACAGTGATAAATAGTGGTCACCTGCCAGCCACTGGGAATGCTGTCCACTGCCCTGGCATTATGGGGATCTTCCCAACCTGCTCTGGGAAGATGTCACCTGATGCTAAACCTTAATCTATTGCCAGTGAAACCTAGCAACAATAAACCAGTTACATGTCAGAGAAACAAAGTTGAAAACAGTGAATTAACTTGAAAATCTAAGGGAAAAATATGTCAGCATGCAGTTTGGATCACACTCCATTTACTTTCAAATGCCCGCCTTTTTATTGAAGTATAATTGATTTAATATGTTGTGTTAGTTTCCAGTGTAAAGCAAAGTGATTCAGTTACACATATATGTGTATGTATGTAACTGAATGTGCTATACAGTAGGACCTTGTTGTTTATCTATTTTACATATAGTAGTGTTATCTGTTAATCCCAAACTCCTAATTTATCCTTCCCTCCCTCCCCCCCTCTCTCCCCTTTCCCATTTAGTAACCATAAATTTGTTTTCTCTGTCTGTGAGTCTATTTCTATTTCATTAGTAAGTTCTTTTGTATCATTTTTTTTTAGATTTCACATATAAGTTATATCATATGATATTTGTCTTTCTTTGTTTGACTTCTTCACTTAGTATGACAATCTCTAGGATTGGAAGAATCAATACTGCTAAAATGACCATACCACTAAAGATTCAATGCAATCTCTATCAAATTACCAATGGCAGTTTTTGCAGAACTAGAACAAAAAATTTTTAAACTTCTGTAGAGCTGGAGAGGGTGTGGAGAAGAGGGAACCCTCTTGCACTGTTGGTGGGAATGTAAATTGATACAGACACTAAGGAGAACAGTATGGAGGTTCCTTAAAAAACTAAAAATAGAACTACCATACAACCCAGCAATCCCACTGCTGGGCATATACCCTGAGAAAACCATAATTCAAAAAGAGTCATGTACCACAATGTTCATTGCAACTCTATTTACAATAGCCAGGACATGGAAGCAACCTAAGTGTCCATCAACAGATGAATGGATAAAGAAGATGTGGCACATATATACAATGGAATATTACTCAGCCATAAAAAGAAACGAAATTGAGTTATTTGTAGTGTGGTGGGTGGACCTAGAGTCTGTCATACAGAGTGAAGTAAGTCAGAAAGAGAAAAACAAATACCGTATGCTCACACATATATATGGAATCAAAAAAAATGATTATGAAGAACCTAGGGGCAGGACAGGAATAAAGATGCAGATGTACAGAATGGACTTGAGGACACAAGGAGGGGGAAGGGTAAGCTGGGACAAAATGAGAGAGTGGCATGGACATATATACACTACCAAATGTAAAATAGATAGCTAGTGGGAAGCAGCCGCATAGCACAGGGAGATCAGCTCCGTGCTTTATGACCACCTAGAGGGGTGGGATAGAAAGGGTGGGAGGGAAGGAGATGCAAGAGGGAGGCGATATGGGCATATATGTATATGTATAGCTGATTCACTTTGTTATAAAGCAGAAACTAACATACCATTGTAAAGCAATTATACTCCAATAAAGCTGTTTTAAAAAAATTAAAAAATAAAGTTTTTTTCCTCAAAAAAAAAAAATTTCTATAGAAACTCAAATGCCCCCTTTGAAATGTAGAAAACCTACTTGTCAATGAGACAAGAAAAACCTATATGTACTCTATACTTAGTAGACTTCTTTTGACCCATACTAATGATTAGATGTGCAGAGGAGAGAAATCAAAGCTAATTCACCAATCAAAGTACTGGAAATCAGATTCCAAACCAGAATACTCATTCATGTAATCTATAATACAATTTTCTTAATGAAAATAAATATTACTAACAGAATATTTGCTACAATCACAGGCTGGGTGAGAAATAGCAACTTTAGTGAGACTGATTGAAGAGTATCACTAATAAATCAAATAGAGAATGGGTCAAAGTACTATATATCAACAGAGATAGCTGTAGAAATTCATAGATGACTACTTGAATTTTAAGTAGTCTGAAGTAGATCACATTCTTAAACTAACCCACAAGATCTACGGATATCAAAACTGCTATTTCCAGTTACTTACTAGCTTCAGTGTGGCATAGATTGTGTAATTTTTAAGTTCCCAAGCTAGTGGTATAAAGGAGCTTCTGAGGAACAGAAACATGTCTTTCCAGTGGCAGGAGTTATGCTCCACAAGACACTGTCAAGAGTCCTACAGAATCTTGGGACTTCCCCGGTGGTCCAGTGGTAAAAGAATCCACCTTGCAATTCAGGGGACGCAGGCTTGATCCCCGGTCAGGGAACCAAGATCCTACATGCCATGGGGCAACTAAGCCCGCATGCCACAGCTACCGAGCTTGCGCACCTCAACTAGAGAGCCCACATGCTGCAAACTACAGATCCCACATGCTCTGGAGCCCACGTGCCACAACTACAGAGCCCATGCGCCTTGGAGCCCACATGCTACAACTAGAGAGAGAAAACCCGCACGCCACAACTAGAGAGAAGCCCATGAACCCCAATGAAAGATCCCGCATGCTGCAACTAAGACCTGACGCAGGCAAAAAAATAAAGAAAATAAGTTTTTTTTTTTTTTTTAAGAGTCATACAGAATCTTGATCACGGCTGTGTGAGAATCTCTTGGCTCCGCTATCTGAATGGGTTGTGGACATTTTGCAAGGATACTGAATGTTCCTTTTGGCATAAGGGATACCTGGAGTGAGTCAATATGGACAAGCCTTTAAATAAAGGACATAGCAAGTAACCTTGGAAATTATAGCAAGCCTCAAGTCCAATTAGATCTAATATGAGTTTGTTTGATTTTTTTAATCAAAACACATTTATTTCTTTTGGTCTCATCCATTTACGGATGAATAAACTCTGAAATAAAAGGCCTATGAAACAATTAATAAACTCAGAGTGATGAAAAGGAAAGTATCAAAAGTTACAAGAAAAAATCACAGGAGCTTCATTAAATAGATCTCAGTCCTTTTTTTCTCACCAAGCATTTAAATGTGTCAACAATTCTGTCAATTCCTATCACTAAGGAAATGCTATGATGATATGTAGAGGGTCAAACGGGAGCATTTCTCTGGCAAACTTTGATCATCAATCATCCACAACCTCATTGAAGCTGAACTTCAAAAAGTGCAACCAGATCATATTTTCAATTTTTCACTGGACAAAAGACTGCTTCAGTCATCAGGAGGCCAGTATGTTCTTGTAACCACAGCTGTGGCTGTTATCCCACAAAACCCAGAAAGATTTCATGAAACCGATCTGAACCAGTAGTAATTCCTACTTATGCCATAAAAATTGAGAGGGTAGGTCAACGCTGAAAATTAGTTATTTCACATGAATAGCAATAAAACTGTAGAATTTCTGTAAACTGGTAGAGTTGGCAGCTCTGTAAAGAAGTGTTCTGCGTGCAGTCACAATGTGTACGTATGTTGGGGGGGCGGTTATTTCCCCAGCCTACACTAAGAGAACTCTCCAATACCAGCTGGTTATCCTACTACTCAACTCAATTCTGACACTATCTATCCGGAGGTAGCATCCTATTCCACAGGAAAAGGGCTCCGTCCCATAAGGCCGCCCTCCGCTTAAGACACCGATCGCAAGCCCCGGCTACCTGTGCTTCTGACCAACTGGCTACAAATTGGGGGTTCCAATGACCTCCTCCAACTCAGGATGCCAGTCACAAGTCCAAGTTGTTCCCTGTAGTTCTGACCAACTGGCTATAAATCAGACGTTCCCATGACCCCCTTCTTGAGTTTCATTAATTGGCTAGAGAGGCTCACAGAACTCAGGAAATCCACTTTGCTTACTAGATAACCAGTTTATTATAAGAGGACAAAACTTGGGAACAATCCGATGGAAGACATGCACAGGGCAAGGTATGGGAAAGGGCAAGGAGCCTCCCTGCGCTGCTCTTCCCAAATCTCCATGCATTCACCAACCCGGAAGCTCTCTGAACAACGTCCTTTGGGTTTTTATGGAGGCTTCATTACGTAGGCATGATTGATTAACTCACTAGCCATTAGTGGTTGATTCGGCCTCTTGTCCCTCCCCCTCCCCCCCTCCCATATCAGGGGGTAGAGTTGCAAGTTCCAACCCTCTATTCACAGTTGGTTCCTGTGCAACCAGCCCCACCTTTAGGTACTTTCCAAAAGCCATCTCATTCATATAAACCCAGTTGTGGTAGAAAGGGGCTTGATGTGAATAACAAGACACCAATTTCACCTTCATGGAAGTCATTTCAGGAACGGAGGGCCGGAGACCAAACATTATAACAAAACCTACTCCCACTGTTCTTACTCCTCAGGAAATTCCCGTGGTTTTAGAAGCTGTGTGCCAGAACACGGACCAGATATATATTTCTAGCTATAAATCAGAATCTCACACTCTGCAGTACTGTAGAAGGGACAGTACACATCGTGAAAGAAGTTCCTGGCCCTGTGGCCATAGTATGACAGCCTTGTAAAGTCTCCAGTTCCTGCTATGGGATGACAAATCCTTACAGTCATTTGTCATTGGGTCTCAACCCAACAAATGATTATGTTTCCACAGCTGGAGGTTGGGGAGACGAACTAGTATGGTTATTCTAATCCTCATTATTATTTTCATTTATTTCATTTTTTAAAAGAATGCTCTTTGCACAAATCCCCCAGGACAGAGAACAGTAATAAATGTGCATTACGACTAAGTAAAGCTCATAGCTTATTTTGAATGGTTATGTGCCAGACACTTCACTAATCACTTTTATGTAAGTAATTTAATTCTCACAAGCTGAGAGTGAGAGGGAGGTTTTATTATCCCCGCTTTACAGCTGAAGGAAAGGATGCCTCCACAGTTAAATAATTTTCCTGATATTATCGAGCAGAAGAGTAGCAGACTGGAAATTCCAACCTGTCTGCCACTAGAGCCCAGGTTTTAAACATCTATACTACTTTTCTTGAATTCAAAAAGTGATCTTATGGGCTGCTGGTAATAAATTTCACACGTCACCGCAATTCAAAAATTATTCAGTAATATTAGAAGCCACTGTGTTAACTATTTTAGTCAAAAAGGACTGTAGCTAATATAATCTGGTGTGGCCGTACTTAATTAAACAACTACCTGGCTTCATGAGGTAATCAATTACATAAAATGTATATTTGTATGTATATTTGTCTAAGTAAGGTAATGATTAAAAAAACTGAAGGAACAATGGATGGAGGGAGAGAGGGAGGGATAAAAAGAAGAGGGAAGAAGGAAAGAAAGAAGGAAGTGATGGGGGGTGGGGAAGGAGAGAGACGGGGTGGGGAGAGAGAGAGAGAGAAGGGGAGAGAGGAAGGAAGGGAACAGGAAATCCGTTGCTGAATGTCAACCCTGTGTGGATGCTAATATCCGTTCTGAATCCACTTGGAAATCTCCTTCTGTTCTATAGATTTCTTTACTCCATAAGTCAAAACATTTCACTCCACACGCCAAGAGCATTATAAATTCTGACTTCTCATGGCAGAACTGATTAATAGACATACCCGATACTCTTCCAAAAGACCGAATTTTTTTAACTCTATTTAAATGTCACTCTCCTCATCTCCATGTGACTTACATATTTTCTAAATCACCCTTCGTTTCACACAACCATCACACCAGAAGCTTGGTGATGAAGGAAAGACACCACTGTTAATAGTTTTGTAAATCTTGACAACTTATACTTTAAAATGGTTCTTTAGAAATGTAAGCATTATGTCTAGAACTGATTCTAATCTAATGTTATATAATTGAAAAGATACAGCTTAGTACTTTTTTTTTTTTTTCTTTTTAACTCGGAGGGAGCTGCAGCCCTGGAATCTTTACCAGCCAGTATTTGTTAATAATATATAAAAGCATATGACATATCAACATCAATAAAGGCAAATCAAACTTGTTTTGTACTTATAAGTTGAAGACTCTCCAGCCAATTTCTGTATTCTGTTTGTCTTAATGAATTAAAAACTCCAGAGAGTGCTCTGGGTTCACTGTATTACATTTAGGTATAATCAGACAGTGTTCTTTTGTCATGGAGTACTTGGCCCTGTATTAAGTCAAAGCAGCTTACTCTGCAGCAATAGGTCACTTGACTTAAACGTGAGTATTCAAGAATAGGAAAGACTGTGTTTCTCTCCCTGGGGAAGATGGCCTGAGAGTGGTGACACAATCCTCGTGTTTCTTTGAGTCATACCTTGCTCATTCTGGCAGACAGCCTTCAGGATGCGATGTCCGGGGCCACACTTGCCGTGATCAGGGATACAGATCCCTTCAGATGTCAGCCACTGATAACACACCGGATCCTCACAAGGGACAGATTCCACCAAGTGAGGGCAGTGCCCTGCAGGCCCTGTGGACTCCATGAGGACGTGGCGCTGTCTCATTCTAAATCCTAAAATGAGAAAGAATAAAAGATTCATGGGATTCCACCCTGATCCAGCAAAGGAAAAGCAGCAGCAGCTAGGAAACTGATGGAACTTTTATTTGTGTACCTACAGCTAACTCTAAAGCATGTATTATTTTTATGTGTTTTATGTTATGGGAAATGGGGAGATGAGAAGAGGAAAGGAAAGACAAAAGGGAAAAGAACTGGAACAGAAAATCTGTCTTCTAAGAGTTTACAGCTTAGGAGTTAGAGTGGCCAGGCATAATCAAATGGAGTAATAAACAGCATATGTCCAATGGTATCAGTAAACCAGAACAAATAAATGAAGACTCACGGAAACAGCCTAAACATAGATAAATCCCCATTTTCTTTTTGTTGTTGTTTTTGACATTCTTGTTACTCTGTATTAAGCTGAAATACATCTATGCTTTGACATATCCCAGGTCACTGTTTCAGGCCCTGAGATCTCCCTGTATCACTCTCCTGAGATTTCCAGGTCAGCCTGCCCTGTGAAGACAGGACATCTTTGGGCTAGACACGGGTCCCTAGACAATTACTCAGTTTTTAAAAATGTACTGTGGGACTAGGCCCAAAGTTATACCATAATAAGGACGTGAATGGGTCTTACATGCTACAAGCCTACAGAGTCACAAACTCAATGTCAAGCAGCAGTCAAGCAGGTACAAACTGAGGGATGGGATATGGGTCAACCACAAGACTGTAGGGAGTGGTGGGGTCTGTGGTAAAACGGAAGATGTGTGCTTGCTTTAAAGTGTTTGACTATTATTCAGTTTCCATTGACTGTTACCACAAGGAAATGTGAACCCTATGTTGTCAAATCTTCCAATTTTGACTAAGAAGCCAGAAATGCAAGTTATGCTTGTTTTTTATATGACATCTCTCTATTTTTAAATGATGCGAATTAATTTACATTTTAAAAAGCCATGTAAGCTTTAAAAAGCCACTGAGAACGAGATGCAACCCTTTTGTTTGTGAGTTTTCCACCTCTGGTCCTCAGGTCACTTCTAAAAACTAGGCCTACCTTCCATGGATCTCATATCTTACCGTCCATCCTTTTATTTATTTTTTAAAAGAAGATGTTGCGGGTAGGAGTTTATTAATTAATTAATTTATTTTTGCTGTGTTGCGTCTTTGTTTCTGTGCGAGGGCTTTCTCTAGTTGTGGCAAGCGGGGGCCGCTCTTCATCGCGGTGCGCGGGCCTCTCACTATGGCGGCCTCTCTTGTTGCGGAGCACAGGCTCCAGACGCGCAGGCTCAGTAATTGTGGCTCACGGGCTTAGTCGCTCCGCAGCATGTGGGATCCTCCCAGACCAGGGCCCGAACCCGTGTCCCCTGCATTAGCAGGCAGATTCTCAACCACTGTGTCACCAGGGAAGCCCCCGTCCATCCTTTAATTCTCCAAATTCAGTCAACGGATTTAATTCCTTTTTCTTTTTTTTAAATGAAACCAATCTTATTACATAATAGCATCTTAAGAAATGACCATTTATTCCTTGGGACAGGTAAAAATAAATAAATAAATAAGAGACTTTTAGGAAGATAGCATGAGAACACTGAATTCACAGCAGAAGCCTGTGGTACCCCACCACTCTTCCCACAAGAGGAGGGGAGAGAGTTAAGTTTGGGAGCATGAGAGGTAACAAAGCCAGATGTACCCCTCTCAGTTTGCCAGGCCCATGCCTATTTCCCCACAAATAGTAGTGAGACAAAAAGAATACAAGGCTGAAGGTGTAGTTGGCAAAAGACTGTCTCCTCTTAAGTAGCCAAGAAGGATGGAACAAATGGACACTTGGTTTTAGGCCACAAGATGGAGCCGAACTCCCTTAGAATATTGCAGGGCTGGGCAAGTATTTTAAATACAAAGTTGTAAGGGCTTTATCGTTTTTTTTTTTTTTTTTTTTTTTTGGTTCAGGGTTAACCCATGAGCTCCTTTTAAAAGACAGACTCTTACGTTATGGATTGACCACCTGTGGGCAGGCATCATTTGGCCAGTCAGAGAACATATCCTCATGGCATTGAAAATATTAAGGTCAGAAGCGATTAAAACAATAGATGGCTTCTGCTGCGTTTCATACCTCCAAGTTTATGTCATTAATTAGTCAAAATAAAACCTGCAGGAAAATTCAGCTCCTTTCCTGGGCCGCCTTGAGAAGAGCGGCAGGAAACACACAGAGCTCTAAACCACACTCGACGGCCATCAAACTACAATGACCTCTGAGGCCTCATTGCCACACAGCATGGATGACCCCTGAGCCCTCATTGCCACACAACTTGGATGACCTCTATTCTTACATGTAATATGCTGCTTATTTATTGTCTCATGCTTGTGCTTGTTTAGTTTATATCTTTGAGCAAGACACAGCATGGGTCTCCATGATTTACAATGTTTGACAACCGGCCCAGAAACTTAGCAGTCTTTACGGAGGGATGCTGAGTGCCCTATTACCTAGAGCTTAACACCAGTGAGGGGCAGGTGCAGTTTTCCTCTATAAATCAAGTTGCATCTATCTCGCCATAAATCTGTAGATTACATCTCCTCAGTCAATAAATTCTTGCAGTCACTCATTTGTGCTGCCCTTGTCCTGACTCTAACTAGGATCACATCAAAGCACAAGCTCAGCATAAACAAAAACCTTGGATACTCTTGTTAGTACTTAACTTGAATCACACACTGGTGTTCATGGCCGCAGTAGACATCAGGCTTCCTCTGGGTACCTCTGTTCTGAGAGATACACAACTGCCAAGTCCACAGTGGCTGGGCCCAGCCAACCATTTACCTTCATTCACTGAATTCCACACTAATCAGATAGTACCATTCAGTAAACAGTAGCTGCTGTATGGAGATCGCTATAATACACTGTGGGAAGCCACAGGAGGAACAGAAGACATAAATCTATTCTTCACAGAGCACACAGTCCAACAAGTGAAAAAGCACATATATTAACTAAGCATCCCCCCTATACCAAGACTGTGATAGTCACTTTACTTATATTACCCCAAATTAATAAACCCCCTACGCAATTTCATAAGTTACTACTCTCATTTTACATACGTGAAAACTAAGACTAGGTGATAACTGATTACTTCTCCTAAGGCACATAACTGATTCAATGGATACGTATGAGGGATAAATTAGGAGGTCGGTATTAACATATACACACTACTGTATATAAAATAGATAACCAACAAGGACCTACTGTATAGCACAGGGAACTCTACTCAATATTTTGTAATACCGATAAGGGAACAGAATCTGAAGAATATACACACACACACACATACACATATATATGCATATATGTACATATCTATACATATATACATACATATATATATAACTGCATATATACATATATACGTATAGCTGTGCTGTACACCTGAAACAAAGTATTGTAAATCAACTATACTTCAGTTACAAAAATGGATACGTATGAAATTCAGCTGAGGTCTTCCTGAGTTGTTACCTCTTCACAAGGAAGAATTGAATTCAGCTCCTGTGTATGATGTGTTCTAGCCCCACTTAGAACAGTGGATCTGACAGGTACAATGGATCATTTCCTTAAAATAAAGCTGTGCGGATTACATATCAGAACTTTAGGTCCTGAGTAGCAAGAAGGAGTTCTAATAATCGCTTCCTGGCCACAGATTCAGTTCACCTTTAGTGAAACTATATTTGCACGGTTTTTCTCTGTGAACCCAAGGATTTAGTATATATTCTACTATTTTAGTGCATATGCTACTGAGGATAATTAAAAAAGAATGATTCGTGGGTTGGGGAAAGAAAAGGAAAGAAGTACCAGTGGCAGAAGAGAGGTCAATGTTTTTTAATTGAAGCCACAGAAAACTTAAAGGAGGCTCAGGAGGGTCAATCCAGGTCTAAGGACCTACATCTTCACATGCTAGTGGCTCAAAAGTGTCCACGTGAGCTTCTACAAAGCCACCAATGCCAACACTTGTCTCTACACTAACTCTGTTGGGACAGGCTTGAAGAAACATCCAGCAGGTTGACCAAGGATAACAGAAGCTTATTCTCCTTACAGCATTCCAGTTGCCTCTCACCTCTGCAGCCTTGGACACTGATTAACAACTCTGAGTCAAAGAACCTGAGCAGGGCTTCCCTGGTGGCACAGTGGTTGAGAGTCCGCCTGCCGATGCAGGGGACATGGGTTCGTGCCCCGGTCCGGGAAGACCCCACATGCCGCGGAGCGGCTGGGCCCGTGAGCTATGGCCGCTGAGCCTGCACGTCCGGAGCCTGTGCTCCGCAACGGGAGAGGCCACAACAGTAATGAGAGGCCCGCGTACCGCAAAAAAAAAAACAACACACACACACATACAAAAAAACTGTCTTATATATGATCTGTGACAAAGCAAAATTATTTCATAGACTTCTCATTAATGGTGGATCTTTCTAGCAGGCATGGATGAAAATGTAAAATTTCCCCATTCTTGTTATATAAGATCTAAAACACGTCAGCATTTTCCTACTTTAGTGTGTCATCTAAATTGATTTCTTTCAGAGCATAAAAGACTATGTTCATAGATAGTCATGGCTTCTCAGTTTCACAATGTCTTTTCCTATGGGGATTTTTAGACCTTTAGGTGCTATAATGGGGGTAGGGGTAAGGGATACTATACTGAGGGAGGGTAGGATTCCCTGAAGTCCTAACACACAAGCAGTTACCTATTGTAACGCCATATCGGGAAGCCTCCATAAAATTTCTCTTAAGAACAACTTCTGTAGGCAAGGTTGCCTTTCTAGAATATATCTGAAAAGGGACAAGGATGTCATATAAATACATGTCTATGTATCAAAAAGAAGTTTTAGAAATGCACTATACCTATGGGTAGAGTTCGTCCATCAGCAAGTTTTTCAGGGTATTTATCTTTCATATATCTCTAATTATAACTCTCTGGGAAAGTATCAAAGATAAAGCAATGAATGATAAAACCTGATCCAATTTAAATTCCTCTGAAAGGTGTCCTAGCTTCACTTGACAAGTACCGACCTGCCGAACACCCATCCCCTTGTCTGCCTGTCACAGACCTGACGGAAGGAGCAAAGGCTGGGTACAACGGCGGATTTCCTAATGTACTTTGAATGCCTGACGGCCACAAACCTCAGATGATTCCTGATTGAAGGGTGTCTGCCTAAAAATAACAGCCACGTGGAAGATAATTTCTATAGTAACTAATTTCTTCTATTAGATAATAAAACATTTCATGCTTTCCCGTCCTCTTCTACTGTATTTTTAAAAATGTGAACAAAAGGGACCACACCAAAGCAATAACATGTGAGTGGGAAAAAGACGAGTGAGGAGAAAAAGTCATTACCTCCAACTTTACACATTTATTTCTTGCCATGGTGGTTTGCTTGTTTTTCCTCCTCAAAGCCTCCATCATCCATATAGAAAGAGGAGTATAAAGTATCCAGGAAAACAGGACTATCCTAGATTTCTGCTAGGAGGTTCACTGCATTTCTTTAGGGTAGGCAATTCAAATATGAAACTAAACAGTTCAGTTATATCCCAGAGTTGTGTGATGTTTAATGCATTAACCAGCGTACTCCAGCCTCCGTGGAATTCTCAACTACATTGAGTTTGTGACAGTCAGAGACTCTGGAAGAACCACGGTAGGACCATGGGACAGACCTAGATTGAGAGGATCCTGGAACTCATGCTCACGAGTCAATGGAAATAACAAGATGATTTAGCCTCATCATAACATGCTTGGACTCCTTGTAGGTACAGAATCATTTCCCTGGAGGGAGAACTCTATTTTTTATTCTTCCCAAGAGGGATGACAGGCAGGTGGTCCTGGCAGGTTTTAGTAAGACCTTACAAATAAAAGTTCTCTCTACTCTAGGGAGACATTTATAAAACTACAAACTCCCAGACCTGAATAACAATCACTGCAGCTTATACTCTCTCCCGTCTGTGATTACTTAGTTCCTAGGGCAGGTCACTTAGCCTCAGCAGTTCTCACCAATCCCAACATGCCCCTAAACTCTGCAGGTGGCTGGCAAAACTACCACCTTCAGATAAAGAAGTTCTACTGTCTCTACCCTTTCCTTCAAGCCCCAAAGGCTAAGCCTTTCTTTGAAAAATTTATTGTTGAAGGCAAAAAACACACATCCCAGATACCTGGTGCTCTCCAGCTGTTCTTAGAATACCCTCCCCTTCTCATACAACTGCAATCTACTTTTGCTCTCTCTCCAAAGATGATGCACTGGAGCTAAGGTGAATCCCATGCCTCACGCCATATCTCCTACATCAGGCTCAGTGATTCGCTCTCATGGATAATGGTTCCCACTGGCCTCTGGGCAGAGGGCTTCTCTGCTAACCTCAGTGTTGGACTTGTGCCTTGATCCAAACTTCTTTAGACTTATGGAGGAAATCATTAAGGAAGCCAGTGTTAGAAGGAACAGTGGACGGAGAAGACAGGAACACAAGTTCTTAGTCCTGGCCTGGCCATTATTAAATCACTGTGGGATTTAGGATAATTTCTTTACTTCTCCACACTTTAGTTTTGACATTTTAGGAAGTGTTAGATCCTTGCTGAAACTAAATGCTGATACAAAGTTGGGCAGTATATTAGTTTCCTTGGGTGACCAAAACAAAGTACCACAAACTGAGTAACGTAAAATAACAGAAATCTGCCTCATAATTCTGGAGGCTAGAAGCCCCAGATCAAGGTGTCAGTAGAGCCATGCTCCCTCTGAATGCTCTAGGGGAGGACTGTTTTCATGCCTCTCTCCTAGCTTCTAGTAGTTATTGGCCTATATAGAAGCCTCACTCTAATGTCTGCCTCTGTCTTCACATGGCCTTCTCCTTGTCTTCTGTGTCTTTGTATCTTCATAAGGCACTCTCCTCCATGTGTAGCTCTGTGTGCAGATTTTCCTCTTTGTATAGGGATATCAGGCTTCAGAATAGGGCCTAGCCCAATCCAATACGACCTCGTCTCAACCTGATAACATTCGCAATAACCCTATTTCCAAATAAGGGCATATTCACATGTCCAAGGGGTTGGTATTGAACACATCTTTTTGGAGGACACAATTTACCCCACAACAGGTGAAGTCTAATGAACGATGCACCAGGGTGCCTTTGTCAGAGTTGACTTACGCAAGAGAGGGAGAGAAGCCAATGATGAAGTAATTTGGCATAAAAGCATCTTGGGAAAATGGGGTGAATGAAAGGGTCAGAATGTTGTGAGTTTCCCAGATGAGTTCCATGGACCTGTTCTGAGTTATGTGGAAGAGGAAGACAGAAATAAAAGTTGAAAGTGCAGTTTTTCACAAAGGGTTTTGTGAAAAGTTGGCTCAAGTGACCAAAACTGCAACACAGTTTTGAAAAAGGAGCATTTTCTGAATTGTTACAGAGACTCTATGGGCCAGAACAAAGCATTTAATAAACATCTATTACGTTTGACCCCTGCATTGCTTCTATCTTCTTGCAGGATCAGGACCTCGTATTTCCTTAAGGGAGTTGCTCCTGCCCCACTCTCAGCTTGTGAGGCTTGGATGGAGTTGTCCCTCCAGTGGTGGCCACATGCCTAGGACCTGGCTGGTTCAGCCCCACATCCCGCAATCAGAGCGTTTGGGACAGAGAGGAACACGTGACACAAAGCAGCCAGTGAGATTCAATTCCAGGACTCTTCCTGAAATTATTAAGGAAGACACTTCTTGCTACTTTATTTACCAGCGAAAATAAAAATTACCTTATATGTGTATGCGTGGTGAGAACTTTTAAGATTTAATCTCTTAGCAACTTTTAAGTATAAATACAGTATTGTTAACCATGCTATACATTGGATGCTGTACATTAGATCCTAAGAGCTTATTCATCTTGCAACTGGAAGTCTGTACACTTTGATCAACATCTCCCCATTTTTCCCACCACCTAGCCCCTGGCGACCACCATTCTACTGTCTATTACTATGAGTTTGGGTTTTTTAGAACCTACATAAAAGTGAGATTATACAGTATTTTTCTCTCTCTGTCTGACTTATTCCACTTCGTATAATGCCCTCAAACTTCCTCAATATTGTCACAAATGGTAGGATTTCCTTCTATTTTTATGGCTGAAAAATATTCATATATATATATACATATATATACTTTCTATATATATGATATAAATATATATATATGTGAGATATATACATATATAACATTTTCTTTATCCATTAATCTGTCTTTGGGCATTTTATCTGGTTCCATATGTTGACTATTGTGAGTAATGTGTCAATGAACACAAGGGTACAGAGAGAGAAAAATATTAAAAGTCCTTACCACAAAAAAAAGGTAACTCTGTGAGGTGATGGATATGTTAACTAAACTCACTGCAGTAATCATATATATATATATGATTATATATCAAATCATCATATATATATCAAATCATCATGTTGTGTACCTTAAAATTACACAATGTTATATGTCAGTTATATCTCAAAAAAGATGATAAAAATTAATTAACCATAAAAATAAGATATCTTTTATAAGATGTTATGTTGATTTTATTACAATGCTCTAGAGAAAAAAAAACCTCCACATAAAATGTGCTTATTGATTTTGTGACACAATTAGATCTAGAAACCAAAACGTGTGAAAAGAATGGATCTAAGAATCAAGGAAACAAAATTTTTATCTTTATTCTCTAATTTGTGATCTGCAGACCATGTTGATGTTAACTGACCTCTGAAAGTTTCTATGAAATTGAGAGATTTTTACAGTCTGCCCCAGTAAAATCATAAATGGATTTTACAAATTGAGCTTAGATAATTAGGATGATATAGGGCTGTCTAATTTTTTGTTTTAACTCAAACATCAACTGCATAAAATAAGGTTCGAATGTAATACTGCCTCTTAAGCAATAAAAGACAATTATTTATATTTATATCTAATACTTGAATTTTTGTTAACAAATTCTAAGAAATAGATGTTTCAAATCAGAGTGCCTCAAATAGTTACAGAATGCTGTTGTTGCCTTGTTATCCATCTGTCAAGGACACCAATAATCACTAAAAGGCATGCATTAACCAAAACTAAATCTACCAACAAGAAGGATATACAATAAAAGTTTAGTGGTTGAAAAAAAGAAAAGAAAGAAAATGAATGCCTGGTCTTTGCTCCATGGAGAGGACATGCCTTAAACTGAAACTAATAAAGGGAAAAGTAGAAGTAAGAGATGGAGAAATAGATTATAAATGGAAGGAGAAAAGAATAGAAGATTGTAGAAACAGAAGATTATAAAGAAGAAGATAAAGAATGAAACTGTGCTCTGTTGGCCTCTTGATACTTTGGGATGCCACCCTACCTCCCCTTCTATTTTTAGCTAGATGAGCTAATAAGTTCCCTTATTTTGGCTTATACCAGTTGGAATTGGGCTTCTGTCACTTATAACCAAAAGTGTCCCAATGAATATAGGGCCCACTTGGCCTGGTGTGGGTTCTCCAGCTTTGAAAGCAAAAGAAGGCAACACTCAATGCAGTAACTTTGTGCCAGCAGGGATAGCCATGGCCACAGTGGCTGCGGGAGCCTAAGTCCAGCCTCAAATGATGTTCTAGACAGAGACCTTAAAACAGAGACACACACATCAAACATAAGAGGACTGGTGCTACTAACAGGTAAGTCACCCTGGGGAGCCTCACATACAACTACAAGAGACTTGCGTAGTCCAGTTATACACGTGTGGACCACAAGACAACAAATCGTGAGTGTTAGAATTAATGGGAAATTATTTGTACCTATAAGCTAAAGAGGCTTGGGGGGCATTCTGGTTACATGTCTAATACAGGAGTAGTGTGAGCTTTCCAATAGACCCCCATATTCTATTGAGATTCAGATTTCTATTGTTTGACAAAAGACTTAAATTTAGTCTTTCTGTCCTAGATGCAATACACATACTCCTCTTCTACCTTAGAACAAAAGAGACAGAATAAAGAGAAAAGCCAAGGGACGTGGGTGTGTGAACCTGGGCGTGCCCATGTGTGCCTGTGAGCCCTCTGGGGAGTGCTGAAATGTGAGTTTTCAAATGGAGGTAGAATTAAGCTGAGAGCATCAGTATCGTAGCACCAAGCACTTGGCCATGTGCTCTTCTTTTCCGTGGGATAACTGGAGGGATTAGTGCTTAGCAAACACAACCTAACTTGTGGAATGTCCTTGGATCTCATTTCTCTAAGTAAAATGAATATTTCCTTTTAGCACTGCCATTAAGGAACACAGTATCAAGAAAAACTGAAGGATCAAAAAAAAAAAAACAAAAAAACTGAAGGATCAATAAAAGAGAAGTCAAGATGCCACTAAAAATGTACATTTGAAGATGCAGATGTGTATATAACAGCAAACCAAAGAAAACAGGACTGCACAGACCTATAAATTTTTTTTTAACATCTTTTCTGGAGTGTGTGTATATATATATATATATATATATATATTTTTTTTTTTTTTTTCACTACAGTGCACATCAAGGGCTTCTTTTCTTTTCTTTTTTTTTAAAATGTTTTTTTTGATTATTTAAATTTCTTTATTTTATCCATTGTATCTGTCTCTTGGCCACTGAAGAGTTTTGTGGGGTTTTTTTTAACATCTTTATTGGAGTATAATTGCTTTACAATGTTGTGCTAGTTTCTGTGGTATAACAAAGTGAATCAGCTATACATATACCTAGATCCCCACATCTCCCTCCCACCATCCCTAACCCACCCCTCTAAGTGTAAACAAAGCACTGAGCTGATCTCCCTGTGCTATGCAGCTGCTTCCCACTAGCTATCTATTTTACATTTGGTAGTGTATATATGTCCATGCCACGCTCTCACTTCATCCCAGCTTACCCTTCCCCCTCCCCACGTCCTCAAGTCCATTCTCTACTTCTGCTTCTTTATTCCTGTCCTGAACCCCGTAGGTTCTTCAGAACCTTATATATATTTTTTAGATTCCATATATATGTGTTAGCATATGGTATTTGTTTTTCTCTTTCTGACTTACTTCACTCTGTGTGACAGACTCTAGGTCCATCCACCTCACTAAAAATAACTCAATTTCGTTTCTTTTTATGGCTGAGTAATATTCCATTGTATATATGTGCCACATCTTCTTTATCCATTCATCTGTTGATGAAAACTTAGGTTGCTTCCATGTCTTGGCTATTGTAAATAGTGCTGCAGTGAACATTGTGGTACATGACTCTTTTTGAATTATGGTTTCCTCAGGGTATATGCCCAGTAGTGGGATTGTTGGGTAGTATGGTAGTTGTATTTTTAGTTTTTTAAGGAACCTCCATACTGTTCTCCATAGTGGCTGTATCAATTTACATTCCCACCAAGAGTGCAAGAGGGTTCCCTTTTCTCCACACCCATTTATTGTTTCTAGATTTTTTGATGATGGCCATTCTGACTGGTGTGAGGTGATACCTCACTGTAGATCTGATTTGCATTTCTCTAATGATTAATGATGTTGAGCATCGTTTCATGTGTTTGTTGGCAATCTATATATCTTCTTTGGAGAAATGTCTATTTAGGTCTTCTGCCAATTTTTGGATTGGGTTGTTTCTTATTTTGATATTGAGCTCCATGATCTGCTTGTATATTTTGGAGATTAATCTTTTGTCAGTTGCTTCGTTTGCAAATATTTTCTCCCATTCTTAGGGTTGTCTTTTCGGCTTGTTTATGGTTTCCCTTGCTGTGCAAAAGCTTTTAAGTTTCATTAGGTCCCATTTGTTTATTTTTGCTTTTATTTCCATTTCACTAGGAGGTGGGTCAAAAAGGATCTTGCTGTAATTTATGTCATAGAGTGTTCTGCCTATGTTTTCCTCTAAGAGTTTTATAATGTCTGGCCTTACATTTAGGTCTTTAATGCATTTTGAGGGTTTTTCTTGTGTATGGTGTTAGGGAGTGTTCTACCTTTATTCTTTTACACATAGCTGTCCAGTTTTCCCAGCACCACTTATTGAAGAGGTTGTCTTTTCTCCCTTGTATATTCTTTCCTCCTTTATCAAGGGTAAGGTGACCTTATGTGTGTGGGTTTATCTCTGGGCTTTCTATCCTGTTCCATTGATCTATATTTCTGTTTTTGTGCCACTACCATACTGTCTTGATTACTATAGCTTGGTAGTATGGTCTGAAGTCAGGGAGCCTGATTCCTCCAGCTCCGTTTTTCTTTCTCAAGACTGCTTTGGTCATTCGCGGTCTTTTGTGTTTCCATACAAATTGTGAAATGTTTTGTTCTATTTCTGTGAAAAATGCCAGTAGTAGTTTGATAGGGATTGCACTGAATCTGTAGATTGCTTTGGGTAGTATAAGTAATTTCAAAATGTTGATTCTTCCAATCTAAGAACATGGTATATATCTCCATATGTTTGTATCACCTTTAATTGCTTTCATCAGTGTCTCACAGTTTTCTGCATACAGGTGTTTTGTTTCCTTAGGTAGGTTTATTTCTAGGTATTTTATTCTTTTTGTTGCAATGGTAAATGGGAGGGTTTCCTTAATTTCTCTTTCAGAATTTTCATCACTAGTGTATAGGAATGCAAGAGATTTCTGTGCATTAATGTTGTATCCTGCAACTTTGCCAAATTCATTGATTAGCTCTAGTAGTTTTCTGGGAGCATCTTTAGGATTCTCTATGTATAGTATCATGTTATCTGCAAACAGCGACAGTATTACTTCCTCTTTTCCGATTTGGATTCCTTTTGTTTCTTTTTCTTCTCTGATTGTTATGGCTAAAACTTCCAAAACTATGTTGAATAACAGTGGTGAGAGTGGACAACCTTGTCTTGTTCTTGATCTTAGAGGAAATGGTTCCAGTTTTTCACCATTGAGAACGATGCTGGATGTGGGTTTGTCATATATGGCCTTTATTATGTTGAGGTAGGCTCCCTCAATGCCTACTTTCTGGAGGGTTTTTATCATAAATGGGTGTTGAATTTTGTTGAAAGCTTTTTCTGCATCTTTTGAGTTTATCATATGGCTTGTTAATATGGTGTATCACATTGATTGATTTGCATATATCGAAGAATCCTTGCATTCCTGGGATAAACCCCACTTGATCATGTTGTATGATCCTTCTAATGTGCTGTTGGATTTTGTTCGCTAGTATTTTGTTGAGAATTTTTGCATCTATGCTCATCAGAGATTTTGGCCTGTAGTTTTCTTTTTTTGTGACCTCTTTGTGTGGTTTTAGTATCAGAGTGATGGCGGCCTTGTAGAATGCGTTTGGGAGTGTTCCTCCCTCTGCTATATTCTGGAAGAGTTTGAGAAGGATAGGTGTTAGCTCTTCTCTAAATGTTTGATAGAGTTCGCCTGTGAAGCCATCTGGTCCTGGGCTTTTGTTTGTTGAAAGATTTTTTTTTTTTTTTTTTTTTTTTGCAGTACGCGGGCCTCTCACTGTTGTGGCCTCTCCCGTTGCGGAGCACAGGCTCTGGACGCGCAGGCTCAGTGGCCATGGCTCACGGGCCCAGCCGCGGCATGTGGGATCTTCCCAGACCGGGGCACGAACTCGCGTCCCCTGCATTGGCAGGCAGACTCTCAACCACTGTGCCACCAGGGAAACCCTGTTGAAAGATTTTTAATCACAGTTTCAATTTCAGTGCTTGTGATTTGTCTGTTTATATTTTCTATTTCTTCCTGGTTCAGTCTCAGAAGGTTGTGCTTTTCTAAGAATTTGTCCACTTCTTCCAGGTTGTCCATTTTATTGGCATAGAGTTGCTTATAGTAATCTCTCATGATCTTTTGTATTTCTGCAGTGTCAGTTGTTACTTCTCCTTTTTCATTTCTAATTCTATGGATATGAGTCTTCTCCCTTTTCTTCTTGATGAGTCTGGCTAACGGTTTATCTATTTTGTTTACCTTCTCAAAGAACCACCTTTTAGTTTTATTGATCTTAGCTATGGTTTCCTTCATTTCCTTTTCATTTATTTCTGATCTGATTTGTATGATTTCTTTCCTTCTGCTAACTTTGGTTTTTTTTTTTTTTTTTTTTTTTGGTTCTTCTTTCTCTAATTGCTTTAGGTGTAAGGTTAGGTTGTTTATTTGAGATTTTTCTTGTTTCTTAAGGTAGCATTTATTGCTATAAACTTCTCTCTTAGAACTGCTTTTGCTGCATCCCATAGGTTTTGGGTCATTTGTTTCTCGGTATTTTTTGATTTCTCTTTGATTTCTTCAGTGATCTCTTGGTTATTTAGTAGTGTATTGTTTAGCCTCCATGTGTTTGTATATTTTACAGTTTTTTTCCTGTAATTGATATCTAGTCTCATAGCGTAACAAATATAAACAAGCACACAAAGGTTGAAGATTTCGCTTTAAGCCTGAGGACAACATCAATAGAAAACAACACACATAAATGCCCCTCATGAAAATTTGAACTACAACATCAAATTCAGTATGTGATTCAGCCTTTGGGAATCTGAAAATAATAAATAGATATGCAAAACCGTTGTTTCTTGATATGATTACAGAAATCGTATCTAATTTCTACAGTATAACCATTACATATAAAAAAAATCATTAATTTATGGTTAGCAGATATTTGATCCAGTCCAAATGTCCATAAGACATTTGGTACATGGCAAAAGCTCCTTGAATTTGGTCCTAATCAAATCATGTGGCATGGTATGAATATGCTCATGGATGTTTTGGACGGGACCAAATATGAAGGACATTTTGGTGTGTCTTATGGACATTTTGGTCAGGACCAAATATCTTGCAGGGTTAAATTATACCAGTTTTCAGTAATAGTCACTTCACCAGCTACGAGCCTAATTGAAAGGTCAACCAAGGTAGGATTCTGTGTCCACAGAAATGTCTCCAATGCTTCCTTAATAACTGAATGCTGTCAGACTTGAGCTGGTTATCTACATTTTACAAACAAATATTGTCCTAAGCAGACTTAAGGGGCTATTTAGTGACCAGAATAAATAGCATGCACTAGAAGGAAACGAACCACATACAAACAAGGCACTCACCTTTTCTTCCCTGAGGATCGTGGCAGTTTTCATGGACGCACAAGCCCCAGGCTGACCAGGAAGATACTATACAGTCTGTAGAGCAAGGGATATTGCAGAGCTGAGAAGCTGAAGGGGTAGGTCCCAAACATAATGTCTTTTCCACGGGTCTAGAGACTGCATGGATGGGAAAAAAAAAATGGCCCGAGTCACATTCTCTGAACATCCCTAGAATTTTTCCCATCTTTATTTGTGTGCCTGCCTTGCTCACATCAGCTTTATGGTTAAACAGATTATATGCAAACAAACTATCAACACTCTTCCAATATGTACTACTTAGCTGCACATTATTAGCATGTAGGGTGAGGAAAGGCAAGGAAAGACAGTGACAAAGGGCACTCATTTGAGTGTCCTGTTTGACAGAGTATTCCCTGGGAATCCAAGAGGACTGGAAACCTAGATAAAAATTATCTAGAGTTATGAAGTTTAAAAAAATTAAGTGGCTTTGTGAAGTTCCAAGATGAGTCTATCTCAACTATACAGATGACTGGGTTGTTGTGAAAAATTCAAAACTGAAACCCGAGGTGGGGTGTTTAGCATAACCAGTCTACTGCTCTTACTCCCCTGAGGGGTGGACCTCTCGAAGACACGGAGGAAAAATGGTTTTTAGAAGAAGAAGAAAAATCAGGATCTGCAGTGGCAGAATTAGTCCCTGGAAGTCAGTTTCATTAGAAAGCCTACCCAGAGGCACAAGGAGTGTCTGCGGAGCCACAGGAAATGCCAACTAGGAAACTTCCAGCCCTTCCTGGTATGCACCTGCGCCCGGAGAATGCCCAGAACTGGGTCAAGGCAGGAGGCAGTAATCATCTGTGCATCAGTGGTGCTCCTCGAGTGTCCTCTCTGTGCAGACCCATGCTGAGAATCATGAAAATACACAGATGAAGAAGAAGATGGGCTCCTGATTCTCATGGAGATTATAACATAATAGGAGCTAGGAGAGCAATATCCCAAAATGACCCAATAAAAGAACAGCCAAATGCCTGACTACACTTGCACAGAGTGATCCCACACTAAGTGGGTTTCGGAGCAATTCAGAGTTTGTGAGCCAATGGTTTAAGACCAGACGGTTTTATCTTATGGGTTGCCTTGTACTATGATTGAAATATTTCCTATACGTCACTTCCATCTGTTAAGCAGATCAGAAGTGCTTCAAAGACGGAGACTGGTATGAGACAATAGGGAGGTAAATCACCCCATCTACTTTACTTCCTCACTCTTTACATAAGATGTGAATTGAATCAGATACAGATCGAACTAAATCACAGCTGTGACCAGCAGAACTCTGAATGGAAACCAAAGCAAGAGCAAAATCAAAAAAATACTGTCACGAAGATGTTTTAACCATCGGGGAAAGAAGTGGAGCGGCTTGAGGTATCTATGAGGGTGAATGGGAAACACAAAAGGTTGCAAAGGAAAATGATAGTAACGGTTTGTTTGCAACTAATTCTTTTACAGTTTACCAGAAGGATTTGACATGACTTAAAATAAAAGACAGGAACAAAGCAAGATTGCTAACGTAAATGTCAAATGTCAAGCCATGTGGGAGAGACAGGCCAGGGAAGAGAGAGCAGATACTGGGGGAAAGTAAAGGGGTTTCCTGGGAAGGCTGAGGAGAGGTGATGATCAGAGACTGTGCTGAAGATAACAACAGCTGGGTGGGGAGGTTGGAGTGACCAGGACTGTGCATGTACATATGACACTGATGGGTAAAGAAAAACCTGTGAGATGGGGGAGGAGTTTGCAATTCCTTCCCCAGGAGTGAGTAAAAGACCAACAAGCAGCCATTCACTGAGTACATCATGCATTCATTCCAAAACCACTGAGTACCCGTTTAAATTAGGCCCTATTGGAGGGCGTCTGCTTTCAAGGAACTCTCAGTCGAGAAGGGTACGTCAAGTAGCACTTTAACAAGATTGATGGGAAGAGGTGCTTTAGAGTATTGTATACATAGGAAGCTGCACAGCCAGAGGCCTTAAGGCAGAAGTGTGTTTCGGTCCAGGCCCATGCTTGTTTAGCATGTGTTCTCACAAACTCAAACTTGAGTTCCAAAAACAAAACCTAAGTAATGATGGAAAAGGACGTGGGGGCATGTCAACTGGTTACTCTGGCTGTTTAATAAACATTTAGTGCACGCCAGGCACTGCTTATAAACATCAATTCATTTATCCTGCATAACTTTGAGATATATACTATTATTATTCCTACTTTAAAATGGGGAAACTGAGACACACCTTACTCACTTGCTCACATTCCCAATTAGCAAGCAGTGGAGCCAGGATCTGGAACAAGGTGGTCTGGTTCCAGAATCTGTGCTGTGAACCACTGCTCTATGTGGCCTCATCATCGGTCATTCAACCTCCATTGCTAAGTACTTACCATGAGTTAACACTGTGTTAGGTGCTGAAGCTAGATTTGTCGTGAAACAGACAAGGTCACTTGTCCTCATATAGCCTCTTTTTCGATGTGAGTTGGTACTAAGCATTCATGAGTCCACGAGCCTCGACAATAAGACTAGAAAGCCATTATTGCTGCTTCTCTCTCCTTTGCCATGGCTGTCTCCCCGTAACACCAGACAGAACTTAAGTGTCTGACGATCAATGCTGAGAAGGTACCCCAAACGTCTCAGCTTCGAGACCCAGCAGACACTTGCTGCCGCAATCTCTGAACTTGAGGTTGGACCCTGCAGTTGAAACTGGTCAATGCACCAGCGCAATACCTAGGCTCACAGCAGGTCTGAACTAAATCTCGTTAGAAGCGCCAGAATGGCTTAACTGTCCAGAAGGCAGTTAAGCCTTAGGGTTGGTAGTGCAGTTGGAAAGAGACTGGGGAACTTGACATGAAGCTGCATGTGTCCAGGACAATGTTTTTACAGATATTATGTTTATTTGGCTTACTTTTGGAGGGCTGTTGATGATTATTGGGAGGTGAGGGGTTAAGTCCCCTAAGGTCCCCTTTGATAAATACTTAACTGTCTATCAACTGACTGTTTGACATTAGGGCTAATGGTACTAAGATATGAAATTAGGGAGAGACATGGTATGCTGGTGAGGAATGGGGGGATTTCCCTGGAGGCTACTAAGCGACATAATTGGAGTGAAGCCATTTGTCAGAGCACTCATGCCTCTTCAGCACCTGCTGCTTTGAAAGACAGTAGATCTTAATCCATGTCAATAAATTCTTCCAGTCTCAGGGACATGTCTAAGATGCTTCATTTAGGCATTGAATCAATGGGCTTGGGTCAACTTTTCTCTATTTCAGCCCCCTGGGATCCATTTGTTCTAGAAATAAATCATGAGTAAGTCACGAAGTACTTACCAGCTTCAGATCACTTAGGTAGTCAACTCCCCAAGAAAAGTGAACACAGGATATCGCTACGCCTATCGACTCTTAGAGCTAGAAGGGGAGCTTTAGAGCTAATTTAGTTTAATTCAGCAATTTTACTGAAAAACTGAATTCCAAAGACCTTAGGTGGTTTCTCCAAGTTCACTCAGCCAGTCCAAGGCAGAGCAAGACCTGAGCCTTGTCCCTGGTGGCTGACTCACCTCCACCTGTTCCTCTTGGTTTTCCTGCCATGGAATGAAGGCATCAGACAGAATAGATGAGGTCATTCGTACCAAGCATATTTTGTTTATGAATCACAGTGACCACAATGGAGGCAACCAGTGACACGACAGATCCAAGATATTCACGAAGGTTGCAGGCTGTTTAACCCTTTAAACAAAATCCAAATTCCTCTCCTACTCTATTGCCACTTCAATACTCCTTCAAGCTCCATCCCACACCTCCCTGACGAAGCAGGAGGTAGTGAGACCAAAATGTGCTCCACTTTAAACAACTGTTCTTTTATTTGTAGCTGTTCATGATGTAATAAAATTATCCTGGGAGGTGGGTGGGGTAGGGGGCCATACCTGAACCACCTCAAATTGGATGGTCTGGGTAGTTTACTCTCTACTGAGCCCTCAATTCTTCTTGACCAAACTCCAGCCATGATGCCTGTGGGAAGAGAAGCTGCTTTTCTAGTCACCTGAAATCCTTTCTCTAGATATACTGACTGAAACAACTTTATTTCTATTTGCTAATAACTGTCTGCTCTAATGCAACGGATCCCTGCTGCAATCAGTGTACCTATTCAGTGAAGGTCTATGCTGGTCCAGCTTTCTCCAGCTGCCTTAGACCATGTCACCTTGACACCTTCTGCCATTCCTGTGTTGACCAATTGCCTGAATAGGTAAGCAATTACCCAAGGTTTTATAGGCTATTTAGGTTTTGTAGGCTGCAATGTTAGCCCCTATAAAGACCTCTCATGGCCACAAAGTGTTAAAGAGACAAAGTAACTTTTAACTCAGGTCAATTGAGATCACTACATAGCAGTAGCTTTCTAAAGCTAGGGAATATATTACAGTCTGATAAGTGATTGTACATATGCAGTAGTCATTAACGCTTTGAATATTTCGGTGCCTAACCTGGAATTTTTCATTTGCCATAAGAAATTATTAAATTGACCTGCCTTACAAGAAATGTGCAAGTCTGCTACTAATGACTGCAAAGTCACCTTAAATAATGAATTACTCCATGAACAGAATGCTAATTAACAAAGGGGGTGGGAATATGCTGGAGTTGATACACTTAATGTTAAAGAAAAAACTGTTCTTAATTCTAGCAATGTGCATAGTTCATGATTTTCCTTAAGGACAAAGTGATTTTAGATGAACATACAAATTCAATCGAAATGATTTGTAATTAAGAAGAAAAATGCCTGTTGTTATCATTAGCATGTGACCACCACTGTAAAGAAAACTGAGTGCCTTCACATCTCCTTCTTTGAAACTAAATCAAGCTCTGATCCAAACTACTTTGAATCAACACAGAAATAAGTTGACAAAGATTCAATAAGAGTATATTACCCCCCCACCCCTACTGCTGGCCATTTTGTAAGATCTAAACTTCAATGCCATTTAATACCTCAAAAAGAAATTAAATGGAAATTGCATCATCATCATCATAGTTAATTATAATTAATAACTAGGTACCCTCTGTATTTTATTTAAAAAATGAGTAATGTTTGCTTAGAGTAAAAAGTGTTATCACAGGAGCCAATGGCATTTTCTTGTTTTTTAATATGTCTATTATCAGATGAAACATCAAATGAGTCTTTAAAAATCTAGCGAGTGTTTCAGGTAATTCTGCCATGGCATAATGGAACTCAGCTTTCCCTCAGAACAGAAAGAAAGATCTTGATCATGGGCAAGAAATTAGTCAAACATATTGATTTTTTTCCAGTACTTTCAGGGAGGTAGAGATGAAAAGAAAGTAAAGGTGATGCTACTTCCTGGGAACTCTTAAAACCCGGATGATTTTGCCTGCTTTCTCTCTTAGGCGTACCTGAGTACCCCTGCATTCTATCTTCAGTAGATTTTACATAAGATATTTGATTTGCAGAAAGACATCAGCCTTCACAAAGAACTTAGACCAAAAAGTTATATTCACTTCAATTTTCCAAATCAAACGCAGGCCCTGTCAATCCCAAAGGGAATTCTCACTCAAAACTCAGAACCCCCGAGTTCCACAGGGTGTCCAGGAAATCACAATATAAACAGCAATTGCTCAGAGTTAATTCAAAAATAATGAAAGAGCCTACTTATGTAAAAATGCTGCTTTCTAAATGGTTTTTGAGAAACAGTATTGCCTCTGGCATATTCATTTAGGGAGCATACTGACTTGGCAGAAATTCAATCCACCTAACTGCTGAAATAAATAGGTTTCTACAAACTGAAGGAGTCAAACGGTTGAAGGGGAAAGATAAATAATATCACAGTTTTAACCAGAAAGCTATTTTCCTTAAAGAAGCTTCATGTATTATTTCAATTGCCTTTTGCCACTGGGATTTGCAAAATAATACATCATTCTTTTAACTTCGTGGTTAGAATAATAGCAAATATGTCTTCTAGCACTTATAGGCAGCTTAAAGAATTAAATTCCATCTCATCCTATTATATCTAATAAAGCTTAATTTTAGCCATATTGTAACTCTCTTGGCAAAGTACTGTGCAATACAGTTTGGCAGGAGGATGTATGTACCATAAATATAATATCTAAAAATAATCATTTCTAATTGCGGAAATTATGTGAAATTTGGCCACATGTCAAAAAATTTTCCAAATTTCATTCATTTCACATAGTGAATTAGAAAATACCTACCAACTAGTGATTTTCTTAATGCTACAGAGTAACAACATGATAAGTAAAGATGGAAAACAATATTCAGAATAAAAATGGACAAAATAAATGAAGTATGTATTCAGTTTTAGAAAGTAATTAGATCAATATCCAACAATTACAAAATCAGGGGAGAAATACAGTAGCCTTCAGACCTATATTCATATATTTCTTTATGATGTATTCTCTCCTCTGTTCCTCTATTTTTAATTAATTTTATTGGAGTATATTTGATTTAGAATGTCGTGTTAGTTTCTGCTGTACAGCAAAGTGAATCAGTTAAACGCACACATATACATCTTCACTCTTTTATAGATTCTTTTCCAATATAGTCATTACAGAGTACTGAGTAGAGTTCCCTGTGCTCTACTTATTAGTAGGTTCTTATTAGTTATCTATTTTATATATAGTAGTGTGTATATGTCAATCCCAATCTCCCAGTTTATCCTTCCCCCGCCTCCTTTCCCCCTTGGTAACCATAAGTTTGCTTTCTACAGATGTGATTCTGTTTCTGTTTTGTAAATAAGTTCATTTGTACCATTTTTATAGAGTCCACATATAAGTGATATCATATGATATTTATCTTTCTCTAGCTTACTTCACTCAGTATGACAATCACTAGATCCATCCATGTCACTCCAAATGGCATTATTTTATTCTTTTTTATGACTAATATTCCATTGTATATACATACCACATCTTCTTTTGAAAATTTCTTTCTGATCGTTTCTCAGACTAGTAATAATTAATTAGGAAAATGAATAAGTGAACACTATGTCCCCTTCTAAAACATTCTTAAAGAGAAATAAAATGAAAAAAATAGGTTTAAAAATATCAGTATTAAAGGCCAAACCTCAGGAAAGGTAGGTGTTTTAGAGGAAAATGAGGAGCAAGGTGGGTGTTTTTGATGTGATTCTGAAACGTACTTAAAATTATTACTGGGGCTTCGCTGGTGGCGCAGTGGTTGAGAGTCCGCCTGCCGATGCAGAGGACACGGGTTTGAGCCCCGGTCTGGGAAGATCCCACATGCCGCGGAGTGGCAGGGCCCGTGAGCCATGGCCGCTGAGCCTGCGCGTCCGGAGCCTGTGCTCCCCAACGGGAGAGGCCACAACAGTGAGAGGCCCGCGTACCGCAAAAAAAAAAAAAAAAAAAAAAAAAATTCCTAAAAGTTTTATGGAGAGGATGAAACTAAATAATAATGATTATTTTCATCTTAAAATTTAAGATTAAAGGGACTTCCCTGGTAGCACAGTGGTTAAGAATCCGCCTGCCAATGCAGGGGACATGGGTTTGAGCCCTGGTCAGGGAAGATCCCACATGCTGGGGAGCAACTAAGCCCATGCGCCACAACTACTGAGCCTGCGCTCTAGAGCCCGCAAGCCACAACTACTGAGCCCGCGTGCCACAACTACTAAAGCCCACGCACCTAGAGCCCATGCTCCGCAACAAGAGAAGCCACAGCAAAGAGAAGCCTGTGCACCACAACAAAGAGTAGCCCCCACTCACTGCAACTAGAGAAAGCCCGTGCGCAGCAATGAAGACCCAATGCAGCCAAAAATAAAATAAAAATAAATAAATACATTTATAAAAAATAAAATTTAAGATTAAAGTCATTCCTAAGTTATTACCATGAGTTCACAATAAGCAGCCCACCCCTAGATTTTCTTAAAGAGCAAAGGATGACCAAAGAAGCCATTAAGGCAGCTTGGAACTTGGAGAAGGAGGGCTGTAAAGCTGACCCTCCACTGGGTACACATAGCATCACTAGCCCAATTCTTGTTCCTTATCAACCATATCCAACCCATCAACTGAGGAAAAACAGAGGTGACCGTAAAACATCCCTAAGTCCATTGCGCAAGAATTGGAAAGAAAAAGGATATTTTAAAAATACAAAAAAAAAAAAAAAACAAAAACATGGTTGAGATAGAAATGTGTCAGAGAGCAGGGACAGGGAAAGGGACACGGAACAGGAAGATCTGGTAAGAAAGGTCAGAAGGTGGCAAAAGAAAGCAGACCTAAGTCTCCCAGACTTCAGTACCGGTCACAGGGTGCCCTGTTACTCCATCAGCAAGAAGGGCCTTCATCTGATTTAGAAGGTCTGATTTAGGTGGATGTAGAAGGTGGATGTTTCAACCCGCGAATAACTCAATGGAAATTTTAAATAATGGTAACGAGAAGGGGAAATCCATGTTCCCTGAGGTGACACAGTCCTCCAAGAACATCATAAACTCCAAAGCTTAAAGCCATTCCTAAGGGGCCACAGAAGCGGAAACATGTGGTGATTATTTAAGAGAGCCAAGACAGAACTGTTGCTCTCTGAAACAAATACGCGCACCATCCTGTTTTTAAAGGAAGGGAAAGAAAAGGGCTCGCTGTACCTGACAGCCTTGTTAGCACACGCTGCTTTAAATCTGCAAATTGTTGGAGACTGAACAAGTTAATTTGACTTCAGAGGAAGGCTCATGGGATTCACCAGGTTCCTAAGTAGTGAGGGGAATGAGACACCGCCTAAAACATTTTTAAATGCAGAATAGTTCACTCTTTTGTACGAGAAATTGCATTACACATTTTTAGAAGTAACACAAAAATTACAAACCAAAACCCCTGCATTGCAAAACTGGTTGAAAGTTCTTTTCCTCCCAGGCCTATTCATACGTTACAAGTCCTACTTTCTATAGCTCTTCACTATGTCAAGGCCAGTATTATAAAGCAGTAGCTTCCCACCTGGATAAACCAGTGGGGTCTAAGGTAGATCCAACTCAGAAGAACTGGGGCAGGACTGGAAAGGGGGTAGCAGAGAGTGCGGTAAGGACTTATATCTTCGAAAATCTTTATGATTAGCAGGTCAAGGAGTCAATGTTCTGAATAATTTATTGAGTATGATTTTGAAAAGCCAGTTGGCCAAATATCAATACTATCATTAAAATCCATTAAACTGAAAGTCTACCACTACCTGTGTAAATTGGGCAAATTGTTTAGCAATTGATCTTCTGTAAACTAAAGAGACTATCCAATGTTTCTCACCTTTGTTGTGTTATCTCCTCCCCAAGGAGCATCTGTAAACATTTTTTCCCTTATTTCCCCTTTTTCCCCTATAACATTTTCACACCACAAATATACTGTAAGTAAGTTTTATATACATACACTTTATATGTAAAAAGTGTAAGATTTTTTTCACCCCAAGAACCTTTTTCTGTCCCCTTGGGGGCAATATCATCTCCTTTGGGAATGCATGGACTAGACCATATTGACCTTAAGTTTGTAGACTAAGCAGTCTACAAGTATATTCCGGTTCAATTAGCAAAATATTTTATGAGACAAGTACTACTAGTATCTCCAGTTTCCAGTGCGACAATTGAAATTTTAAAATTCTGCCCCAGCTTCTATAATTAGCAAAAGCAGAGGCAGGACCTGAACCCGGCCAGTGTGATTCTGGTTTTCCCTTTTCTTCACCATGTTAGACTCTTCCAGCTCAAGGCTCTGAAATTCTTGAATTCAGTGCACATTTTCATGGCTGTAGGTTGGAATCTATCTTTTTAATTTGACTACAGTGCTTCTCAGTACCTGTGTTTTGCTTGTTTTGAATCTACATGCTGAATTTTTTTTTTGCAATAATCAGGAGATAATACATTAACTAATACGATATGTTATTCTCTGGCAGAATTCTGATGCATACAGAGAATACAGACATTTAAAACAGCTGAAATGCTGTAGAATTTTACAAATTTTGTCTTTTGTTTAGACAGTAGTCAAGTTATTAAAAAGCTGTCTTGAGAAGTTGCATACTCCAATTTTTTGTACATTTAAATATACCATCAGAGCAAAACAGGTTATAATATCAAAAAGACAGTGATTTATGTTTTAAAATATTACAGTTGCTTTCTATGAAGTCTTAATTTGAGAGAAAAAGCAACAAAAATAATGAGATAATTATTTAATTTAAAAACACAATTAGATGATTTTATATTAAAAGCAGTGTGGATGTACTCATAGCTTATTTAAATACAAATAAACATTAATTCTGAAAGTATTCCTACGTATTTTTTAAAAGGGAGGGTGAACTGAATTTTCCAAAGTAATATAGATGTCTTTACATAATAAAATGAGATACAGCTGCACGCAACAATTTTTTTTTTTTAATGTTTGTATATCTTTTTTTTTTTGCGGTACGTGGGCCTCTCACTGTTGTGGCCTCTCCCGTTGCGGAGCACAGGCTCCGGACGCGCAGGCTCAGCGGCCATGGCTCACGGGCCCAGCCGCTCCGCGGCATGTGGGATCCTCCCGGACCAGGGCACAAACCCGTGTCCCCTGCATCGGCAGGCGGACTCTCAACCACTGCGCCACCAGGGAAGCCCCTATGGTAAAATGAGAATTTTAACTGCTCAAATATTTTATGAAAATCTCATTCAACCAAAAGCAGAACTTCTAGAAGAATCTATTGACGGTACATTCATAGTGGAAGTTGTAAAGAAAGTAGGGAAAGGAGCTGCTACCCCAGAACAAAGTCTGACAAATGAGAGGCTATCTTTGGCAGTGTAGACATGACAAGAGCACTGGCAGAAAGCAATCTGAATGGGATTAACTGAGATTCTGTCCCCTATAGTCCTATTTAGTGGCAGTATATAGACACTATTTTTCTAACCCTCAAACTTTTGATTGGCTAAATATAGTATGGTTAACATAAAAAGAAGTGAATTGTCCTAAAGAAGGAGAAGAAGGAGAAGGAGGAGGAGGGTATGAGTTTAAAGAAGAAAAAAGATAAAGAAGCCACCAGAGAATAAGAATTTGGAGGATAAAATTGAGGCAGAACACTGTGCCTAACAGACCAATGAAAAATGCTACTGAGTTGAAGAGTATGATGTAGGATATGTCTCTTCATTTTCTTCTTCCTCCAAATCTTCAGGAAAACATCCATTTCTCATTAAATCATTGTTTCATCGGAGCTCTATTTGGAGACTGCGTTCAGAGACTGAGCCTTGTTCCAAGACGGAGATGGGTCAATTGGGAACCAGCCATGGATGGTCCTGCTGCACCCTGGTTTCCCTTCAAGTTCCTTAAGAGTTGGTGACAGACGCAGGAGCTGAGGAGACTTGCACCCAGAATTCAGAAATGAAAGTTCCAAAAGCCGTGGGCTAAATCTCATAAGATGGAGTACATTTTATGGTGTAGGCTCACCCTGAAAGGAATTCTGACCCCCCCCCAAATTACAAGAACACCATAGAGGATTTGACAGAATAAAGCTCCAAGGGGGCTTGTGGGGCTGCATGGGAACTCTCCGATGAGCACACGTTGTAAAGGCTTGCACGCATTTAAAAAGAAGGAAACACAGCCAAGACCATATGTTAGTGAGTTTAGCACGGCATTATAATAACGTTATAAGGGCTAAAGCTTGGAATAAATTGGGCCTGTAAAAATGCTAAAGAATGCAAAAGAGGGCAAGGGGCACTTTAAAAGTTTTACGGTAAAAAAAAAAATGACTGGATGACTTTTCAGCTTGGCAAGTAGAATAATGAGACATAAGGGGAAGAATAGCAATGATAGTTTAAGAGTTAACATTTACTTTTCTCAGTGCCAGGTACTGAGCTAATAAGCATTTTATGTTTACTGTTTTATACGATGCTTATAACAGCCCTGTGTAAACAGAGCTATTATTAATTGGTCTTATTTTAGGCTTGGAGAAAACAGGTTCCTAGAGGGTAATAAGTGACTTTGTCTAGGTCACACAGCTTGCAGGGGACATGGACTGAGTCTGAACACAACATTCTGAGTCCAGAGCCTGCCCTTTTAGGCACCTTTCGAATTAGCATTGTTGCTGTAATTACTGAAATCCTTGTCTCCGGGTGAAAAAGGTAGAAACATCTTGGTTAAGAAGGGATCAAAAATCTAAAGTAGACAAAGAGATCCTGTAGCTTCTCAAAATAAAATTAACCTCCTGCTCCATGTAAATTACAGCCCGGAATAGATGGAACTTATAGAACCAATGCCTCAACCACTGCTGAGATGGGAGAGAAGGGCCCACAGGTTTGCTGTTTCCCTTTGGTTTGCAAACCAAAACATCCAAGCCCTCACCCCACAGAGCTGTGGAAGGCCTGGCCCTGGGAATGGGTCTGAGGATTCCCCCAGAGTGCAAGATCACTTCCTGGGGCAGATCCCATTTCCCCTCTGGACCACTGGGCCAGTTGACCCAGGTGCCTCTGTGGCCTTGGTTCCACCACTGCAGGTGTAGGTCCAAAATCCCCCTTACTTCTCCAGCAACCTTAATCCCCACAGGCATGGTCAACAGGCAGCCTCTGTTACTAACCTGGAAGTTAATCAACACCACCAAAGCCTTAAGGATACCATAGGGAAACTACATCCATCCATAAAAAGCAATTTGCACCTCAGTGTCAGAGTTTAGTGGCCACACCCCATCACAGGGAACCATCTTGCCTGGCCTTTCCTTCCCAAATGCCAGGCCCACTGCTCCCATTTCTTGAGGGCTTGCTTCCCTCAGAGGGCTCCCTGCCCTGGAGCAGTGGTTAAGAACACAGGCTCCAGAGTCAGACTCTAGATCAAATCCTGGCCCTGCCATTGTGACTTTAGGCTAGTTACTGCCAGCGTAGAGCCTTCTTTCTTATGGGTATAATGGGGAATAATAATGACTCATCTAAAGCATTTATATAGCACTTACGTCTCATAGCAGTGTCATGTACAAAGCAAGCATCAACAAATACTAGCTATTTGTATTATTCCCAGGTTCTGAGATATCCAACTCTCTGTACCTTGAGCTGTACGATCCAATATGGTACCCAGAAGCCACACAGCCACGTGTAGTTAAGGAGCACTTGAAATGTGGCTAATCCAAGAGATGTGCTATAAGTACAAAATACCTACAACATTTAATACAAAAAGTAATTTAATAATAATAATTTTAAAATATCTCAGTTATTGTTATACTGATTACATGTTGAAATAATAATGTTTTAGATATGTTAAGCTAGATAAAGTATATTCCTAAAATTAATTTCACCTATTTCTTTTGACTTTTTTTCCTTTTTGAATTTTTTAATGCGATTCCTGGAAAAATTACTGTGTGACTCCTACTTGTGACTCACATTAGACTTCTAATGGACAGTGCTGTTCTAAGTGTGGTCCATGGAGCAAAAGCATAAGCATCTCCTGGGAGCTTAGAAACGCAAGATCCCAATCCCAGCCCAGACCTACTGACTCATGATCTGCATTTTAAAAGATCGCCAGGTAATCTGCACGTTCATTAACATCTGAGAAGCACTATTCCAGAGGGAAAACCAGTCAGCCTTCCATATTGTCTGCACGGCAGGGAGGGGAATCCCTTTTTACGCTGTTAGAGAAAGACACTGGGGCCCCATTTTTCAGACTCCACATAACTAGATGACCCATTAAAATTCCTATACTCCCCACCTTCACCCAGGGAACTCTGTCCCTTTAGGCTGCTTTAAGATAAATTATTTAGGGCCTTACTACATAAGAAATTTTAGACATGGAAGTGGAGGGAGAAAACAAACCAATTCTGAACAGGGAAAGAGGGTAGATTTCACAGGGTATTCAGTGTGATAATCATCCCAGGCCAAATTCAAAGGCTTATTTTTAAAGAGACAAGTAACCACAATGAAAGGAAATCATACTTCATTATGAAATGATTAGAGTTCATTAAGCATCCTTTATGATGAAAGAATATGAAAATATGACCCTTGAAGATAAAGTTGAAGATGGGAATGTTTGGTATAGAGAGAAAAAATGTAGGGAGTTTAGTGTGGCTAGCTTTACATTCTGAAGGGTTTTCATATACAAAATAGATCAATTTTACGTAGCTCCTAAGCACAGAGCTGGGAGAAATGGATGGAAATTAACAAGAAGCAATTCAACGTAAGAGAAGTCTATGCAATAACTGGAAGTTTATATAGTAATAAATTAGTTATCACTAGCATGCAATCTCAAACTACACTGAGGGACGCTTCAAAAGGAATTCACCGTGTCAGAGAAAGGTCTGCACCAGACAATCAAATCCAGCCCCTTTCAAACTGCAAACACTATGATTCCACTATCTCAGTTAGTAAAGATAACAGGAATGGTCACGACCACACAGCTAAGGTTATACTTCGACTTCTAGCCTTCACCTACATAAAGAGAGAAGGGTTAGTCTAGAGCTGAGAGACAGTCACTTAAGATTAGGCAGTTAATAAATGTATTGCTACTATGTTACATGAACACAAGTAATAAAGTTTCCTGGTCTATTCTAATACTCTCCAATTAAAAGGCAACATTTCCAAGGACAGATGTGTACATGGCTTCTCTGAAAACGGAGGTGGGTTTGAGTAGGAGTGGGGAGTCTAGTAATTATGGAGATTATAAATGATGATACAGGGCAACCCTTTGAGCAAGTAGGGTAAAGCTACATATACTGTTAAAATATGTGAAGGAATTAGCCGTGCAACATGTGTCTTTTCAGTGACTGTCTCATCCAGGCCCTTGAAATCAACCTCACCTGCCCATATCCACAATTAGTCATGGGCCTCACCCACCTGTCAGTTCCATCCCCCAGCTCCTTACTCTCTCCTCTATCTCTCCAATGCTACCCCCTCCCAAGGTGGCTC
Organism: Globicephala melas; assembly: GCF_963455315.2. Classification (NCBI taxonomy): domain Eukaryota; kingdom Metazoa; phylum Chordata; class Mammalia; order Artiodactyla; family Delphinidae; genus Globicephala; species Globicephala melas. The sequence continues at coordinate 91,839,928 of NC_083320.1, forward strand.
TTACTTGAGTTATGAAGGACCTCCTTTTCTCCGCCCCCCCGCCCCCCACCCCCACCCCCACCCCCTGGCCTCAACAATCCTCTGGATAAACATCAAAACATAATCCGGTATGTCCTCTAACATCAAATACCAAGTACACCTGAATAAAAATTTCTTTCAAGTCCTACATTTTCCCCAAAACGCTCACCCATATTCTCATTTGGAAATGATCATGAGGCACTCAGATCTATTTCATAAGTTCCCCACCCCATGATAAAAATGGTCAACAGATAGGTAAAAAATGTTTGTAATTATAAATGGAACGAGGAAACTGCCGTGGAAAGCTGAGTTTTTAAGTATTATATAATGTTCAAAATAGGACGGGAAGAAAAAGAAAATAAAGCCTTTAAGAAGCCTTCTTTCTGACATAAAAAGAACAAAACACATTTACTTGTGACAGCAGGGTCTAAATTATATTGTCGAAGGCGTCCCCCCCTACTAAGAATAAAAGAGAAAGCCAGATGAAGTCTTACTAAATTAAGATTCATAGACTGATGCCTGGTCTGTAGCCACCATATCTTTTAAGCTTTAAGTCTACCTCGAGCCATTTGGAAACTGAGTACAAAGATAAGCATCTTCGTCTTTATAACAGGGTACAGATTTTCAAGGATCTTTGACACAGTATTATCACAAGAGAAGCTTTCTGCAGGGTCATGAAGAAAAGCCACGTAGCTTCTGTAAGATGTAAGAATAACCAGGAAACAGAAACCCATAAAATCCTAGCTGAAAAACAAGTAGAGTTAGCAAATCACTCAAAGCTTCGATGCTAAAGCTGCAGACTCCACGCTGAGCCTCGACGTCTAGAGTTATCATTGGAACAAGTCCTTACAGGAGCTCTGTAATTCCTGGGGCTGCTTTCCAGACCCTAGAACTTGAACAGTTGCCACATTTAGCTGGAAAGAAAGTATTAGACTAGTGAGTGTGAAGACAAAAATCAGTGTAAGTTAGTAGAGATGGTGCATATTTTGTAAGCACATTAACTTTTAGGCCAGGGTAACAGGTGAAAAAAGTGGGCAATGAACAGAAGTCTAAGGCACTGGGCTTACCCTTAGGTCTGCAACGAACCAACGCTGAGGATCAGGCAAGTTCAACTACTGCAGGTCTCAATTTGCATATTTAGGATAAAAATATTAAATTGTGTCAATGTTCCCTAACCTTCCTCTTGTATAAGAATCACCTGTTTTATCACTTTAAAAATTTACAAATTTCTAGACCCACTGAAGCAGAATGACAGGGGAGGAGCTGAGAAACATATACATTTGACAAGTACCATAGGCCATTCGTATCACCAGGTTTGTTGATAATTACTGCTTAAATGTTACCTAATTTTCCACTCAATTATTTCCAAGATTCCAATTCTTTAACTCTTGCTTCAAATAATAGTTTCTCATAGCCTAAACACATAAATGTGGAAAAGTACTCTTAAATCAACAAATAACTACATAGTTTATTTAAATGAAGTTATCAGTCTTAAAAACGATAGATGTGGTTTCAAGCTTTATCCGGTCTAAAGAATACGAAATGAGTCTGACCAATTTCATAGTATGTCCTAACTAGAAAAAAGAAAATTGCAGGTGTAGAATTTTGGGGAAATGATGTACCTGTAGTGTCTCCAATCAATTCTATTTCAGGGAAAGGAGACTATACAGGTAACTAGAAAAAGATAATTACATATAAACAAATTTTCTTCCGAATGTAACTAACTTTTTTCATTTGTATTTCCCACTAGTATTTAATATACCTATGAGGTGAGAATGAATACATTCTATCATCTTTCATTTATAAAAGGATAAATTGAAGCCAGAATTGAGTAACCCCTCTGCCTAAGGCTAAGTATCATCATCAGTGGTACAGACAGAATTAGAATTCTATTTACTTCATTCTCAGTTCAGTATTTCTTTCCACATAATTCCATTTTATCAAAGTGTAATAACTATTATCTCACTTTCATGTACATCTGAAAATGCCCCCAATAAAATCTTTTATTTTTTTTTAAAGTTTGTTACCTTGAGATTAATAGGTGGCAAGTTATACGTACAAACCTTTCATTGTCTGGAGTAGAATTTCCAAAATATTAGCTCTACCAACCAACAATTTGGCAGAATCATTTAAAATTTCACATCTCAAAAACTTCTGCAGGAGAAGCCAATCTGTTACATATTTGTTTCTCTACCCTTAATAAATTCTTCTTAGAGCTTGCTGGATAAAGGTGCACATCAATAGCCCAATACCTTTACAGTTTCTGTTTGATTCAGGGAAATAGAACACATTTCCCAGAAGTCTGGATGCTGTGATTTTCAAAATAGAGAGGGCATTTTCTAAATAGAAGTATCTGTTGACTGTGTGTGTTTTTACTGTAATAATTGCCTTTTATGAACTAACACCGCAAGACAGGATACTGTAAAATGAGGTTGCTTTTAGCCAATCAAAGATTTTGGACAGCATGGGGCATTCTATGGTTTCATATAGTGGAGATACTAGGTCTTGATTATAATCAGAAAACCAGCAGATCACTCACTATATACAATTTGTTACATTTTTCGTTGTAAGGGATATATTAACCAATGTGTACGCATGTGTGTTGTTGTTTTGTAGCGAGAGTTTCTCCATGGATCTGTCATATTTCTGCATATCTTGTGATCAGAGATAATGACAGATTTTGTTCCAGACTATTTTTTAAAGTATGTGTGTAGAGCGAACAGCCTTGGAAGAGAAGGATAAAGTCACCCTCTAGGGCAAAGGTTGTACAGGTTTGCTTCTAGCCCATTATGAAGGACTGCGGTCTCTAAGGCTCAATGTCTCTCTCCCCTTACACAACTCACTATGCGTGCAGGCATCACAGGCCCCTGTGTGTTGCACTATGGGAACTGGGGCTCCAGAAACCAGTACCAATGATGACGTTCTGGCAACTGACATGGCTGTGAGTGACAAATGCCCGTTGTCTCTGACCAAGGGGTCTGATGTCTTCTGCCAGTATCTATGAAAAGACTGCAGGCAAACATGTTTTCTGGCAAGTAGAATAATATCTGAGACCCTTTACTCTTCTTGAGATGTGTGTGTCAGCTATTCACATTTGAGCTTACTAATAGCTCTTGCTACAATGACTTTGCACAATTTCTTTAGAACTGTTTGTCTTTCAATTCTCTGTTTACATACTAAGAAATCCTGGAGAGTCATTTTATGACTGGTCATTTCAATTAAGTAACTGAACAGCCCTGGGGAACTTCTGAAAAAGTCAAAACTTTTGTTATATGTTCTATTTATTACACCATTCCAAAATTCACACATCTACTGCTTTTTCTGTGTCAAACTGGTGCTTAAGTCATGGTCTGTGGACTTCATCCATTAAAGTCAACTGGGATGCTTTGAATGGGATGTTTACATACCCACCTCCCAATTTCTAGGGAAGTACCAAATCTGTTAGCAGTCGATTCTGAAGGCACTCGTAGAGAACTCACAGATTAGTGCCATGTTCTTGGTGACTGACTAATCTCAAGAAGATATTAACTGACACAGAGATTCAGGAGTGACCTTTCCTATACACATCATACCAGATGCAGGGCAGCGAAGTATCAGATGCAGGGCAGTGAAGTATCTGGCCAGTGCCTGAGTCACGCCCTTCCCAGAGAGAACTGATCACATAATCTTATTAGCGAAAGAAACTCTGCTGTTGGATCATATTCTAATTTTCTCATTCTACAGATGAAGAAGCTGAACTATCTGCATTTTAATAGAAACTTTAAAAGACGTACTCCTCTCCTCTTCTGGGTTGCTTGCTTTTTAACCTTGCATTTGAAAAATACTTTTTACACACCTTGAGAATATAATATTCTTTATATTATACCTACATAATTCATTTTTATGTTTCTCCAAATTGGCTTTGACCTCCTGATAGTCAAGGTTGATTTGTGCATCTCTCCATCTCTAATATTTGATACACTGTGTCACCAACGGCAGGGCCCCGATAAATGTGCGAATACACAAGAAAGCAAAGCTTTTACTCTCCGAAAAAGAACAAATAACACTTTGTACTTATTGAGTGCTCAGTATATATCAGGTACTGGGCTATGATTTTTTTTTTCCTTTAAATATGGATCACCTCATTTTCTCCTGACAACTCCACTGTCATCTCCATTTTACTTTATTTTTATTCATGTATTTATTTTTAGCTGCGCCGCACGGCACGTGGGGTCTTGGTTTCCTGACCAGGGATCGAACCCTCACCCCCTGCATTGGAAGCACAGAGTCTTAACCACCGGACCACCAGGGAAGTCCTGTGTTATCTCCATCTTACAGAGGAGAAGACTGAAGGCTCAGAGAGGCTATGTGACCCATCCAACATTATATAGGTAGGAAACAGGGGAGGTGGTGGTCAAACATGGCAATCCCAACTTCAGCACCTAAATTCTTAATTATAAGCTAATTGGACCTCTGTACCCCCTAACATCATACTACATACCCATATATTCACAAGGACCACCCTCTTGTTTAATTTTAGTAAACCGCAAGTATTGGTTTATTTCTCGGTAGAGAAAGGGCTTGAGTAGGCAGAATAATGTCTAAATCTTACTCCCTACTACCTGTGATACATTATGTTATATGGCAAAGGGGAATTAAGTTGGTGTAGAATTGAGATTCCTCATAAAATGACTTTGAGATGGAGAGATTATTCTAGATTATCCAGGTGGGACCAGTGTGATCACAAGGATCCTTATAAGTGGATGAGGGAGGAATAAAGGTTATAGAAAGACATCTGAAGACGTTGCCAGGTAGCTCTGAAGACAGAGGAAGGAGTCATGAGACAAGAAATAAGGGGGCCCTCCCGAAGCTGGGAAAAGTGAGGGATGGATTGTCCCTTAGAGTCTCCAGAAGGAAGACGGCTCTGCTCACATCTTGATTTTAGCCCAGTGAGACCCATTTCACACTTCCGACCTCCAGAACTGTTAGATCATCAATTTGTGTTGTCTTAAGTCATTAAGTTTATTACAGCATCAATAGGAAATTAATACAGGGGTAATTAATTAATAGAAAAGAATACCGGTGGCAGAGACACCGAGCTGCCCCTCAAAGATCTGTGTTTCTCTTCCAAAGTGTGCAGCCATTGCTAGAAAATGGCTGCTTAGCCAGGGGATTCCCCCTTCCCTCATTCTTCTTCATTGAAACAGGGACACAATGACTAGTCTCTTAAATGTACTGTGCGAGAGTATCAGCTCTGAATCAAGATGTTTAAGATCTGGGTCCATGATTCTCCTGTTCTTTGCTGCCTAGGTGACTACGCGATGCTAGCCTCTAGCCACAAGATGGAAACTCAAGCACAGAAAGGTCAACTAACTTGCTCAATGCCACACCATGTGGCTGGAAAAGAATGAGTGGAAGGGAGGGTGTCGAGGCTGGAGAGGTATGCCAGGGCCAGATCGTACATGGCTATGTGAGAGACGTTATGAAGTTTTAATTCAGAGGGAGTCACTGAAGTCATTTTGCACGGGAGCGATAGACTCAGATAAGCTTTCTTGTCAAGTTGCTTCAGCTGAGTGTGGAAAAGAAAAATAATAATAGCTCATAGTTATTCAGTGCCTATTGTATAAGGCTCTGTTGTAAGTGATGTGTAAGGGTGTGTGTTCATGAGCTAGGAATGATCATCATCCCCACACGGCTTGTAAGTGACAGAGTGAGAATGTGGACAGAGGTAGTGTGTCTGCAGAGACCATGTGCTAAACCACATTAAATAGGCCCCACTCTATTTATATGGGAGTAAGAGTAGAAGGAGGGAAATAAGTCAGGAAACTATTACAGTAGTTTCAAATGAGAAATAATGCTAGAAGGGAGATAGAAATAAATAGAATAAACAAACAAACAAAAAAATAGTAGAGCTGTAACCAAGCAGGACCCCGTGGGGCTTCCCAGAACAGTCCCGTCCCCCTTATCCTCTACTTTAGCTCCTCTGTGGAATACCTAGATAATAGTATCTGATGCATGTTTCCTGAGTTGCTTTACAGATGCTAAAACCCCACCAGATTAACTACTTGATGACCATGAGCACATAGTCCCCAGGACTACTGGCACCTGAGGATTGATACCGTTAACCCCTGTGTCACTGCCCTGTTACCTCATCATCAACCAATTGGAGAGTTATGCACAAGCTGATCACATGCCCTGGGACACCCCTCACTCACCTCGTCTTTAAAAATGCTTTGCTGAAAGCCATAGAGGAGTTCAGACTTTTTGAGCGCTAGCTGTCCCAGATACGCTGTACAGCGCCTTACAATAAACGCTGCACTTTCCTTCACCACAACCCAGCATCAGTAGATTGGCTTTACCGCATGTGGGCGAGTGGATCCAAGTTTTGGTTCAATAACAGAACTAACAAAATTTGGTGACAGACTGAATGTGGGCAAAGAGGTGAATGACAGTGAAATGCCAAGGATATTGCCCAGGTTTTTAGCATGAACATTTGGCAGCAGGAGAGTCAATATCCTGAAGTTTGGAATTCTGGGAAAAAATCTGATATGGGGCTGGGCAGGACAATAAAAATTACAATGTGGGAACACTGCATTTAAAATGCTACAGCTTATTCAAAAAGAAATATCTGGTTTCAGTACTGAGCTTCAAGCCTAAAAGAACTGGGACAACTCAGGTACATCTCATCAACAGTTTGAAATAAAATCAAAGTCTTAGAAAAGCAGACCTTGAAAGAATAAAATGAACTACAATTATATTCCACATGGAGACACAGAGAATCTTAAAATTAGAAGAGGTATCACAATTCGGCAGCTTTTTCAGCTTTTCTCTTGGCATGGAAAATTTTTTTTTTAAAGCAAAGTGTCTTTTATTTATTTCTTTATTTATCTATCTATTTATGGCTGCGTTGGGTCTTCGTTGCTGTGCACAGGCTCTCTCTAGTTGCAGCGAGCGGGGGCTACTCTTTGCTGCGGTGCACAGGCTTCTCATTGCGCTGTCTGCTCTTGTTGCGGAACACGGACTCCAGGCGCATGGGCTTCAGTAGTTGTGGCTTGAGGGCTCAGTAGTTGTGGTGCCTGGGCTTAGTTGCTCCACAGCATGTAGGATCTTCCCAGACCAGGGATCGAATCCGTGTCCCCTGCACTGGCAGGCAAATTCTTAACTAGTGCTCCACCAGGGAAGTTCCTTGACATGGAAATTGATTCTTCTCTCCATTATTGAGAAAATGGCCAGAAGACACAAAGAGTAATTCAGCCATTCTTAAACACACAGAGATCTTATTAAGTGACTCTTCCCTCTTGAGGACAGAACTCGGTGTGAAGTTCAAACTAGAGCATGGAAAAATGCTAATGACTGAAATAAATTGGTGAGAAAGTTGTGAAACTTTCCTGCAGGAAGAGCTGGACAATAAGTGGGTATTTCTTCTATGTCCTACTTGCATTCACATATTCAACAAGGCTGGAGAAATAGATTTGGAAGGGATAACTTTGTTTCAGAAATTGCACTGCCAAGAGGAACCTCATTACATCTTGGCCTGGTGTTGGAGAAGAATCTAATCCAGCTGACAAAATGAAGTTTAGTGAGACAGCCAACTAAAGATTGTAAATGCACTAGTCTCAGCAGATTTTTTCCAAATGCAATCTTCGACTCTGAAAAGAACTTAACTCTTTACTAATGAAGTGCAGGTGTATGTGAACGATCGCAAAGAAGAGAAGAGCTGTTCCAATGTGAAAAGAAATGCCTGAAACTGAATGGTAAGACTAGATGCAGGGGTTTGAATTCATTTGTTCAAGAAATACATACTGAGCTCTTCCTCCTTTTGCTGGACGATGTACCGACTGCTGTGAAGTCGACCACAGGTACTGACAATGTTGTTCTCAAGATTTATGCCAGATGAAAAGAAGAGGGAAAGGATGAGGAACAGGAAGAAATGAAAAAAAAAACTGAATGATACATAAAAGAAGAGGAAGGAAAATGAGGTTGAGAGAGGAAAAAAAGAGAAGGAAAATGAAAGAGAAAAAGAAGAGCTTTTACAGCTGCCACCATCCTTCAGGCTCATACTATGTCTCATCTAGATTATCATTATAAATCCTTAAAAATAGCATCTCTCGGGCTTCCCTGGTGGCGCAGTGGTTGAGAGTCCGCCTGCCGATGCAGGGGACACGGCTTCGTGCTCCGGTCCGGGAGGATCCCACATGCCGCAGAGCGGCTGGGCCTGTAAGCCATGGCCGCTGAGCCTGCGCGTCCGGAGCCTGTGCTCCGCAACGGGAGATGCCATAACAGTGAGAGGCCTGCGTACCGCAAAAAAAAAAAAAAAAAAAAAAATAGCATCTCTCATTCTTTCTTTCAATACTCATTGAGTTTTGTTGTCGCTGAGCCCTCTAGAAAGTAGAGCTTATGATGAGAATTAAGGTGTTAATATTTTATCTGGGAATTCCCTGGCAGTCCAGTGGATAGGACTAGGTGCTTCCACTGCAGGGTGCATGGGTTCAATCCCTGGTTGGGGAACTAAGACCCCACATGCCACAGGGCACAGCCCCAAAAAACCCACTTCCTTTGCAAGTTGCAAGGCAAGGAGGCAGTGACAGGGGAAAAAACACCAGGAGTAAAGCAAGGAAAATATGAAGCAATGCTATGCAGTGTGTTTTGCTGGCTACCGTTTTATTGGGTTGGCCAAAAAGTTCATTTGGGTTTTTCCAGAAGACGGTACAAAAAATCCTGAACGGACTTTTTGGCCAACCCAATACAATAAAACACAAAGGTATATAGGCCAGCTTTGTGTATTTGGAAAACCGGATTTCTCTGGAAGGATTAAAAAGAAGATACTGGAATAATATACAGGTGCACTGGGAATAGCCTGGCTCCCTCCTAAATCATGTTCCCCTTGAGTGACGCTTCACTCCTCACGGAGCTAAGTCTCCTACCCTTTCAGGTTGTATCTCCCAGGTTGAACTACCAGCTCCTCAGCTGCTACTCAAGAGGCCAGATCCCAGGCACTACAATATACTGTTTTATCCAAGTCTGAAAGTGGACTGAGAACCACGTCCTTGTAGAGCATTGGCCAAGAGAAAGAAAGACAAAGGTGGTGAAAGAAACATGAGAAGCGGCAACACTTGAATTCAGTTCAAGTACCTTTTATTTACCAGATACTGTGCTAAATGCTGGGAAAATAACAGTGAACAACACAGACGAGGTCCCCAACATCACAGACCTTGCACAGTAGCCTGGTTAACAGCGCACACAAGAAGTGCAATTACAACGCAGTGAAATAACGTGACTGGGGAGCAGAAAGCCTATGCCATCTCAAAGGATTCCCAGAGGAAACAATTTCTAAGAAGTAGAGGTTATCCAGGTGATAGGTCAGAGCTAGGGAGAAGTTCATGAGGGTGAAGGGGAATGAGGGAAACCTTAGGATCATGGTCAGTGGTCAGACAGAGACTAGCTCCAAAGGTCTAGAATGTTAAAAAAAAAAAAAATGTTTAGTATTGTTGGAGCTCAGAGTGTTGCACAGGGATAGAGAGGGTAATACTTCAAGTCCTAGCATCTCATGACCATTATAAGGCCAAAGACCACAGCCTAGAATTCTGTCTCTACCGTAAATCCATGGCCCTCACCTTCATCCACTCCATATCCATGTCCAACTTGATTACTGGTTTTACTCTAAATATGTTCTATGACTTTCCACTTCTGTGTCTTTACTCACATGGTTTGCTTCACCTGGGATTCTGTCCCCTTCATATGAACCCCTGTCTAAAGCATGCCCGTCTGCTAAGGCCCATGTAAAAGCTTTCTTCTTAACAAACATACCCTATTGCCCTCACATCTCACTGGTTCAGCCTCCCCTTCCGTAAAATTCCTATTTTCTTGTAAGGCACTTATTTCTGTAGTTATTTGTTTGTCTCATCTCCCCTCCTAGACTGTTAAAGATCAAAAACTGATAGACATAAATAATTTGAAATCATTTGTGGTTTCCATGATCTCTTTTCTCTGGGGAACAACAAAGGGGGCAATATTTAACTATAAAAATTATTCAAAAATCAACTACCTAGTGTAGTGAGACAAGACCACTGGGTAAAGTCACAGTTTCAGTCCAAGCTGGCCCAGTGACTGTCTTTGTTGTCTCTCCTTTACCTTCCTCCTCAATCTTTCTGCAAGTGATGGACCATTTCCATCACTTCATGATCCTCGTATCTTCTATTTAATACGATTTCATTCCAGGGCCTCTGGACCACCTGGCCTTGGCATGGAATGCTGATCTCCACATTGGAGATCATTTTGGTTTTGTCAACAGGAAAACAATTTCTTCCACTGTGTTACCCAAAAAGCAAAAAAAAAAAAAAAAAAAATTAACAAAACTCAGTATTTCACTCTCACTTGAAGAGCTTTCCATTTTGAATGCCACAGCATTAAAAATTTGCCCTTTATATGATAGATGCTGGCACTCGGAAATAATAAAGAAGGACCCCAGCATGTCTTTCAAGGGCTTTACAGCTTAATGAGTAACAAAGACAATCAGAATGGCCAGATATCAGGCAAAAAGTGGTGTGCTGTTACAGGAGTATGATCTTAGCGCAATTTTAGGATTAGAAAAGCTAAACTGTTACTGGCAAAACCACTGGAAAATTCCAAACTCACATCTAGTTCTAGGTTCTTGACGATCTCCCTCCTCTGTGATGCCACATACTCTGGTTTCAGTAGTACACTGTGCTGAATCATCAATTCAGTTGTGCTAATTCTGAATAAATATATAACATATTAAACAAAAAAGAACATGTGTTCTTCCTTTTTAGGAGATCAAATTAAGCAGGGCTCACATGTTGTAAAGAAGGCCCATTTTTCCACAAGCTTATTCTCCCCCGCAAGGAGTAACTTCTATTCAATAGTAGACTTTCTCCTCAAATATTCTGCCTCTATCATTTGTCAAGGGAAGCTCTCTCCCGCTCTTATTTCAATCATGTGAATTAAACCCTGAGATAAATTTTAAAAAGTTTTTAATGTCAAGAACAGCCTGAAAATCTAATGAATGCTTAAAGTAGGCACTCTTCAATATTTTCACTAAGTACAGTAATTCAGTAAACATTTGCTATATCATACTAAGATAAGTCTGTTACACTTAATTTAAAAAATCACTAAACTGAGACACAAATGCAATAAAACAGAACCACTAGAAACTAATCTCAATTTAGACACCAGGTGACCTAATCCCCTCTAAGTATTTAACGTTCCTTTCCTTTTAAACTTTTATCAGCTTTCACACTTTTGGAGAGAATATTTGAATTATATTCGTATATACTCTATATATTCCTAATAATTGAGTATGTTTCCAAGGTAGAAATATTACAGGCCAAAAGTCTTCTATCTCTTGGTCTCATGTGAACTGCCATCCAATATCCTGCTATTAATTAGCAAAGACTACTTCATCCAGTTACCTGTGATTCTCTGTTACTATAAAACAAGAGAAAATGCTGTAATCCCATTGAAGCAGTCTCATTTCTCCTCTAAGGGTTGATGCTAAGGGAATTTCTAAGCATATTATTTTCCTGACACTTTATTCTCACACCCAAATGAGCTTATTGACTTTTAAACCAATTTCTAAAGACAGATAAAGGACATTTCTAGACCCTCAAATGATGGTGGAATACCTCCTTCAATCGCCCCTTAAGAAATCTGTTCATAAGGTAAATTAGTTTATTTCATATCTCAAAAAGTTCTTGTATAGGTTTTTGCAAAATAAGTTTGCAAGTAGGACATGACCATTCATGAGAATTCTCTTAGCACACTGACATTTGTACTTTTTAATCCTTTACCCCTATATTGCCCCTCCCCCTTACTCTCTCCCCACTGTTAAACACTAGTTTGTTCTCTATATCTGTGAGTCTGTTTATGTTTTGTTATATTCATCCATTTGTTTTACAGTTTAGATTTCACATATAACATCATGCAGTATTTGTCTTTATCTGTCTGACTTATTTCACGAAGCATAATACCCTCCAAATCCATCTGTGTTGTTGCAAATAGAAAAATTTTGTTCTTTTTTATGGCTGAGCAGTATTCCATTGTATATATGTATATACCACATCTTCTTTATCCACTCATGTAATTGATGGATGTTTTGGTTGCTTCCATACATTGACTATTATAAATAATGCACTATGAACATTGGAGCACATGTATGTTTTCAAATTAGTGTTTTTGTTTTCTTCAGATATATACCCAGGAGTGAAATTGCTGGATCATATGGTAGTTCTATTTTTATTTTTTTGAGAAACCTTAATATTGTTTTCCAGAGGTTGCACCAATTTACATTCCCACCAAGAGTGTAAGAGGGTCCCCTTTTCTCTACATCCTAGTCAATATTTGTTATTTGTGGTCTTTTTGACTATGTTCATTCTGACAGGTATGAGGTGATATCTCATTATGGTTTTGATTTGCATTTCTCTGATGATTAATGATGTTGAGCATCTTTCCATGTGCCTGTTGGCCATCTGTATGTCTTCTTTAAAAAACGTCTATTCAGATCTTCTGCCTTTTCAACTGGGTTGTTTGTTTTTTTGATACTGTGTTGTATGAGCTGTTTGTATATTTTGGGTATTAACCCCTTACTGGTCACATCATTTGCAGATATTTTCTCCCATTCAGTACACTGTCTTTTTGTTTCATCTATGGTTTCCTTTGCTGTGCAAAAGCTTTGAAGTTTAATTAGATCCCATTTGTTTGTTTTTGTTTTTTTTATTTTTTGCCTTAGAAGACAGACCCCCAAAAAATATTGCTATGATTTATGTCAAAGAGTGTTCTGCCTATATTTTCTTCTAAGAGTTTTATGGTTTCCAGTCTTACCTTTAGGTCTTTAATTCCTTTTGAGTTTATTTTTGAATATGGTGTTAGAGAATGTTCTAATTTCATTCTTTTATATGTTGCTGTCCAGTTTTCCCAGAACCACTTATTGAAGATATTGACCTTTCTCCAATGTATATTCTTGCCTCCTTTGTCGTAGATTAATTTACCATAAGTGTGTGGGTTTACTTCTGGGCTCTCAATTCTGTTCCATTGATATATGTGCCTGTTTCTGTGCCAATATTACGTTTTGATGACTGTATCTTTGTAGTCTGAATTCAGGGAGTGTGATATATCCAGTTCTGTTTTTCTTTCTTAAGATTATTTGGCTATTCTTTTGTGTTTCCATATAAATTTGTAAATTATTTGATCTCCTCTGTGAAAAATGCCACTAGTATTTTAATAGGGATTGCACTGAGTACTATGGTCATTTTAACAATATCAATTCTTCCAATCCATGAGCACAGAGCATCTTTCCATATGTTTGTGTTGTCTTCAGTTTCTTTCATTAGTGTCTTATAATTTTGCAAGTACAGTTCTTTTACCTCTTTAGTTAGGTTTATTCCTAGGTATTTTATTATTTTTGATGTGATCGTAAATGGGGTTATTTGGTTAATTTCTCTTTCCAATAGTTTGTTGTTAGGGTATAGAAATGCAACAGATTTCTGTATATTAATTTTGAAGACTAAAAATTTACTGAACTCATTGATGAACTCCAGAGATTTTTTTAAAGTTATCCTTAGGATTTTCTATGTATAATATCACATCAACTGCAAACAGTTATAGTCCTTTCCAATTTGGATTCCTTTTATTTCGTTTTCTTGTTTGATTGCTGTGGCTAGGACCTCAAATATTATGTTGAATAAAACTGTTGAGAGTGGGCATCTTTGTCTTGTTCCTGATCTTAGATGAAATGCTTTCATACCACTGAGCATGATGTTAGCTGTGGACTTACCATATATAGCCTTTATTATGTTCCTTCTGTATCTACTTTGTGGAGAACTTTTATCGTAAATGGATGATGAATTTTTTCAAAAGCTTTTTCTGCATCTATTGAGATAATCATGATTTTTATTCTTCGAACTATTAATGTAGTTTATCATATTAACTGATTTGTGGATATTGAACCACAAATGTGGTTAATGTAGTGTTGAATTCGAACTGCTAAAATTTTGTTGAGGATATGTGCATCTATGTTCATCAGTATACTGGCCCATAATTTTTTTTTTTTTTGTAGTGTCTTTGGTTTTGGCGTCAGGGTGATGTTGGTCTCACACAATGAGTTCAGAAGCATTACTTCCTTCTGAATTTTTTAGAGTATTTTGAGAAGGATGAGTGTTAACTCTTCTCTAAGTGTTTGGCAGAATATACCTGTGAAGCCATCTGGTCCTGGACTTTTGTTTGTAGGGATTTTTAAAAATTACTGATTCAATTTCATTACTGGTAATTGATCTGTTCATATGTTCTATTTCTTCCTGGTTCAGTCTTGGGGACTGTACATTTCTAGGGATTTGTCCACTTCTTCTAGGTTGTGTATTTTATTGACATAGTTGTTCAGAGTAATCACTTATGATCTTTTGTATTCCTGTGGTGTCAGTTTCATTTTTTCCTTTTTCCTTTTTGACTTATTGATTTGGGTCATCTCCTTTTTTGTCCTGATGAAGCTGTATAAGGGTTTATCAATTTTGTTTATCTTTTCAAAGAACCAGCTCTTAGTTTCATCTATCTTTATATATATATATATATATATATTTTAGTCTCTCTTTCATTTATTTCTGTTCTGATATTTATAATTTCTTTCCTGCTACTAACTTTGGGTTTTGTTTTTCCTTCTTTTTCTAGTTCTTTTAGGTATAAGGTTAGGTTGTTCATTTGAGATTTTTATTTCCTGAGGTAGGCTTGTATTGCCACAAACTTCCATCTAAGAACTGCTTTTGCTGTGTCCCATAGATTTCAGGTCATTGGGTTTTTGTTTGTTTGTTTGTTTTCATTCGTTTCCAGGTATTTTTGATTTCTTCTTTGATTTCTTCAGTGGCTGTTTAGTAGCATATTGTTTAGCTTCCATGTGTTTATGTTTTTTGAATTTTTTTTCTTGTAGGTGATTTATAGAGTCATAGTTTTGCAGTCAGAAAAGAAGCTTGATATGCTTTCAATGTTCTTTAATTTAATGAGACTTGTTTTATAGCCTAGCATGTGATCTATCCTGGAAAATGCTCCATGTGCACTTGAAAAGAATGTGTATTCTGCTGCTTTTGGATTGCATGCTGTATATATCTATTAATAACTATTAAGTTCATTGGTCTAATGTATTATTTAAGGCCTGTGTTTCCTTACTGATTTTCTGTCTGGATGATCTGTCCATTGATGTAATTGGGATGTTACAGTCCCTTACTATTATTGTGTTACTGTCAATTTCTCCCTTTATGTCTGTTAATGTTTGCTTTATGTATTCAGGTAGTCCTATGTTGCCTGCATATACATTTATAATTGTTACATATTCTTCTTGGATTGATCCTTTAATCATTATGTAACATCCTTCTCAGAGATTAGCTTTTAAATGTTATTTAACTTCCTTATTTCCTTCTTAGAGACTAGTTTTTAAGTGTTATTTAACTTCCTTATTTCCTGTGCTCCTCTCATACCACTTCACATGCCACCACTGAATATAAACATCTCCGTTTATTTCCATATGTTCTCCCTGTCTCCACTTAGAACATGCTTTCATGTTGATCCTCCAAACTCTCTTGAAGCATTATCTCCATTATGAAGATTACTCTCAGGCATCATTAAATGGTTTTAACTATGTCATACATATATATATGGCCTATATATTACAAACATATGTACATATATAAAATGTAACACACTACTGAAGACACATTACCTAAGACATTATAGCATAATTGTTAGTACAATTGTTGTCACAATTAAAAGACTGTATTAATGAGGCATCTTTACAATTCCAGTGACTAGGACAGACTCTAAGATATAGCTAGCACATAACAAATTATTTTTGAAAAAAAAAGTTATGTGTGATGGTCATCCACTTTTTACTCACCAAACCAACATATTTAAAACTAGGACATGTTCCCTTATCTTATCAAGTGCTGTCTTAATGCCAACTCTGGGCCCAGCATTATAGAGACATAGGACTTTCAAGAACTATCTTACTGGTGTGTAGTGGTTAACTAACACAATTAACAATTCAAAGCTAAATGGTGTGCATTCTAAAGTAGCTGTGTCCATTTAATGCCAAATACTGAATTTAAAACATGGTGCTTAACTGTCACCACACCAATATCTTTTCCCAATTTTTTATTTAGTTTTTAGGTTTTTGTTTTGTTTTGTTTTCTTCACCATATAAATACACTGCATCTCTAAGCCATTTCATCCCACATTTGTTGATATGCCAATCTCTAGGCCACACTGTCACAAATGGAATAAATTTTTCCCTGTCTTTATTAGATTTTTGAAAGTGCATCCCTTCTTTCAATGTTTTACCATCTGAGAAATATCCCTTGAATGCAGGCTGAGTGGTTTTAATTTCACCTGACCAAAGGGCAAGAAGAAAATGGCCTCACCAAATCCAAGCTTTTAGATTTATAGGTTAGCATCATTCTTGCTGGTGCTTCTGAACTATAAAAGAGAAATACAATTCTCTCTACAACAATAACTGGTAAACAAAATCATAAATACTCTGCTACATTTTCATTCACAATCTATTGGTCTGTCTACTATTACTAGTAACACTTCTCATATTGATTATTATAGCATTATTTTGGCTGCAGTTAAAACACCACATGGACAGTGAACAGCAGAACCAGGTAAATATGCCATAGATGTTATTATACTATTCCGACAAACACCCTGAATCGAGGTCAAATGGAGAATTGGCTAGCAACAAGAATAAGTTGGCAACAGAACTGCACGGAAGTCCCATTCATCCTCAGCATCCAGCAGGAGACTCTGAGGCCCTTGGGAGAGAATTAGCACTCTTTTCTGGGTTTTGTTGTTGTTGTTTTTATTCTGGTATCTAGATAGTCTATTACATTTTATTTCATGAGAGATCCATGGAAATTAACCTAATTTTTTCCCTAAGACTGTGGGTTCCTCTAAGATCAGGTTCTTGGAATGCAGAGTAATTAATTCACAGTGGATGGTGGGATTTTCAAGGAATAAAAGTCAAGCAATTCCACTTCAGAGAGTGAACAGAGTATCCTGGAGCCAAAGGAAAACTTAACCTTGTGGAAAAGTCAATTATGACTGAGAAAAGAGTTTCCAAAATCAATGCTCTTAAAATCCCCTCTCCCTTCCAAATCTAACAATAATTTTAAAAACCCAAAACAAAAAAGCGGTTCTTTATAAAAACTGAAATGCAAAAAATGTCATCAATTTTGGCCTTTGTTACTGCATTAGCAGAAAGGTTAGAAATATTTAAACTCTGCCTCTTTAATTGGGCAAACACTCTTTGGTCCCTTATAACTGCAATCCAATTGTTCTCTTGAACAATTTGACTTGAGCCAAGAAGACATTTTCATGTTGCCAGATTTGTCAAGGTATATCCATAAATAATAACAGCAGGAAATTAAAGCATTTATAAGAAAGGAAAGTAGTGGCTAAATAACCTTTCTGGTTCACTTCCAAACAAGAGCAAAATCAAACCTTTGTAATGATTACAAAGATAAGTAGTAATCTTTACCATGCCTTTAATGCAATGTGGCTGTTCTGTATTTTCCAATGCAGCAATAGTTTGACTACTGTATTCAAATTTCTACAAGAGTACATTGTTGCATTATATACATCCATGTGTATGTATCTTGTCCCCACATCTAAGTGCCCCCACTGAGAACTGGGTTACCAGGCTTAGGCTTTCTAAGGGCTTTCTGTTTCCATGTGTACCAAAGTATTAATTTGGAAGTATGCCTTGGCCTAAGATATTTTTCCTCTTTTTTAGATGCTTGAAGCACACTGTACCAGGGCTTATAGGCTGCTAAATCTGCACTTAACACCCCTCCTCTATTTAACATCCCCCAACATGTAGCATACGACTTCCAATGCTAGAACACCATCCTTCCACTTTCCTCCTAATTACAAATTTCCTGCCCAGCATGTTTCCATTAAGAAAGCTGGAATGATTAAGGTTGAAAACACTATAGAAATAGGTGATCGATAAGAAAGCTATTTTTACTAAAGAAACTTTAGGAAGATGAAGATGTCAATAGAAGATTAAATGTTGAAGCTTAAAATTGATCATAATATATCAATTCTACAAAATTCTTATGTATGTGTTGACCCCTGAAGATCCTAGTACTGTAGACCACAGTAAAAGGGAAGAAGGAGAAAGTAGAAGAGAAAGATCACCAAGGTCTGAAAGAATAATCTGAAGCTTTTTATCTAAATTCGTTCTTCCAAATTCAGAGGAGTAAACACAGTCATGTTCTATGCTGGAAGAGAAAGTGTGTAAATTGTCACTTTCCAAGGGTGACATTAGAGAAGGAAGAAAATTTAACTACTAATTTTTAAATAACTCTAGCCCTATAAATTTGACACTGTAACTTCAATTGTTGAAGCAAATGCTAAGGTATCTGTAAAGATGATCCTTCTATGAGTCATGGGCTGAATCATCCAAGGCTATGGTCATGGCCTCTGAAATGATGAGAGGCCATGTCACACACACAAAAAAAGGCACCTGGTATGAACAGCTTTACAGGATGAAATGGATGTATTTCTACAATAAGAAATCTCACATCTTCTCTCTCTAACCAAGTCCTACAGCAGAGAATGTACACGCACACTCAAGGAAACATTCTCACCTTGACCACTTCTACAGAGGGCACTGTTGGGTTCCCCAATGCGCCTGGAAGAGGCCATACATTTTTCTAGAGTGGAAGCATTACTGCACACTCTTAGCTTTTCAATCCATTGACTTAAATAAATCTGGGCCAGTTTTTCAGTCCTTATATGTTATCACTATCCTAAACTCTGAAACAAATGGATTGTATTATACACGCCTAATACAGAGCATACCACGGAGAAAGTTGTTTTTCCTCCTCCTTTTCCTCCTTCTTAGTTTCGTATTATCTAAAACCTGGCAATAAATGAATGGATCCTTGATATCTGAAAGTGAAATGTCTGTAGAATTTCCCACACTCACAAATTCACAAAAAACTTCTCTTATAGAAAAAAAAAAAGAATGCTACTAACTCTTCATCAACTGACTCACTCCAGCGTACCAGCACCTTAGCCTGTAGCAGTCATTTCTACTAGAGATCTTAGGTATATTTTCTCATTTAAGTTTCACAACAATCCTTTGAGACTGATATTATTAGCAGTACTATTTTGACTATTCGAAACTACTTCAAGCAACAGAACTTACGGATGTCTTGTAAAGAGTCAACAAAACATTAAATTTGTGAATGCTGACGGTCCATTATATCAAGGAGAATATGAGAAGATGGTGCTGGTGTTGATTTCCCTTCCAATCAGCAGCAGAATCTGTCCCCAGAACTGGCTGCCTACCTTCCTTGGCCCTCTGTGCCGTGGATGCTGGTGTGCTCTGGGCACAGTACACCTCCCGGGTCTGGATCCCACCTCCACAAACGGGTCCCGTCATATGCCAGTGGGGGTCTTGCTGCTCGAGGAGGAGAGAGACTTGGCATTCTTTCCATTCAGAGGTCCTCCAGGAATATCTGTTTGGTTTGTTTAAAAGAAGAAGAAGAAGTAAGGAAAATACAATATTCTACAGGAAACTTAAGTCATCAACATCAAATGTACGTAATCGTCTCTCTTTCTAGTACCAAATCTTTGCCTATGGATAAAGACGTTTACCAGCTTTGAATACTAAATCCCTTTTATTTCCTACAGCAAAATCACAGCAGCCTATCATGCTTATAGTACAGGCCCAGAGGAGCGAAGGAAGGAAATATGGATAAACAGTGGAAATGTCTCAGCCTCAAAGCTCTAAGAGAGTACAGAATCAAGGGAAGGAGCTGGAAACCAGTTGAGCCTAATACATAGCAGGTAAGCTTGTCATGGGGTTTCATTTTACAAACCTCTAGATGACTCCGTGTGAAAGTTGGCCTTTCTTTTTTAATTAGTAGGCCAGTGTATGAATGTCTGAACATATTAGTTTAAATGGACAGAGATTACCTCCAATTTTTCAACCTTCTTGATAGAGGTACTTCTATCAGTTTGACTCCACTAAGATAAGGGTATACATATTAAAAATGAGTTCACAATGTGCCACTATATTTAATTGACAATTACTTTTTTTTTCTTACATAAACAGACATGCCATGGTTATACTGATTTAGAATATGTCTTCCAGGTTTACAACTGGTTGAGATACCCACTGATAGATACACACACGCACACACACAAATAAAAGGAAAAAACACAGTGAAGTTTGTACATAACTTACAGAAAACACAACCACCATAACAACACTACACTCATACCTGGAGAATGATTTCAGACAGAATTTCCTTTTGTGGCTTATTACAGCATTCCTCAAGCCCACAGCATTAACATAACCCTACAGCACTCCCATAAATACCAGAAGACTCACTAGCTTCTAAACAGTAAACCAAACCTAAGAACATTCTCATATCCGCTGTCCCATTTCAGATTTAAGGAAAGTTTTCTCAGTTATGTGATTGTTTAAAAGAAAAAGTAGCAATAAAAATAAACATGTGTCACTAAGGCCCTGGCCTTACAGAAACCAGAGTAAAAATGAAATCAAGTAACAGACAGCAAAATCAGGAAGCAAATCTCTAAGAAAACTAAGAGTGAGCAAAGCCTCTCACAATGAGTGTCATCATTCTAAAAAGCTTGAAAGCTGAGGATCAACAGTCTTGTGAAAAGTCCATTGTAGAAGAAGAATTTGGACAATCCTGTGGGGTTTGTTGTAATAATTCTTCTCCCTCTGCCTCACTATTTGATCTTCACAGGGTTTTCCAAGTGAAAATCAGTCACCGGGCTGGGCAAGAGTCTGAAATGTAGAGTTCAGGTCCTGTTTATTACTAGGGGAATATAGACAATAATGTGTTTCTAATTCCTGGGCATGAGATCGAGAAAAGTCCAGGTCTTCCCAGAGACGGTCCTTCTCCAGAGGTGATGCTCCAAAGCCCTTTCTCCTCACTAGACAGAGTTGTCTCCCTTGGCTTCATGGTGACCCAGGCAGAAGGCTTGTCTCTTGTGTCTCTGAGTCTCAGGGTACAGGTAGCTCGTTTGTCTCTGGACTCCAGGGCAAGGCACAGTGAGGTAGGGGTGGGATATCGGATGGTTATCACATTCTCATTTCAAACCCTCTTCCTCCAATGATTCCCTAAAAGAAGAGCTCTCTGTCTATTAAGGAGGTCAGATATAGCCCTGACTCCAAGGCTCCTATGATATAGTGAGCACATAAGGTAGGCAAAAAGGGGCAGTGCGGTATAGACAGCAAGCATGCTTTCGAGTCAAACCGACGTGGTCTGAATCTGAGCCTTGCCACTTACTAGGCATGTGACTTTCACTGAGTTCTATTTTGTAAAATAGGGATAATAATACCAAATGTGAATCAAGGAGTATAATAAATGTTCAATAAATGTTCATTCCTTTTTTTCTTGTGTCCTTCTACACCTGCCTTTTGTCCCCTGCTGATACAGAAAACACACACACACACACACACACACCCAACACTGTACTTATAAGAACTTAATTGATTTCATCCAAAGTCCTAATATTAAGGATCCAGGAATGCAATGGTCTAACTTCCAAGAACCTAAGTTCAGCAAAGAGCATAAAAGAAACTTAGAGAGTTTAGAATTATAGCAAGTCACAGTAATCTGTTCACTTGTTTGAAAGGAATGGGCCATGCTGTATAAATTGCTTTTTCAATTAATTTATCATGACCCTATAAGAATTAGCAATGGAGGAATTTGAGAAGTCATTATGGAGAAAAATGAAAAGGAAAATTTAATAACTATATCTATCTATCTATCTATATATATATAGTCTTATATATAATGTAACAAAAACCCTGTTGCTAGCTCATTAACCAAAAACACCCAAATTCTATTCATTGGCAAACAACGAATTCTCTAAAGATAAAGAAGACATTTATCACTACTGCTATTGTTTACTACCTCAGAGAAAATACCAACCCAGAAAGAGGCAAAGGAAAAAACACACCAGTGAAGGGCTTCTAAATTCCTTTTTAAAATGCAGGTCCTTTCATAGTCTGTCTTTTTTTTATTTATTTTTTTTCAAATGCACTATCTATGTTTAATCAAAATCACCCAGAAGCCATGAAAACTGAACAGTCTGAATTCCACCAACCTGCGAAAGTGTCTCTAGGATCTGACAGAATAAGAAATCAAAGGAGACCGCTCAGCTAAACGTTGCTTGTTATCTCCTTTAGTAGTCATTACAGGGACAGTCCTCCAGGCTCCGGACAACTTGGCTTTCTGACTGCCAGGGGCACCCTCTTTAATGGCTAAGTCCACGTCAAAGATCAGGCCTTTCCACCCACTCTCTCTCAACTCTGATGCCTTTCAACCCAGCCTCACTTTGTCCTTCCGCTTTGGAGGGAAACGGGGGGCATTTCAAAGGCCAGCGCCCTGCCCTTTGTGGGTGAGCAGCATTCTGAAACCAAGTGTAGAAATGCCTCAAGTAAATGGCCATGACATGAAAACAATTAGTTGATCCTCATAGCCCCTTACGAACGTGACCTAGGATCCCTTTGTCTCGTCACACACCCCAGCTGAACAGGATAGACAAAGCATTCATTTATTCAGGCTTCTAGTGTATCAGGACAAATCCCCCAAGGAATAATAACATCTAAATTGTTCTGCATGCTTACTCAGTGCCAGGCACTGCCCTAACAAATCTAGGTGCATGACTTCATGTCATCCTCCCAACAAGCCTATGAAAAAAATATCACTTCCTCTTTTACAGATGGGAGAATTGGCATAAAGAATAAGACATTTGCCAAGGTCACATAATTAAGTAAGTGAAAGAGCAGGATGCAAAGACAAGTATATCTGATTCTAAAGCACATCTTCTTAATGAAATGATTCTCTGGTAGATTAAAACGGTGAATGGTAAACTCATGTAACTTGGTCTGCGGATATAAAAAGCAAGTCCGTAGATGACAGGTAGCTACCTGCCCAGCCGTGATGAAGACAAATAAATGTTGGTCTTGGTCTGAGGAATTGCTTTCTGGGATGAAGCAAAAAAATATCATCAGTTGATGACAATGATACTGTCACTGACAACTGACCAGTAATATTTTACAGTGCCAGTATAAATTCCTTCCAGTCTCAAACACAAAGACAGTTTGAGAATATCACACAGCCTATCACTTTATAATTTGAACGCTGTGTGTGGTCACATAGGGTCAGATTTTTAGCACTTTCAGGAGATAAGTACAAGTTAAAAAGAGAAACAAAATATAAGCCAAATAAAGGAATCTCTAATTGTAAAAATTCAAATTTCCACCAAATGGTGCAATGACACTTTATTTGAAGAGTAATGCTTTTTCAAGGCCCTGAAGTCAAATTCTCCATTTTGCTCCCTGGTCACTGTGAATGTTAGGTAAACCTGCGATCATCTGTTCATGTAAAAATGACTCCAATGTCCCCACCATTAGTGACAGAGAACACTGTCAGCCACTCATATACTGAATACACAGGGGAAACAACTTGTGAAAGAATATCTCAGTTAATGTAAAGGTATGTATGAGAGATGGATGGCAGAAGGAACCAAAAAGCAGGACTCCCTAGCTCCCTAGGAACAAAAATAAGCCTGCCCAAGAGTAAGCAAATCATTTACTCAACCATGTGTTCATTCCTCCTTTCTTTCAAGAACTAAATCTTGAGCTCCAACTGTGTGCCAAGTATGATTTCTGACAATAGAAATGCATAGCAGTGAGCAGGACAAAGTCCCTGACCTTGGGAAGATGACCTTCTAGTGGGGCAGACAGACAGAAATGAACCAATACATAACACGGCATCAGTCACATGTCCATCAGAGAGAAATGGAGGAGGAGAGCTATTTCAGTGCCATGACCAGGAAAGTCTGCAGAATCCGGAATAAAATGAAACAGTGGGCATAAGAAAAGGTGGACAGGGAGAATTCTAGGCAGAAAGAAGAGCATGTTCAAAGGTCCCAGGGAAGGACAGTGCTTGGCACTTTCTAGGAAAGCACAGAGGCCAGTGTGGTTGGGATAGGCAGCTCAAGGCAGGAGGGAGAGGGAGTGAGAGACAGTCGGGGCCCAGGCTATAGAGAGCCTGGTGGGCTGAGGAAGGGCTGTGAGTGTTACTCCAAATGTGCTGGGAAACCACTGCCAAGTTTTGAGGAAGGCAATCATATCATGATGACATTTAAAGTTTTAAGAATCATCCTGACCACTCATTAAAGAATAGACTATAGGGGAGTGGAAGAAGGGAGATGAATTTGGAGGCCTTTGCCAGTCCAGGAGACATGATGTTAGGCCTTTAATTGGGGCAGTCACAGTGAATGTGATGAGAAGTGATAAGATTCCGGATACACTGTGAAGGTGGAGACAGCCTTCTCATGGATTATATGTGGATAGGAGATAAAGAGAGAAGTGAAGAATGATTCCAAATTACTTTTGTCCCAAGTACTAGCAGCACAATTGCTTGGCACTGAATTCTTACCTGAGACAGCCCAGGAAAGGGGACAAGAACTCAGACATCAGGGCAACCGTGTATTATGACTGTGAAATTCAGTTTTTCTTCATTTACCTTCTAGAATCTGCTTTCTGAAGCTTTCTCCCACACCTGGAACTCACTGCCCGATTTCTTCATATGTACCCCATAATTTAAGTCTATTCTTAGGAAATGATCAATAAATGTATTCACAAGATACATATTAAAAGTTAATATTAAATATTTTATCATTCTAAAAAGGTATATGCAGTTTAAAAGAAGAAACCAAGATTAAGCCAAAGAAAGAAATTTCTAGGGTGGGAATACATATTCCCATGAAGAGATAGAGGAGACAAATTCTGGATTAGGAAAAGCTACTCGAGGGCCAGAAATTCAGTCGCCCAGGTAGCCAGCTTGTCTTCCTGAGAGTGATGTTGGCTAACCCAAGGAATCCTGTATTCAAACCATTCTCTAAATTGATGGGGGGAGGGCAGAAGGAATGAGGAATGAATGCATTGTTCTGAAGCAAGGAATAGAGATATCCTAAATTAGCAAAGCCAAAATTAGAAAAGTAGGCACATTTAGTGATTATTTTTAAAAGACTTCCATCCTACTAAGGTGACATAAAGTGATTCTAATAGCAGTAGGACGGCAGGACCATCAGAGTTTTATAGCAACCCCTGCCCTTTAGAATGCATGCTTTGTCACTTTCAGAACGCTTAGAATTGCTTACAAAATGTGAATTTCTTTTCTCCTTCTTCTAAAGGCTTAGATTTAAAGCAAAGCAACATGGAATAGAATCTTAAGTGATTTAATGATGACAGACTGAAAGAATAATTGCATTAGTGAATGGTCCTGTTTTGACTAAGCACATATAGATTTGCAAACACTCTTGGAATTGAAACCCTAGTGCAAGGTATTCAAATTAAATGCGCGTATATTAAAAACCAGTGTCTGCAGCAAGACTAATTTATGATAATATCTGTTGTCCTTTTAAAGTTGTAAATTCATTTAGAAAAGAATTAACTTGTCATTTTTTGCTGAACAGACGACCAAAATAAAGGGAGCCAATCAAGCTTTATACATCTTACGCTCTAGTAATCTTTTATTGAATAGAGTGGGACTATTGATTATGGAAAGCTACTCTGAAGTGCAAAGCTCTTTGGCAGATGGCTTTGCTAGGCAAACTCCACATATGTATTATTAATAGATTTCTATCCCTATGCACAGCACTTAGTAGTACATTAACTTTCTTACACTAACAGGGGAACAGATCTTCCATCCAGGAGAGCTGAAAGTGGCACAATGGGAACTCATGAAACAATATGCACCAGTAAAAGCTGGACTCAGTAAAAAGGCATCAGTCTCCTTCTGCTGAAACAATTTACAGATTCTTTGAAACTGTCGTTTCTTTCCTGAAACAGATTCTCCTGAGGGTTCCAGGTCATGACTCCTTTACTCCTCAAATCCTACAAAGAGCTGCTTAATTAAAACAATTTTAAAAAATGCTTCCTTAAAGAACCCATTAATTCATTTAACAACCATTTATTGAGCTTCTATTATGTGCAGGGTGTTAGGTGCTGTCGTAGACGATCAATTGAAAAGATACATTAGAGATGGTAGGTGACGTGTGTGCCATTCTTTTCCAGAAGGCAAACTTACATATTCAGATTGTGATCTCATGACTCATCCTTCTCGAAGCTACTCTTATAACCAATGAAAACAGAAACTTCTTATTTGGAAAACCAGACACACTTAGCAAAAGCAAGGCCGCCATTGGGGACAAAGTCACATCAAGCTCTGTGTGTTTATTCCTTCCCTGGGTCGGCATCCTTACGTAATCTCCTTGATGATGCCAATTTTAGATGCTCTTTATAAGAAATGACTTTGAATCCTGCACACACATAAGATAATAAGTATCAGCCTGGAATAAAGTACCCTGTGCATAATATTGTTCTGGATCTGCCCCACATTTAATGATTCATCCTTTGTCTGCTGAGCATTTACTCCGAGCCAGGCACTTTTATAGGTGCTACCCGCTCTAAAGTGGAGGAGAAAAATGCATTAACAAAAAATCCAGATACGTATGTTTAGAATGATGTGCGGCAACATTACTAACTATGAAACACTCTTAAAGAACATGGTTATCGGTTCAAGATGCTCTAGTTTTTAATGAGTATATTACACAGGATTCTGAAGATGAATAAACTAAGTGAACACAGACTAAAATTTCCTGAATTCTCCAGCAATCAGCACAGTGACAGTCTGAAGCAGGTGTTGAACAAACATCTCTTTCAAGACATGTCAACGCTGTTCCAGCACTCAGTTCGTTCCAACGGGCAGAGGAAGCCAACTACCAAGCCAAGTTTTACTCACCATCCCTTCAGCTGGCACCATTCCTGGCTTCAACACTCATCTAAAAAATCCATCAACTAATCCCCAGAGTTTTCTCAAGGAAAACTTGAGAAAATTTTAGATTTTAGAAAATCTAAAATGGGGTTCAGTGCCTTAAAGAGATGGTAGGAAAAAACAGGCTGGTCATAGAGGCTTGTTTTAGAAGCACATCGAAGTGGGATGCAGGAGACCCAGATAGATCTCTCAGTATGAGTCTGCACAGACAGACCTTTTGCGAAGAATCTCTAGTTCACCCATAATAAACTCATACGTACCAGAGATAAGGAGGGACAAATTATGAGACCCCATCTATTCAGTGCCAGACTGGAGTGTTGAAGCAATGTTTAGGAAATTGGCTTTTCTGTGCAGTAATATCACACAGTCTATGTAATACTATCAGCCATGCAGCTTCTGCCTTGAGATCGTCTTTAAAGTTTTACTCTGTGTTGGTCTTTATAACAGCACTGTCTGATATTCAATTTTAAACTCTAAATGATCATTTAAGAAGTAGAACAGCCATTTTGGTGTGAAAGCCTCCTGGTGAGGTGGTGGAAGTTGCTGGTAGGTCATCTGAGGTGTCGCTTCCAAGAAAGATGTTGACGTTTTTCAGTATTCTTGTGTGTTACAGTGTCTTCAGCCAAAACAGGCTCTCTGCTTAGGCACGAAGGATCTGGAGTCATAGCTGTTCCAGCATCAAGTCATGTCTCAGCTACCTGTGTCCTCTGCCTTTCCTTATGCTATCCAGTAAACAGGGCCACCTTATCATTTATGGTCTTAGAATGCTTTTCACCTCCCTCTTAGTTGAGATGGAGGATCTAATGCTTTAGATGTTAATTAGGACAAAAGAAAGAACGCAAGTGCCAAGGCATCTTAGAAAGCACATATCTTTCAGTGTTTTGAGGCAGAGAGTAACATAATGCCTAAAGCCATGATGACAATGATAAGAGGTCAACACACCAAGAGAAAAGGTAGCCAGTGACAAGTAGATTTGTCCCATCTCTCTCATTTCTATCCCAACCCCATAATGTACAGCGTGAGTTCAGCGTGTTGGAGGGGGGAGCACAAAATTTCAAGTAGACTGTATAATACTGAAGAAAGGAGTTTCATGGAGTCTATACATACCTTGGTCAAATAGCATACTTTTGAGGTGAGCTTAAGGCTACACAATGCTAACTCCCTTATACAGTTGACTCTTGGACAATGTGGGGTTAGGGGTGATAATCCTCCAGGCAGTCAGAAAATCTGCTACAACTGATAGTCACCCTTTGCATCCATGGTTCTGCGTCTATGGATTCAACCAACCTCAGATCATGTGATGTTGTAGCATTTACTATTCAAAACTATCCGCCTCTAAGAGAACCTGTGCAGTTCAAACCACTGCCGTTCAAGGATCAACTGTAGTTCTAAAATTTCCCAAGTGAGCTTAACATAGGCTGGCCCCTGTCTCCTTTCAGGTTCACTTATGCTAGCTGCCCTGAGGCGCTTCCAAAGTGTTCGCTCTCAGGGAGCTCCTCGAGAAGGGGTTCCTCATGGTCACATCTCCTTTCATGTAATCATGCCTTAGGGATTGGCACACATTTTGTTCACAGTGAAAATGCTGACCAGTGGAGTCCAGCTGGTGAGATGAGTAGTCCCCGAGCTATGCAACTAAAAACCGTTGTGAGCATTATGAACAGGCAGGAACCAGAGCACATCTCCAGCTTATCTCTTCTTGGAATATTCTTCCTCTAATTAGATGAAAGGCTAATTTCCTCACTTCCTTCAAGTCCTCCCCACAGATCCTGCCAGTTCAAATGAGGCTTCTCTAAGGACAGTCTCTTTAATTCTGTAACCTGAGCTGATCCCCCATCACAGTATCCCAGAAGCCTCTATCTTCACCCTGTTCCAATGCTTCATTTTTTCCATATCTTGTACATAAAGTTTATAGTTTATTTATTTTATTTGTTTGGTATATCTTCACTAAAATTTAGGTCCCACAAGGGGGAGGGAACTTTGTCTAATGCGTCCTCTGAGGTATCGGAAACACTTAACATACTGCTTGGCACATAGGAAGAGCTCAGAGTATATTTATTGAGAAAAGGAACACATCTCCTATAGCAAATATGGTGGAAGGGTAAAAGTCAAACCACATTCTAAGAGAGGACATTTCCCTGCTGGGGAGAAGGATGGTGAATGAAATTGCTTGGTGCATATGAAGTGCTCCTGAATTCTGGGAAAGGAAAAATGGACATTTTTGTTCCCTAAGAGATTTTTGTTTCCATTTCCCTTGTTCACAATGAATTTTAATCACTGGTGTCCAAGTAGAAACAAAAGTTAGCACACGGCCTTTATGCTTTCCTGTGGTAGAGGCCACAGCTCGGATTTCAGACAAATAAGAATGTCAGCCAATGTTAATTTTGTTGCTATTATTTATACATGCTCTTTTCCACCACAAAGTGGAATCATTAGCTAACACGTCAGTCTCCCTAGGAAACACTGGTTGGTATTCAGTGAATTTTCGAAGACTCCTATTTCCTACAAATTCACTATTTGAGAAGGCTTTTAGAAAATGTCATACTCAGTAACATTTCCAAACAGCAGAACTAGAGGCCCAGGTTCATCTCCAATGAACTTTGTCAGGCCCTGTTTTCAGATGTTAGGGTTCAATCAAATGAAAAATACAGAAATTAATCTTGGGTACATCTTGAAGTATTACCATTCCACGGTATATTGTTGGAAAAAAATGATACATACGAATACATGTATATGTGTGTCTATACCCTTATCTGGGTGTGTGTCTTCACTATGATTATCATTAGGGTCAGTGTGATGTATTGGAAAGAGCACTGACCTTGAAGTCAAATGGACTTTAATTTGAATCTGAACAGTACCGATTTACATCCCTTTTACTCTCAAAAATGTTCTATTTGGATAATACATTCTATGTTATTCTAAATCATCTTTATACAATCTCTGATATAGTTATTGGCGAACAGTAGATGCTCAATAAAAGGTAGTCGTTCTTTAATAAAAGGTTATCCAACTCAACTTTCTCAACATCGTCAAGGAGACACCACTCTGATGATTCCAAGAGAATCGTAATAGTTATTAACAAAGAAAAGAGAAGAAAAAAAAAATAGGCAGGGCTTCCCTGGTGGCGCAGTGGTTGAGAATCTGCCTGCCAATGCAGGGGACACGGGTTCGAGCCCTGGTCTGGGAAGATCCCACATGCCGCGGAGCAACTAGGCCCGTGAGCCACAACTACTGAGCCTGTGCGTCTGGCGCCTGTGCTCCACAACAAGAGAGGCCGCGATAGTGAGAGGCCCGTGCACCGCGATGAAGAGTGGCCCCTGCTTGCCGCAACTAGAGAAAGCCCTCGCACAGAAACAGAGATCCAACACAGCCAAAAATAAATAAATAAATAATAAAAAAAAATAAAGGAATTCCTTAAAAAAAAATTAAAAAAAAAAATAGGCGGATGTCTATAAATCAAAAAACTGTTAAAAATATCAGGAAGAGGTCATGCCATTCTGTGAAAGGAATGAAGAAAAAGGTGCCAAGGTCAAGGTCATCAATAAACCCACATTCTATTCCTAGCAGCCTAACATTGAGAACCCTCCTAAATAATGCCTCCACGGGGGAAAAAAGAAATCTCCAAATCACCCAGAAGAAATAACTTTCTACTCCATTAAATTAATACAGTATGCCTTCCAAGGAAAGGAGGGATTCTCTTACTGGAGGAAATGAAACCAAAACCCACCTGCAAAGAGCAACAATAAGAGTCAGTATTCGCGTAGTGCCTCATGTGCTGAACACCGGGACAGACAGTGCTAGTCTGTAGCTGTTCAACCTTCAACACAGGCAGTATAATTACACATTTTTATTGAAGAGGGAAATGTCTTAGAGAAGTCGTACAGCTTGTCCAAGGACACACACTTTAAGTGTGATGGCGATGCAATTCTAACCCAAAGCCTATCCAAGTTCAAAAGGGACAGAGACCTCAGGTTTTCTTTCCAATCCCATGTTTTGCCCCAAATTAGTGTCTTGAAAGATTGGACACAAACTCAATACAATTAGGGAGGATTCTGTGACAACAGGTTAATCTGTCAAGGATCGTGAAATACATCTGCTCTCTCCGCTTTTCAGGCAAGAAATGATGTAAATCTAAGGAGTCATTTTAGTAAAAATGAACAATCAATATGTAAGGAGTATGTTGAATCCACCCTGATTTCAGTGGTGAGGTGGAGGAAGTGAATGACTATGAATGTGTAAACAGGAACTTGCTCCTCTGTACCCGCCCCCAACCTCAACCTCTGCCCCGCCCATACATGCTTTATTTCAGGTTTAAGGAATCACCAGGCCCATCAACACCACCAGCTGAGTTTGTAACCCACTTACCCTTCACATATCCCCAGATGATTAATTTCTACAAGCAGTTATTTTTTGCCTCATTTTATTTTTCACCGAGGGAGTGATCTCAAATCTCAGAGACTATAGAAAAGTTCTATCTAAAATAGCTATTTAGGGCTTCCCTGGTGGCGCAGTGGTTGAGAGTCCGCCTGCCGATGCAGGGGACACGGGTTCGTGCCCCAGTCCGGGAAGACCCCACAGGACGCGGAGTGGCTGGGCCCGTGAGCCATGGCCGCTGAGCCTGCGCGTCCGGAGCCTGTGCTCCGCAACGGGAGAGGCCCCAGCAGTGAGAGGCCCACGTACCGCACACACACACAAAAAAAAGCTATTTAAATCTAAAATACAGACTTAAGATATAGTTCAGGGCAGCTGTCCAGCAGGAATTATTACAAATTCATCCACAACAGACTTCTAAACAGCCAGCCCCAGTGATTTCTGTCATTATCAGACTGATCGCACTGTAAGCCAACAACCAGAGGAAAATGCACTGGAGGTCTTCACCGAGGGCTACACAATCAGGCAAAATATAACTAAGATCAAGATATTAAATTTAGCTACTAATTTATGTCGACACTTTTCTCAGCATTCTCTGGTTTCCTAGGGACTCTGAAATAGAAACAATGCCCAGAGCAGCAGTGACTTTCAGAGAAAGAGCATCCTTAGAATCAGGCGGCTGTCACTCATTAACTATGTAACCTCAGAAGTTACTTAATCTCTCTGAGCATCAATGGCCTTATTTGCGAAATGAAGATGCTTATGAATGGCTTCTTAGGTTGTCATAAAAATTAGGTGTGACATGTCAGGTAATGATAACTAATGGTTATTAAGCACTTATGATATGCCACGTGCTGGATGAAGTAAGTACTGCTAGTAGAAAAGTAAACTGAGGCACTAGACTTAAGTCACTTGCCAAAATTCACATAAATTAGAAAGTCATAACAATCACATAATTAGAAATAGGATTGGAGCCCAGGCAATCAACACAACCCACGCCCTTACCCCCCCTAGGCTTTACTGCCTAATATGAAACTCTGCACTGAGTCATAAGTCACAGCTACAGTTATTGTTAACCTCTCTATACCACATGAAATGAGATTATATAGAACAACTGAACACTCATGCCAAAGAATACACAATACCTGGGACATGAGTGCAAAAGTTCTCCTTCAACGATGCAGGCCTCCTTCTCGAGAAGTTCAGGGCAGTCCTCTCCGCCTCCAACAGCAACGTGCTTCACATTCCGGCTCCTGCTTCTAAATCCTGGCGAGAGCCTCCCTGAACGGCACGTCTTGGAGCAGGGGCTCCAGGAGGACCACTCGGTGGTTTCGCAGTCTTTCGGCATGATGCAGGACTGGATGGTCACAGGCAAGGAATCTTGTGTGCAAAGCCTGAAGGAACAGAAACAGAAAACAGTAGGCCGTAGACTAAATGGGTACAACCAACATTATGAAGTGCCTATTCTGGATGAAAAGAAAAAGCCTGAAATCTGGGATAGCGTTCAAGTAGGAGAATTTTTTTTTTAAATGTTAGAGGCATCATGATACAATACTGAAGGACATACATTTTAAGAATGAACGCTCTATTTCATCTGAAACTGTGAAGTTATTTCACTCTCGCAAGACACATGTGTAAGGTGAGTCCACATTGTACCTTGTCCAAAGCATCATCAGAAATAATGGAGGTTCTTCTCATGTGCTTTCACCTCTGATACAGCCTAGAGTTACCCTTCGTTCAGTGGTTCCTAGGTGTCACACACTGTCCTGTACTTCACAGGCACTTACAACAGTCTCTTGAGTATACATATTATTATGTCCATTTGTAGATGACAATACTTAAGGTCAGGAAGGCTAAATCATTTGTCTAAGGTCAAACAAAGGTAAATGTAAGCTTTCGAGTACTATTCTGTCCATTCTTTTAAATACTGAGCGATTAAAAAATAAATAAATGTGGTATTATGTTTCCCCATACTGTTAGGCTCTGCGCATCCATTTCCTCATCTGCAAAACTGAAGTGCTTTCCAATACTAACAATGTAATTGGAAAACAGATAAATAAAAAGATAACATGATACTGTGATGAACTCAACATAAAAGCACTTACAATGATGAGGAGAAAAACTGATGAGGCAGTGATAGACCACCTGGGAAAGCTGGGGGTAGGGGTGAGGCAGGTTCTAAGACAGAAGGACATCTAAGCCGCATTTTAAAAGATTAATGGAAACTTCTCAGGCACGGAAAGAAGACTATTTTAACTCAAGGAAGTAGCATATTTGAAGCCCTGAGATAAAATTTGTGGGTATAGGAACCAGTGGTATGCTAGAGTTGGATTTACTGTTTAACAAGGACCAACTGTAAAATTTTTAGGAATTTTGCAAGCCTGTTGATTTCATGTAAGTAGCTTAAAATTAGCCATGGTGGAAGTATTTACACTATAGAAACCAGCAAATGCCATCAATCAAGTCCCTTTACCCTACCCTGACCCCTTCAACCCCCAGAACTGGTGGTCAAATATTCACAAGCACACCAATGGGGGAAAGTAAAAGCCAACTTGTCAACTGTCATAAATGTGTCCATTTATGACACGTAAAGTTCAAAGAGGAATGTGGATAAATATTAGGTATGTAGTTCTTCAAAAGGGATTTCTGGAAAGGCTAAGGAATTTGGATTTATTTGAGCATTAAATAATGTTAAAGGGAGAAAATCAGACTCATGTAGGGAGACAATATTTTGAGTATTATTGGCATTTTTTTCTTTTCTTTGTTGTTAGTATTTCCCTTATTCGGTCAAAGGCATCCATTACTTTGTGGAAGAAAAGGATAATTTTGACAGGACTGTAAATCAAAGAAAGGGTCAATGTTCAAACACTGACTTCCAAAATTGAGCCTATGAAACTTGGTGGAATAATACACAGGGTTTGGCAATAGTTCCTTTGTATGTGTTTAAAAAGAGAGAAGTATTAAAATGTTTCCAAATTTCTGACTTGGGAAAGTACGTAGAGTAAGGGAGCCACCAACAGAAATGGATTATAGTAGACAGTGTGCAGGGGAGAATGAAATATGTTCATATCTGGCCACAGTGATGAGTAAAATATAGTGAGATTTCCATACTGATATTCATCATGAAGCCACAGAGGATTAGTATGGCTTTCAAATTTCACAATGATATAAGGTAAACCTTTGGTCCAATATTTTTTAAAAGCCTATTCAGATCATATTATCCTCTTCAAAATGAAAAAAGCAATGCATACCTCATGACCATCACTCACTCCAATTAGATATTTGGGGGGCCTGGGATCAAGACAAAATAGGAAGAAACTCTCTTGAAAATGCCCCACATAAATCATGTGGGACTCGAGGGACATTGTTCCAGCTAATGATTAAGAACTCTCCAGACAATAGGGGCTTCTTAGACAATGGGTGAATTTCCAGGATGTCCGGCCCCCTTCCGAGAAGGAGGGGAGATAACAAAATGTAAAAAAGGTGTCTGTCAAAGACCAATCAGACAGCTGGGGAGAAGGAGGGAGATAACAAAATGTAAAAAAGGTGTCTGTCAAAGACCAATCAGGCAGCTGGGGACAAGTTCCCTCTCTGGTCCGAGCCTAAGCCGGGACCAATCAGCAGGAGAACACAACCAAATCTATAATTTACATACGGGGAAGTGGGAACCTATAAAACTGACATATTCGCGCCCAAAAGGGTTCCTTCTTCGACCTCCTGCGTGAGGACCAAGGAACCCCGGTGCACCGGCCTTCAATAAACCTCTTGCGTTTTGCATCGACTTCCGACTCTTGTTGTTTCCTGGGCGAGTCGAAACTCCTAGGAGACCGCTCAGGTCTAACATTTGGGGGCTCGTCCGGGATTCCACTCGCCCCGGACCACAAGAACATCGGGAGTTGGAGGTACCAGGTAAGCTCGAGCTTGATTGTCTGTTTGTCCCTTGTTCTTTGTGGGCCATTATCGGAGGAAAGCCGTAAGAATCGGCTTATTATGGAATCTGTATCGGACCTCTGGCTAGGCAGACATGCTAATAGCCGGCGTCCATGAGCCCTAGGGGACGCCCTAGTGGCTCATCTGGAAGGAGAGGCAAACTCTGTCTCCCCTTCACTCGGTTTCGGCAGTTCCCTTGGTGATAACTGCCATCTGAAGAAGTTTCGGTTTTGAAGCGAGCTCGCGGTGGCCCATACGTATATGTGTTTCGTGGAGTTTTAACTGTTTCTGTATTGTGGTCTATTCTTCTTCTCTGACGGACGACAATGGGACAAACTATGACGACTCCTCTTTCCCTTACCCTAAGCTATTGGACCGAAGTTCGGGCCAGAGCCCATAATTTTTCGGTAGAGGTAAAGAAAGGAAAGTGGCAGACTTTGTGTGCCTCTGAATGGCCAACATTTCAGATAGGATGGCCCCCCGAAGGATCCTTTTTATTAGACAAGATTAAGCTGCTGAAGTCTAAGATATTTAATATAGATCCCCACGGACATCCAGACCAAGTACCATATGTCTTGGTCTGGGAAGATTTAATTCTCTCCCCACCTCCGTGGGTCCGGCCCTTTGTTTCCTCAACAGGTACGTCCGCGCATACATCAGCAGCGTCGGAGATATTAGCCTTAAAGAAAAACCCCAACACGGAGAAGCTACCCGACGCCCCGGATCTACCGAAGGCGATTTATCCTGACCCGCAGTCCGATTTGCTTCTTTTGGATTCCCCACCCCCTTATCCTCCGGCCCCGAATCCCCTACCATCTAGAGGACCCCCAGCTCCACTGCCCTCGGCACCAAGGGAACCATCCATGATGGAAGAAGAAAGGGGTCCCTCAGTGGGCACTAGGAGCCGGAGGGCTATCTCCCCGGACTCCACTGCCCTACCTCTTAGAGAATATGGCCCCCCCGATGGCCAAGGGAATAGACCTCTCCAATATTGGCCCTTTTCCTCTGCAGATCTTTATAATTGGAAAATGCATAACCCAACTTTTTCCGAAAATCCACAGGCCCTTACCGCTTTAATAGAATCTCTTGTTTTCTCCCACCAGCCCACATGGGATGATTGTCAGCAGCTGCTCCAGACTCTCCTAACGACTGAGGAGAGGCAACGGGTTCTTTTAGAAGCCAGAAAAAATGTATTAGGCGCCAATGGGCAACCTACCCAGCTGCCTAACGAGATTGATGCTGGTTTCCCACTCGTCAGGCCAAACTGGGATTTCAATGCCCCGGAAGGTAGGGAGCGCCTGAAAATGTATCGCCAGGCTCTGGTGGCGGGTCTCCATGGAGCGGCCAGACGGCCCACTAATTTGGCTAAGGTAAGGGAAGTAACTCAGGGGCCCCAGGAATCGCCAACTGTGTTCCTGGAACGTTTAATGGAAGCCTTTAGACGCTTTACCCCTTATGATCCAACTTCGGAGGGACATAGGGCTACTATAGCAATGGCTTTCATAGATCAAGCGGCCCCTGATATTAAGAAGAAATTACAGAGGCTAGATGGCTTGCAGGGATTTTCGCTTCAGGAGTTAGTAAAAGAGGCAGATAAAGTATATAACAAAAGAGAAACAGAGGAAGAGAAGGAAGAAAGAAAGCAGAAAGAGCAGGAAGCCCATGAAATAAGACGGGATAAGAGACAGGAGAGGAATTTAAGTAAGATACTGGCCACTGTGGTTGGAGGAAGAAATATAGGGGATAGAAATAGGCAGGAAGGGCGAACGGCAGACAGAAGGCGGCCATTAGACAAGGACCAATGTGCCTACTGTAAAGAAAAAGGACATTGGGCGAGAGAATGCCCTAAGAAAAAGAATGGAGGAAGGCCAACCAGAAACAAAATCTTAACCTTGGAAGAAGAAGACTAGGAAAGTCAGGGCTCGAACCCTCTCCCCGAGCCCCGGGTAACTCTTAAAGTGGAGGGGGAACCTGTTCAATTTTTGGTAGATACCGGAGCCCAGCACTCCGTCCTTCTCCTCTCAAAAGGTCCTATCTCAGCTAAAAGGTCATGGGTACAAGGAGCCACTGGGAATAAACAATATTCATGGACCACACGAAGGATAGTAGATCTTGGGATTGGACGAGTAACCCATTCATTTTTGATTATTCCGGAATGCCCCTATCCTTTGCTGGGAAGAGATTTACTCTCCAAAGTAGGGGCTCAAATCCACTTTCAGCCAGAAGGTCCCACCATAACTGATAATAAGGGAAGGTTACTTCAAATATTGACTATGAAATTAGAAGATGAATATAAATTATACGAGCAGCCTTCATCCTCACGAGTTAATGTTACTGATTGGGTAACTCGGTTCCCTCAAGCCTGGGCAGAAACTGCCGGAATGGGGATGGCCAAAAATCGGCCCCCGGTGCTAGTGGAACTCAAGGCAACTGCCACCCCAATAACGGTCCGTCAATACCCCATGAGTAGAGAAGCCAAAGACGGTATCCGTCCCCATATACAGAGGCTACTAGACTTGGGCATCTTAATAAGATGTCAATCAGCATGGAACACCCCTCTCCTGCCGGTAAAGAAACCAGGAACAAATGATTATCGGCCGGTGCAGGATCTACGAGAGGTAAACAAACGGGTGGCAGACTTCCACCCCACAGTTCCAAACCCTTACAACCTCCTGAGCACTCTTCCACCTCAACATACGTGGTATACTGTTTTGGACCTTAAAGATGCTTTTTTTTGTTTAAGACTCTCTCCCCTGAGCCAACCCTACTTTGCCTTCGAATGGAAAGATCCAACATCGGGAATGTCTGGTCAGCTGACATGGACACGGCTACCTCAGGGATTTAAGAACTCCCCGACCATCTTTGATGAAGCCCTCCATCAGGATTTGGCATTATATAGAGAATCAAATCCCCAGGTAACATTACTCCAATACGTTGATGATATTTTATTAGCTGCTGAGACCCAAGAAGATTGTATCAAGGGTACTGAAAAACTGTTAACGGAACTTGGAACCCTGGGATATAGAGCCTCAGCCAAGAAAGCACAAATATGCCAACAACAGGTCAGTTACCTGGGGTATCTATTAAAAGGGGGGCAAAGATGGCTCACGGAGAGCAGAAAGGATACGGTGGCCCAAATTCCGGCTCCCAAAAACGCCAGGCAGGTTAGAGAATTTTTGGGGACGGCCGGATTCTGTAGACTATGGATTCCAGGGTTTGCTGAGCTGGCAGCCCCATTGTACCCCCTAACCAAAAACAGCACTCCTTTCGTTTGGGGCGATAAGGAACAACGGGCTTTTGACCAAATCAAACGAGCTTTACTTTCAGCTCCAGCCCTAGGACTGCCAGATGTAACCAAACCTTTTCATATATATGTGGCCGAAAATAAGGGCATTGCAAAAGGAGTATTGACTCAGAAATTGGGTCCCTGGAATCGCCCAGTTGCTTATTTGTCAAAAAAATTGGACCCTGTGGCATCAGGATGGCCCACCTGTTTAAAGATAATCGCTGCAGTGGCCGTTCTAGTCAAAGATGCTGACAAACTAACTTTAGGACAAAATCTAACGATAACAGCTCCTCATGCCCTGGAAAATGTAGTCCGTCAACCACCGGATAGGTGGCTAACTAATGCCAGGATGACTCATTATCAAACCCTGTTGCTAAACTCAGATCGCATCAAGTTTGCTCCAGCCACAGGACTCAATCCAGCCACCTTGCTACCTGATCCTGACTTGGAAGGCTCCACCATCATACATGATTGTCAGGAAGTACTAGCCGCAGCACACGGCAGTAGGCCAGATCTGATGGACCTGCCCCTCCCTGATGCTGATTTCACCTGGTTCACGGATGGGAGCAGTTTCCTGGAGGAAGGTAAGCGTCGAACTGGGGCAGCCATAGTAGACAGAAAACAAGTCACATGGGCAGCGGCGCTACCACAAGGGACCTCAGCCCAACGAGCTGAATTAATTGCCGTGACGAGGGCATTAGAGATGGCAGAGAATAAAAAAGTAAACATCTACACAGACAGTAGATATGCGTTTGCTACCGCTCATATCCACGGTGCCATTTACCAACAGAGAGGGCTACTAACTTCAGGTGGCAAAGAAATTAAAAACAAAGACGAAATCGTGGCTTTGTTGACTGCACTCATGCTTCCTACTAAAGTCAGTATCACCCACTGCCCTGGACATCAAAAAGGAAATACCCCAATAATTAGGGGAAATAATATGGCTGACCAAGTGGCCCGAGAAATAGCATCGGGAGAAGTCATTTTAGGACTGTCAGATAAAGTTCCTGAAAAACCAGGCCGCGATGAAGAAATCATCCCGGCCACAACAAAAGGAACTTTGTCCCCTCAGCAAGCAGAATCCATGTTACAACAGATGCACAGATGGACACATTTGGGGACTAAAAAGATGGTAGCCTTGTTACAAAAAGCTGGGTACGAAACCCCTGGAATGACAAAATTAGCTGAACAAATTGTGCAGGAATGCGTCCCATGTCAACAGGTAAATGCTCACAAAGGGAAACTTGAAACTGGAAAGAGACTCAGGGGGGACCGCCCAGGAACTTACTGGGAAGTGGACTTTACCGAAGTGCGTCCTGGAAGGTACGGTAATAAATACCTTTTAGTTTTTGTAGACACTTTTTCAGGATGGATAGAGGCTTTCCCAACAAAGAAAGAAACAGCTGCTGTAGTAGCCAAGAAGATTTTAGAAGAAATTTTTCCTCGATTTGGAGCATCAAAGGTAATAGGGTCTGATAATGGTCCAGCCTTCGTCGCCCAGGTAAGTCAGGATGTGGCCAGATATTTGGGGACTGATTGGAAATTACATTGTGCCTATAGACCCCAAAGTTTAGGTCAGGTAGAAAGAATGAATAGGACTCTAAAAGAGACCCTAACTAAATTGTCCTTGGAGACTGGCGGTACCGATTGGACGGTGCTCCTTCCTTTGGCCCTATTCCGGGTTAGAAATACACCTTCCCGATACCATCTTACTCC
The DNA here is from genome assembly GCF_963455315.2 of Globicephala melas. Lineage (NCBI taxonomy): Eukaryota > Metazoa > Chordata > Mammalia > Artiodactyla > Delphinidae > Globicephala > Globicephala melas. The sequence goes on from NC_083320.1 coordinate 91,880,119, forward strand.
TTTTGAAATATTATATGGTGCCCCGCCTCCCCTCCTCACTTTAGGAAAAGAAATAAAACCTGATTGTCAAAATAACACTGACTTATATGCTAGGCTACTGGGACTCCAATTGGTCCAGAAAGAAATATGGTCCCAACTCGCCAAGGCCTACCAACCGGGAACACCGGGAGAAACTCATCCTTTCCAAGTCGGAGACTCCGTATACGTCCGTCGGCATCGAACCCAGACGTTGGAACCTCGATGGAAAGGACCATACACCGTCCTCCTCACCACCCCAACGGCCATAAAAGTGGACGGCATCGCTGCCTGGATCCATGCTTCACATGTGAAGGCTGCACCAGCGACGGCATCATCAGGATGGCGGGCCCAAAGAACCGACAACCCGCTCAAACTCAAGCTTCTACGAAGCTAAGACTTATAATTTTGGTTTTACTGCCTTTACTGACTGTAAGTGATTTTAGCCCTCACCTCCCCCAACGTTTAAATTGGCAGGTAATTTCTCAGACTGGAGATGTAACCTGGTCCATTAGTCATACTGCACCCCCCTGGACCTGGTGGCCAGATCTTTTTCCTGATGTTTGTAAATTGGCTATAGGAGCACCTTATTGGGATACAGAAGATTCTCATGATATGAACACTGCCCCTTCCAAAGTTTCGGAAACTGATTGGTTTGGGCCGGGTTGCAAAAATGCAGGCAAAAGAATGATGCTTGGTATCCTCACTTTCTACGTATGCCCCGGGTTCCACCGCCCTTGATCTCTGAATTATAAATGTGGTGGAACTGAAAACTTTTATTGCAAAAGCTGGGGATGTGAAACTACCGGGGATACTAATTGGAAACCCACCTCAACTTGGGATTTTATTACTGTAACGGCTAATTATTCTCATAATGAGGATACCGGACACCGGAGTAAATGTTCAGGATGGTGTCATCCCCTTAAAATTTCCTTTAGTAATCCCGGAAAAAGAGATAAAAAATGGATAAATGGTCATTCTTGGGGCGTTAGATTTTACATGAGGGGATATGATTTAGGAATATTAATGACCCTTAAGCTAAAGATTGAGACTCCTGCTCCTATATCAATAGGCCCAAATCCCATACTTGGCCCCCCTTTGCTTCCCCCGGCCCCTTCAACTACGTCAACAAAGAATGAGGCTAATGAAACCTCTGGATCCAAAGAACCCACAGTTAAGCCTGGGACTCCTCAGGATAGGATGCTTTCTTTGGTGCAGGCAGCCTTTACGGTTCTCAATGCTACAAACCCAGAGGCTACAAAATCATGTTGGCTTTGCTATGCTGCCCCTCCCCCTTATTATGATGCTATAGGATATAGCTCCAACTATACTAATTCTACCTCCTCAGACCAATGTCGATGGAAGCAAGAAGGGAACAGTAAATTAACCCTGTCCTCGGTTTTTGGAAATGGTACTTGTATAGGAACACCTCCCCAGTCCCATAGACACCTTTGTCATGATTTTAGCCTCCCTTCAGGCTCAGGATATCTTGTACCTCCTCAAGATGGATGGTGGACATGTAACACGGGGCTCACCCCTTATGTCTCTTTAGAGGTTCTTAATACTTCAGCTGACTTTTGTGTGTTAGTGCAATTAGTCCCTAGACTTATCTACCATTCAGACTCATCCTTTTTAGATGAATATGTAGGAAAAACAAAAGAGAACCTGTAACCCTCACATTGGCTGTCCTTCTAGGACTAGGAATATCTGCCGGGATAGGAACAGGAACCACAGCCCTCATACAACAACCCCAGTATTATGCAAGTTTAAGACAGGCTGTAGACATCGACCTTCGAGCATTAGAAAGTTCCATAACTCAACTAAAGGAATCACTCACCTCACTTTCAGAAATGGTGTTGCAGCCTAGATTTGCTGTTTCTTAAGGAAGGGGGATTATGCGCCGCTCTAAAAGAAGAATGTTGCTTTTATATTGATCATTCAGGAACCATTACCAAAACCATGGATAAACTAAGGGAACGCTTAGATAAAAGGCAAAGGGAGAGAGAGAACGAAAAAGGATGGTTTCAATCATGGTTTGATAAGTCCCCCTGGTTTACCACCTTAATCTCTACTCTGTTGGGACCTCTTATTGTTTTATTGTTGATTTTAACTTTTGGACCATGTGTTCTAAATCGCTTGATAGCATTTATTAGAGAACGTATCAGTACTGTACAAGTTCTAATGTTAAGACAACAGTACCAAAGTTTACGAACAGAAGGTTGAGATTCCATGATTGGAATCAATAGTCACAAGAAAAAGGGGGGAATGTGGGACTCGAGGGACATTGTTCCAGCTAATGATTAAGAACTCTCCAGACAATAGGGGCTTCTTAGACAATGGGTGAATTTCCAGGATGTCCGGCCCCCTTCCGAGAAGGAGGGGAGATAACAAAATGTAAAAAAGGTGTCTGTCAAAGACCAATCAGACAGCTGGGGAGAAGGAGGGAGATAACAAAATGTAAAAAAGGTGTCTGTCAAAGACCAATCAGGCAGCTGGGGACAAGTTCCCTCTCTGGTCCGAGCCTAAGCCGGGACCAATCAGCAGGAGAACACAACCAAATCTATAATTTACATACGGGGAAGTGGGAACCTATAAAACTGACATATTCGCGCCCAAAAGGGTTCCTTCTTCGACCTCCTGCGTGAGGACCAAGGAACCCCGGTGCACCGGCCTTCAATAAACCTCTTGCGTTTTGCATCGACTTCCGACTCTTGTTGTTTCCTGGGCGAGTCGAAACTCCTAGGAGACCGCTCAGGTCTAACAATCATAATGTATCATCACTGTACAATGTGGAGGAAAGAGGGAAGGCCCACCTATTTTTGGTTCATGATATAACAGAAAGATGTTAATCAACAAGTTTCTACGTTTTGACATTTCAGAAATGATTATTGGCTGAGTTATGCCCCTCTCAAATTCATATGTCAAAGTCCTAACCTCCAGTGCTTCAGAACGTATCTGTACGTGAAGACAGTCTTTTAAATGTGGTCACTAGGGGTGGCTCCTAATCCAGTATGACTGGTGTCCTTGTAAGAAGAGATTAGGACGCAGACACACACAGAGGAAGAGTATGAGAAGGCTTGGAGCGAAGACAATGGTCTACAAGCCAAAGAGAGGCCTTAGAAGAAACCAACCCTGCTGACACTTGATCCAGCCTCCAGAACTGTGACAAAGTTGATTTCCGTTGTTTAAGTTACAGTCTGTGGTACTTTGTTAAGGTAGCCCTGGCAAACGAAAACAGAACTTTAATAAAGTTTTTAATTTGTGTATGTTTTTAGATAAGGAGTTTGAATTTCTCGGAAGGATTTTCTTCTTCCTTTCCTAGAGAAGATCCCATACTACACAGTTCTCTGTCTACAGAAGTAGTGGTTTGGTTCTTACCATTTCCTAGCTGTCACTCTCATCTTTACCGAACTGACTCTTCCTATTGGACCAGAAGAAGGGGTAAGATTCCAACAGTACAAGTACTTGCATGGAGTTGCAGGGATTAATCAAGGCTTTTTGTTTGTTTGTTTTGCGGTACACGGGCCTCTCACTGTTGTGGCCTCTCGCGTTGCGGAGCACAGGCTCCAGACGCGCAGGCTCAGCGGCCATGGCTCACGGGCCCAACCGCTCCGCGGCATGTGGGATCTTCCCGGACCGGGGCACGAACCCGCGTCCCCTGCATCGGCAGGCGGACTCTCAACCACTGCGCCACCAGGGAAGCCCTAGTCAAGGCTTTTGTAATTTTGAAAAGGGCTCCTAATTCTTGGAATTAGGAAGGGCATATATTCCACTGATTACATATTTATTTTTAAAGTTATTTTTATTAACTTGCCTCCTTGGTTAAAAAAATAATAATAATAAAAGGTATGACATAGGGCCCTGGTCTAATGTGATCACTGAGATTTCTTTTTACCGAAATAGTGGAATAAGCGCTAAATGGTGAATCAGAAATATGTGTCCTGAAATTTGCATCACAGTACATTAGCACGACCTTAGTCTCGTGGCTACTTAGTTTCACTATTTGCAGAAAAATAAAAAAAAGAATAATAAAATGTGATCTGCTTAGCTCCCCAGAGTTACGGTACCCTTCAGTTCAAGAAGAATCACCTTATAAACTAAAGTCCAAAACAAACATTCCTGCCTTCACACAGAATTAGGACTCAATCTTTCCACAGAAGGTGGTATGCCTTTTTAATAAAACAGACATATAGTGTTGATTTATCTTTAAAAGAAAGAGAAGCTACAGTAATTAAACCTCCTTGAGATTTATAGAGTACGTTGTCATTTGTAAATTACTTCACAAGTATTCAACTGTAAAGGAAATCTTTGAAACCAAAAATAACTCTAGTTATTGTTACTTCCTCTGGAAATGTAAGGAAATCTCTTTACATACAAATTAAGGACAGAGCTCTTAAAAGATAAAAATCAACAGAAAAATACCCTCATTTCATTAACACTTCAATTACCACTTTAAAATAGCATTAAATATCTCAAACATTCAGAAGAGTAATGTAATAAACACTCCCATACTTTACTAGCAAAGGCTAACATTTACTTCAGATTTCATTAAATAAATAAAAAATGATAAATTCAGGTGAATTCCCTGTGTCTTTTGCAATCCCAGTTCCATCTCTCTTCCCCAGACACAGCCACTATCCTGAAATTGATTTTTATTATGCTCCACCGCATTTTTATACTTTAACTAAATATGTACATCTTCATAAACAGCATTCATTGTCTTGCATGTTTTTACAAGTGTTACTTAAATATTATTTTGTTATACATATTACTGTGGAAATTATTTTCCTCACTTAATATTGTGACTTCTAGATCTAACCACGTTGATAAATGCAGATAATGTACCTTCATTTTTATTAGTGAGTAATACCCCCATGTGAATACAGGGCAATTTATGTATTCATTTTCCCATTCGTACACCTTTTGGTTGTGCTTAATTTCTTATGATTCCACAGGATTATGTATTAAACCTTCTTTTACATGTCTCTATGTGGTTACACATGTGTGAGAGATTTCCTGAGTATTTTTGCCTGGAGTTAGGCCATAAATAGTCATGTAAACAAATATAATAGGTATTGTGGTATTTTCCCTTTCCTACATGCTCAAAATTCTTGGTTTTATCAGGCTTATTTTTTCCAAAATATTGAGGAAGTGCACTTGGTTTTTCAGGTAACCACTGAGCTTTATTCATATTTTTCTCAAATCATTAGTGATTACTCAGATTTCCTACCCTATGAATTAATCATTCATATTGTTTGTCCATTATGGTAGGTGGACTAATGGTGCCCCCAAAATGTCCACATCCTAATCGCTGAAAGCTGTGAATACGTTACCTTACGTGCCAACATAAACTTTGCAGATGTGACTGTTAAGGATTTTGAGAGGAAGAGATGATCCTGGATTATTCAGGTGGGCCCAGTGTAATTATAAGGGTCTGTCTAAGAGGGAGGCAAAGGGGCCACAGACAGAGAAGTAGATATGATATCAGAATCAGAGGCTGGGATAATACATGACCCAAGGAATGTAGGCAGCCTCTAGAAACTGAAAAATGCAAGAAAACGGATTTCCCCCTAGAAGCTTCAGGAAAACAAACAAACAAACAAACACAGAATAATGTCTTCCTTTCAAGATTTCTTAACTTTTAGGCTTCTGACCTCCAAAACTATAAGATAATATATTTGCATTATTTTAATCCTCTTGGTTTGCTGTAATTTGTTACAGAACCTGTAGGAAACTAATACATCTATCTTTCCATTCGGCTGCCTTTTTCTTATTGAATTTCATAAGTACACACAAACAGATGATGATGACAGTAAATAGATATATAGAGAGAAATACAGATTCTTTATAGTACCCTGTTGTTTTCTCTATATGCTACAAATAACTTTTCCCATAATTTTACTTTTAATTTTGTTGATAGTGTCTTTTTGTGGTACATAACATTTTAGTTTGTTTTTCAGTCTTTCCCTTTATAGTTTGTGCTTTTTTTTTTTTTACCACAAACAAGATTTTTTCCCCATCCCAATGCCATAAGTTGTGCTCTCATATCTTTTCTTCTAGAAAAGTTTTATATTTCCAATTTGATATTTAGCTCATCAGTCAATTTGATATATATTTTCATGCACTGCATTTTATAGGAAGGACCTCCTATTTTGGAAACATCAACATTAAACACATTTGTTCTTCTTGTTTAACCTATATAATTCTGATTTTCCCCCCTATTTTCAGTATTCTTTTCTTTCAAAGAGATTTCCTCAAAATTATCTTCAGACCTTTTTTTTTTTTTTTTTGCATTTTATTTTGCTGACTTCATTATAATAGATCCCATTCATTGTCCCTTTTGAGGTATTTTCAGTACTTGAATGGCAGATTTGAGTTTTTCAGAGTATGTGTTTTATCTGCTAGTCTTCTCTTCTCTCTTCTTCCTAACTTTCTTTCCCCTGACTTGCTCCTTTTGAGTTGCTTTGAGAAATGTTTCTTATGCCTAAATTGGAGGCAAGTGTGATAGAAATTATGTAGCTCCTTATATTGGCAAAGGAGTTCAATATGGTTTAACTTTGTATAGAAGTTAGAACCAGCTATTGTTACATGTAATATTTCAGTTCAGGATTTGAACTGAAGGAAGGGAAGAAAAGAATGTGATTTTTACCTTTTTTAACAAATGTGAAAGAATCAGTTTTAAAAATTTCATAATAGTGAGTTGTTTGGCATTTGTTACATGTATAGAGAGAAGACTAATAATCTATATTTATAACTAAATCATTGAAACAGAAAAAGAATCCCATTGACTCTACTTTCTTAGACTTTGTTTTTCTTTCTATGTCCTCTTCAGATTTGGCTTCAGGACTTTGGTTTGTGCCGCTAGTTTCCCCTTCCCTCTTTTTTTCCCTTCATTTTGGAAATAAGTTTCTGTATATGTTGTACTTTTAACTAGTTTGTTTTTTAATTAACCCTTTCTCACCCTACTCCTCCCCCCCTTCCCATGATAAATAATATAATAACCACTGAATTTTCAGAATTTAAAAGTTAACCTTTTTTTTTCCATTTAAAGGTAAAACATATTTGGAGCTAGCAGAGACAAAGCGAGAGGCTTGGACCTTGGTGAGCTCTAAAATAGATAAGATTATATTCATGAAAGAGAAATGTCAGTTACTTAGAGATGCAGCTTCTGACCAGTAAACTGTAGAGATTTGTTATAAACACTGTTCCCAGCCCATTACCAACATTTTTACTGGCTGTGAGAACTTAAGTGACAAAGTACTTCTTGGTAAATTCATGGGTCATTTGAGATGTTGAGTTACTTTAGATTTTTTTCAAATAAGTAAATAATATTCATGTAAAACACTGGAGAAAGAAAGAATAATGAAATGTGCTTGTTGATAGCAATACTTTTGTTGTTGTTGTTGTTGTTTTGTTTTTTTTTTGTTTGTTTTTTTATTTGCAGTACGCGGGCCTCTCACTGTTGTGGCCTCTCCCTTTGCAGAATACGGGCTCTGGACGCGCCGGCTCAGCGGCCATGGCTCACGGGCCCAGCCGCTCCGTGGCACGTGGGATCTTCCCGGACCAGGGCACGAACCCGTGTCCCCTGCATCGGCAGGTGGACTCTCAACCACTGTGCCACCAGGGAAGCCCAACAGCAATACAATTTTTACTTTAAAGATTTAAAAATGGTCTGTGACCTGTAACATTAATTATTAGAGTGCCCTCTCTTCTCCCTTCCTCTCCTCCCTTCTTGTCTCATCATTTTAATTGTTTGGCTTTTGGAGGCAGTATTGTCCCTTCTGACATGCCAAGAGCCACATGAAAGGGAAAAATATGTGCTTTGGTTCTGGCTTTTTGTTCCCACCATTCGCTCCTAATTGACTTCGCACCTACTTGCCATCCTGCAATAGTACAAATCATGAATAAAAATAATTTTGACGTTTTGGAGTACATTAGGAGAACTTAATATGAGTTTTATTTCCTATCATTCCCATCATATCTCTGTTAAGATACAGGTATAAGGATAGAAATGGCTGGTGGTTTGTTTCTTTTTTAATTGGTAATACAGGAAGGTTTTCACAAAAATAAGTAAGATAATTAGTGAAACTTGTATCTAGAGCACTTAATAGTCTCTGTTTTCAATTTGATTCTTGATTTCATTTTTCTCTGGATTATATTGGCCTTCTACAGCTATTACTGAATTACTTTACAGAAATAAGCTGGTTTATTTCCGGTGGAAAGCTACAGTGTCTGTTGAGTTCCAGATCTGAACATTCTTTGTAAATAGTTGTCTGCATGGATTATGATAAAGAAGATGCTACCAATGAAATAGAAAACCAACTAGATGGTATAAGACTGTGATCCTCATGACCACTCTAGGAGGCACTTCCATGCGTAAGTCATAAAGGCCATATTCACTGAATGCAGTGCCAATGCCCCATTCTTATGCCTGTGACTCAACAAAGGCCTTTTCAGTTTACAGAAGCAGTTTGGGGTTTGTATTTACAACTTCCTTGATGGTTACCTGCATGTCCATTGCTGGCAACGGACTTTGTCATTAAAATCTGACTCCTAGGTTAAGGGAGCTACGCTGTGGTTTATTCTTTACTTACTTGGATAAACTAACTTGTAATAGAAATGTACTTTGGTTAATTCTGAAATGTGTCAATTTTTGAATAATCAATCTTAAAAGCAATACAGAATTGTGATTTATTAATTTTAAATTAAAATGTTCACATGTTGTTGCAAGAAAAATTATATCTGAATCAAGATTCATGTTTTTTTTTAATAACTGCCTTTTGTATTTACCTTTTTGTCATTACTTTAGGGTGAAAATTCCCATTTAAATCTAAAAAACAAACTTTTTATTAATTATTTTGCAAACGTATTTTGTAAGTTTTTAATGTCCAATTTCTTTCTTATTTCCTACTTATTTATTTTTAATATTACCTGGCTTTTATTTCATGAAAGAATATTTAATATCTTTGACAATATTAAATGTAACCTTTTTTTTTTTACTTTCATGATCCTTTGCTCTTATGGATTAGAATGAAGTATCACAAGCACAGAGTGGAAGCTCTTTGATCACAGGTGGGTCTCATCAAATGGTAAGGATTTCTGTTGGCTGATTATGTGGAACTCAGACCATTTTATTGGAGACCCTCAAATGTTGGCCTCCATCAGTCTTTATTCTTTAGTTCATGTTTTTCCTAAGATAAGAGTTCTCCTATCTCTTGTACTATGTGTATAGAGCTGGCTGTCAGCTTTTTGAAAACTGATTGGAGAAAGAGCTGTCAGGACACTCTCACAAACTATGGACAGATCTTCACTTAACCTGCATGTTCACAGGATGATGTTTCATACACTATGTTCTGCAGGTAAGGAAGTAATTTTTAGGCACACTGAACACATTTTTAATCAGAGCTGCTTACTACTACCTATAATTCTTAAACCTTCCAAGAATCTTGTACTAGAACAGAATAGGCTATACGGTGGTAACAAATAAACCCTGAAATCTCAATGGTTTAACAAAATAAGTGTTCATTTTCCCTTCACAAAGACTTTGATGCAGGTTATTCATCCCTCTTAGAAGGCTCTTTTCTACCTGAAGACTTAAGGACCCAGTTTGTAGCCATCTTAAAAATTCACCATCTAGAATACATGGCTTCCAAGTTCACCATTAGGTAGAAAGGTAGAGAGAGCAGGAGGATGGCCCAAAGTGATTTATGATTTTACCCTAGATATGGCTTATGTTACTTCTGTCCACATTGCATCGGTCAGATCTCAGTCAAATGGCTCCAACATAAGTGCAAAGAGGACAGTGAAATATCTTTCTATGTGCTGTGAAAGAGGCAAAAATGTGATAGGCAGGGCTTCCCTGGTGGCGCAGTGGTTGAGAGTCCGCCTGCCGATGCAGGGGACACGGGTTCGTGCCCCGGTCCGGGAGGATCCCACATGCCGTGGAGCGGCTGGGCCCGTGAGCCATGGCCACTGAGCCTGCGCCTCCGGAGCCTGTGCTCCGCAACGGGAGAGGCCACAACAGTGAGAGGCCTGCGTAACGCAAAAAAAAGAAAAAAAAAAATTGTGATAGGCAAATGAGTTTGTGTCTGGTACAGGTGTGTCATGTAAACTGATTTGCTTCTTGCAGATCTTCCAACTAAAGGGGAGCATTCAGCTTTTTCTACTCTGTTAGGTAAACTGCCACTCATTCATCTACTTTCCAGCTCCCCAAATTCGTTGACATTTCTTTTTAGCTATTATATCCTTTCCCATTATATTTGTCCTTGAGAGTTCATGCCTTTTTTACTACTTTACTGTTATTTAAGTGAGGTTCCAGAATACAGCAGTAATAGATGATTATGTTCAGTTGCCACCTTTAACCAGAAACCTAAAAAGTTCTTTGAGAAAAAGCTTTGTGAAAGCACATAATGATCTAATCTATAAATAAACAAATTTCTACAGAGCTAAATCTGCCCTACGCATGGAAAAAAATACTGGTTAGAAGTAATTAAAAATGGATGAGCAAAGTTTTGAATTGTGAAAGAATTTTCATTTCCATTATACTTGTCCTAAATTATGTAATATTTGTTTATAGAATTTAGTACTTGCAAAATGTGCTTTACAGTTAAAAAGTTATTTTTATAGAAGTAAAATTGCAACTAACTAAGAAAGTACTTTAGCAACCTTTATAAAACCGTGGGTCATTCAAAAGTACAGTTATTCCAGCTATTTAGCAAAAATACTGCTATCCATATGGTAGCAGCTTACCCAAATTATAGCATAATAACAAGGGAACAGTTGCTTCTAGAGCTTACGTATTCTAACTTAGAGAATGATTGCAAGATCACACCATGAAAATAACACCAGGGAATAAAATGTGAATGGTGAAATGAAGAGAAAAGGACCAGAACCTAGATAGGCTTAAAAGAGAACAGATTTGGGAAATCAGATATAATATATGTTATTTATTTAAATGATTCTGACTGCAAAGTGGTAGCATTTTTCTGCCATAAGTCAACCTAATAGGAATATCTGAGAAAAACAAGAATAATAACTTGAAGAAGGAAAACATGCACATACCAAGGTTTACGTGAAAACCCTGGCTGCTTTAGAAACTAGACTAAAAGTAAGCTGCCTACTATATATATGATTCAGCAAGTGAAGACATTTGAAAAAAAGGTGAGTTTAAAAATTTTTTTCTGGAAGACAATTTTGAAAATTTAAGAAATAATTTCTAATTACCAAGAAAAATATTAAGGATTACTGAGAAATTTTAGCTGGAGGATTATGAGTTTCCTTTTCTAAACTCCCTTCGTGGACAAAGTAGCCTGAGGTAATTTATGTCTTATTTGACAAAAAATATTTATATTACGTTAGAATTTATAACTAATGGGGGCCTCTGATTGAGATATACAAACTTTTTCCTTCTAATTCTCAATAAAATAAAACTGAGCTATTAAAATGCCCCTTGGGACTTCCCTGGTGGTCCGATAGTATATCTGCCTTCCAATGCAGCAGACGCAGGTTCAATCCCTGGTCATGGAACTAGGATCCCACATGCCGCGGGGCAACTAAGCCCGCATACCACAACTACTGAGCCCACGCACACCATCTAGAGAGCCCACGTGCCACAAATTATAGAGCCCACGCATTCTGGAGCCCGCACACCACAACTAGAGAAAAGCCCAAGTGCTGCAACAAAGAGACCGTGCACCGCAATGAAAGATCCCACATGCCGCAACTAAGACCCGACACAGCCAAAAAAATAAAGAAAATAAATATTAAAAAAATAAAATAAAATGCCTCTTAATGTTTTATTTTGATTTATACCATTTTAAATTGTTCAATAGATAATAAACCTAAAATCATGCACTAAAGCTAAAATAGCAATATGAAATTATACTTTAAATATGCTGTTCAGTTGCTTCTGTAGGATAGAGAGATTTTTCTATGGAGAAAGAGATAAGAGCACAGATATACTGACATATTACATTCCTGAGAAGAAATATCCTTGAGTGATATTATAACAAAATGGAATGCTTTTAGTATTGTGCTCATTTCCTGTTATCAGAAAACATTATTCAACAGAGATTTAAAATGCAGTATAAATCTCAGAATAAAAGGGATTCTATCTTCTCCAAATTTCTTAGAGTCCTAAGAATATGTTGATACATATTTGTGAATGCTTAGAGATGAAAGCAATATCAGCGATCATTTGAAGGTCTTGGCAGCTACCTTCAATTTAGAGAGAAGTACACTGATGCCCAAAAATGCTATGTGACTTTCTAATGGGCACACAGCAAAAAATTACAGAATGGCCAAGACTAAAATTAAATTTCTCTGTTTTTTAGGCCAAAATTATGTTTACAGTTAATCCATGTGAGAACTCTTCTTCTTAGAGACTCAAATTTATGACCTGAAAGTTGCATTAAAAAAATTTAAAAAAAAGCCTATCTTGACTTTCAGGTTTGGAGAACATTGGCAGTTGCCTGACTCCTACCACATTTACCTCCCCAAAAATAATAAGAGTAAAACGAACCACACATTACCCTTGTGTTCACCATTACTGGATAAAGAGAACACACAAACACACACCCCTTCAGATCACAAGTAAGTAGAAAAACATTCTAACAGACTACCCACTGACCTCCTTCAGATGCAATTTACTAGGTGTGGAAAGTAGAGGAGAGGCATCCTAAAAGAGTCTTATAAAAATTACTACAGAAATTATCATACTAAGTGAAGTAAGCCAGACAGAGAAAGACAAATATCATATGATATTGCTTATATGTGGAATCTAAATAAAAAGGATACAAATGAGCTTATATACAATACAGAAATATACTCACAGACATAGAAAACAACTTATAGTTACCAAAGGGGAAAGGGGCGGGGAGGGATAAATTAGGAGTGTGGGATTAACAGATACACACTACTATATATACAATAGATAAACAACAAGGATATAGCACAGGGAACTATACTCAGTATTTTTTAATAACCTATAAAGGAAAAGAATCTGAAAAATATATATATATACATATGTATAACTGAATCACTTTTTCATACACCTAAAACTAACACAACATTGTAAATCAACTATACTTCAATTAAAAAAAAAAAGACTACAGAGGAGTTAAAAACTTAGATGAATCAAAGACAAATCTTTTCCAGAAAAAGTAAGTTAACCAAACTTCAAAACACACAATACAGGTCAGAAATTGGTAGTCCTAGCACACATACAGAGGAGGGCCTTGAAAGTGTGCAGGACTGGAAGTGGCAGTCTTGGAGAAGCATACCTTTGGAGGATAATCATATATAGAGAGGATGGCTGGTAGTCCATAGAGATGACACAGTGAAGGAAAGGAAGGAAATAGTGGAAGAAATTAAGAATCCTATACAAACAAAGGTGAAATAAGACACACCTGGGACCTCCCTGGTGGTCCAGTGGTTAAGACTTCTCCATCCAAAGCAGGGGGTGTGCATTCGATCCCTGGCTGGGAGCTAAGATCCCACATGCCTTAAGGCCAAAAAACCAATACATAAAACAAGCAATACTGTAACAAATTCAATAAAGCCTTAAAAAAAATGGTCCACATTTAAAAAAAAAACAAAAAAAACAAGGCACACCAATCTTTCCCCACCACCACTACAAGCAATAAGGTCCATAAATGACACGTCACAAAAGATGGCAGTACTCACAGAAGAGGACGTTTTTGAAATATGAACTGTGTTCAGGAAATGAATGAAAACAGAAATAAAGCAGACTACATCCATTGAAAATTACAACAAAAAATCAGAAAGTGTGAAAGATTTTCTGCTGGTAAGAAATTTCCTCTAAACCAGAAACGGGCTTCCCTGGTGGCGCAGTGGTTGAGAATCTGCCTGCTAATGCAGGGGACATGGGTTCGAGCCCTGGTCTGGGAGGATCCCACATGCTGCGGAACAACTAGGCCCGTGAGCCACAACTACTGAGCCTGCGCGTCTGGAGCCTGTGCTCCGCAACAAGAGAGGCCGCGATAGTGAGAGGCCCGCGCACTGCGATGAAGGGTGGCCCCCGCTTGCCACAACTAGAGAAAACCCTTGCACAGAAACAAAGACCCAACACAGCAAAAATTAATTAATTAATTAATAAACAACCAGAAACAAAGTACTGATAGAAAAATACTGTCATTCAACACGTGATACTGCAGTAAATATCCTCAAATAAACACTGAAAGATATTAAAAAAAACAACCTAACTTGAATCAGAAATACAAAAACTAAGACCACAATGGATTTAAAACAAGACATAAAATGAGAATTCACTGAACTCAGGAAGAACACAGAAGGAAAAAAATCATTTAAAAATGAATACCGAATTACAAGATGGCCAAGAAAGAACAAATTCCAATGAAAACACAATATAGGGTACTGAAGGAAAGCAGGGGGGAAAAAAAGAGAAATAAGATGAAATAAAGAAGTAAAATGGGTCAGAGAAAGTAGGAACATAGGCAGAGATGTCCAACACACATATTAGATATGCTTGGGAAAAAAGAAGTCAATACACTGGAAAAAGCTAATGTTTACAAATACAACCCCCCAAAAAACCTTTCCAAAAATAAAAGAAGATTGGAATCAATACATTTAAAGGACCCATCAGGTACCCTGGAAATCTGACCCAGAACAATCAACTCCAAGACACATACTAGTAAAACCATTAAACTTTAAAGATAAACAATCAGGTTTTCAGGCAAAAAGATGAAATAATTTACAACTACCAAAAAATTAACTGGCAACAGACTTCTCAAAAACAACATGTAAATCAAGGCTACACTGGAGTAGCACTTTTCAAGAAAAGTAAAGAGAAAATGTGAACTAAGAATATTATATCCTGCTAAGCAGTTCTTCAAATAGTTTTTAATCTACCAAATTCAGGAAATACTGTACACTGTGACTTTACATAGGAATCTACTGGATGTTGAGCTTCATCCAACCAAAGACAACTTGTAAAGCTGTGGCAAAAGAACTGACCTTAAGCATTTCATATATATAACTGTAAAGCTAAGACTACAATGAGAGTGGGATCATGGGTAGAATAATATATAAACACTACATGTTCTGACAAGTAGAAAGAATTCACCTAAAAGATGAAAGGATAAGAGAGAGAAAAAAATGGGAAGGTAAAATAAAATTAAAGGTCGCAGTTGGGAGTCATTTAAAACTGATGTAACACATAATAATAAATTAGATTAGAAAAATGGGAGTGAAGAGCACTATAAAAAGTTTTAATACAAAGATAAACCCTAAAATTAGAATGCACCAGAAAATATGTAAAAGTAAAAGCTATACACTAAACAAAAATACAGTTAATATGATATTATATATACCGCAACTTAATCTAAGATAATATGACAAAATGAGATGAAACATAAGTCAAGTCCACAAATGTGAATAAACTTAATTCATTTATTATAAGAAATTTAATGTTTACATTGACTCAGGAAGCAAAACCCAACTCCACACTGATGCTGAATATGAGACGTACCTAAAGTGTGATGATTAAAAAGGCTAAATATAAAGGGATAGAAAAATATTTTTCAGGAAGTTGAAAACAGTAAGAATGCACATGTTGTAATCCTAATATCAGACAAAGTAAAGCTAGTCAAAAAGATTAGAAGAAACAAGTAAGGATACTTTATAATGCTAAAAAGCTACATTCCACAATGAAGATATAGCACCAAATTATACCAACAGCCATGCATAGAAAAATATAGAAGATACAGGAGAAAAAGAAACACACTAATAATAGGAGAATTTAACAACCATTTTCAATGTAAGTCAGGCTTGGCAGACAAAATATAAGGAAAGATATAAAAAACCTACAAGGTATAATCAATAGGTACAAATACATCAAACAATTCACACCAGTAACAGAGAATATACTTTCTACTTAAGTGAACATAGAACATTCATAAAGACTGATAAGAGATTATAACACAAAGAAAACATCAGTAGGTTCTATAATGTAGAAGTATTATAAACAGCAATCTGCTTACAATGCAAATAACTAGAAATTAAACAAAAACAAAACAAAAAGCCCTTCCTATCTGGAAATTAAAATATCTTGCATCAAACACATCTTGGGTGAAAGAGGAGAAACAAAAAGAATCTATAAACATTTTTAAATAAAATGATGATAAATAAAAACACTACGTGTTCAGAATCTATGGGATCCATTTAAAGCAGATATCAGAGAAAAATTGATAACCCTAAACATGCATGTCAAAATGAATAAAGATAAATTAATTAAACACCCTATCTAAAATCCTAGAAAAAGAACTAAAATAAACACAAAGTAAACATAAAGAAGTAAATAATGTAGATAACATAAAAACAATAAAGTAAAATCCTGTTTTTTGTGGGGGTATTTTTGGTCAACCAAATAAACAAACCATTATTTTAAACAAAACTGAAGAGAGAAACACACATATATAAAAATAAAAAATGACACAGGATAAATAACTCTTTGTACAGGATATACACCAACCGATATAAATAAATTTGAATATCTGGAGGAATGAGTCATTTCTCTTAAGAATATAGTCTATCAAAATTATTCCTAGTATGAACAGATTAGTCTCCATAGAAAAAAATAGAGAAAGTTTTCAAAGAAATACCTCACAACAAAGCATCAGGTCCAGCTGGATTCACAAAGAAATTCTACCAAACTTTTAGTGACCAGATGGTCCCAAAGCTATATTAATTGTTTAGAACATAGATAATCAAGGAAAACTTCCACATCATTTTTATAAAGCAAGTATAATAATATCTCAATGAGATAAAAAGAGCAAAAAACGAAAGAAAATGACAAATGAAAAACTGGTTCAGTATTCAAAAATATATTGATATAATTCACCATATCAATAGGCTCAAAGAAAAATATCATATGATCACCTGCAATGACACTCAAAAAGCCTTTGACAGAATTCAATATTAATTCCTAACACAAACTCTTGGCAAAAACAGAAATGGACGGATACAGCCTGAATATGATTAATTACACACACAGACACATACACTTGTGACAGGAAGAATACCACTCCCCCAAAAGGTCCATACTTTAATTCTCAGAACCTAAAGGTATTTTGCATATGTGATTAATTAAGAATCTTCAAACGGGAAAATGACCCTGGATTATCTTGGTGGCCCCAGTGTAATCTCTAGGTTCCTTATAAGTAAAAAAGCTGTGCAAGAGAGTGTGGGTCAGGGAAATCTTTCAGACAAGATCTGAAGAAATGACACTGCCAGCCAGAGAACACAAGCAGTCTTTAGAAGCTGGAAAAGGCAAGCAACCAGATTCTCCACTAGAGCCACCAGAATAAGGCAGCCTGCTGAGAACTTAATTTTCTTCCAGTGAGATCCATTCCAGACTTCTGATCTCCAGAACTGTGAAATAATAAAGGTGTTGTTTTAAGCCACTAAGTTTGTGATAATTTGTTATAGCAGTAACAAAAACTAACAGATACCTCAATCTTAAAACCAGGATCTTACTTAATGGGAAAATTCTGGAGGCATTCTCAATGAGATTTGAAAAAGGGAAGAATGCTCACTGTGTTCACTATTATTTAATATTTTTCTGAATTAAATACATTAGACTAGAGAAAACAATGAGAGGCATGATATTAGAACAGAAGATCTAAAACTCTCTGTGTTTACTGATAACATGATATTATATTTGAAACTGACTAAAACATAAATGATAAAAAATACTCAAAAGAATTCAGTAAGCTACAAACTATAAAATTAGTATATATAAATCAATAGCATTTTCTGTTAAACTACTTAGTGAATACAACAGATGACAAAACACCTACAGTAGCAACAAAAATATAAAATACTTAAAAAAAAAAACTTAAGAGTTGTTCAAAATCCCTATAAACAAAACTATAAAACACTAATAGACACAAAAATAGATTTGAGGGACTTCCCTGGTGGTCCAGTGGTAAAGAATCCGCCTTCCAATAGAGGGGATGTGGATTTGATCCCTGGTCAGGGAACTAAGATCCCACATGCCACAGGGCAACTAAGCCCACATGCCACAGCTACTGAGCTCACCCGCCTCAACTAGAGAGTCTGTGTGCTGCAAACTACACAGTCCACACGCTCTGGAACTCACGCCACAACTAGAGAAGACAAAACCCGCATGCCACAACTAGAGAGAAGCCCGTGTGCCACAACAAAAGATCCCGCATGCCTCAATGAAGATCCCTCATGCCACAACTAAGACCCGATGCAGCCAAAAAATAAAATAAAAAAAAATAATAAATAAATCTTTAAAAAATTGATTTGATACAAATGAAAAGACATCCCTTGCTTTTAATTATGATCTTTCAACATCAAATGTTAGTTCTTTGTACTATTAGAAGTTAAATTAAGAAAGCAAATCCCATTTACAATTGCATAAACAAGAATAAAATACCTAGGAAAAATTTTAACCAAGGAGGTGAAAGACCTATATTATTACTATTAGACATTAATAAAAGAAATTGAAGAAGACATAAATAAATGGAAAGATATTCCATGCTCATTGATTGGAAGAATTAATATTATTAAAAAGTCCATACCACCCAAAACAATCTATAGATTCAATTCAATCTCTATCAAAATTCCAACAGTATTTTTCACAGAAATAGAACAAACTATCCTAAAATTTATATGAAACCACAAAGGACTCCAAATAGCCAAAGCAATCCTGAGAAAGAAGAACAAAGTTGGAGGCATCATGTTTCCTGATTTCTAACTATATTACACAAATATTGTAAGCAAAACAGTATGGTACTTGCAGAAAAACCGACGCACGGATCAATGGAACAGAATGGAGAGCCCAGAAATAAACCTCCACCTATATTATAAAAAGAGAGAGCCCAGAAATAAAATTATATCTATATGGTCAATTAATTTACAACAAAGGAGCCAAGAATATACAGTGGGGAAAGGACAGTCTCGTCAATAAATGGTGGTGGGAAAACTGGACAGCAGCTTGCAAAAGAGTGAACCTGGACCACTTTCTTACACTATATATAAAAATTAACTCAAAATGAATTAAAGATTTGAATGTAAAACTTGAAACCATAAAACTCCTAGGGAAAACAAAAACATAGGAGTTGACATAAGTCTTGACCATGACTTTTGGATTTGACACCAAAAACAAAAAGAAACAAGTTGGACTACATCAAACTAAAAAGCTTCTGCACAGAAAAGTAAACCATCAACAAAATGAAAAGGCAACCTACTGAATGGGAAACAATATTTACAAACCATATATCTAATAAGGGGTTAATAGCCAAAATATATAAAGAACACATGCAATTCAATAGCAAAAAAACAAGCAATCCAAATAAAAAATAGGCAGAAAATCTGAATAGTTATTTTTCCAAAGAAGGCATATAGATGGCCAACAGGTACATGCCAACAGGTACATGAAAAGCCACTCAACATCAGTAATCATTAGAGAAATGAAAATCAAAACCACAATAAGATATCACCTCACACCTGTCAGAATGGCTGTCATAAAAAAGACAGAATAAAAAATGTTGGCAAGGATGTGGAGAAAAGTGAACTTTTGTGCACTGTTGGTGGGAATGTAAATTTGGCACAGTCACTATGGAAAGCAGTAGGGAGGTTTCTCAAAAAATTAAAAGTAGGAGTATCATATAATCCAGCAATTCTACTTCTGTGTATCTATCTATATTTTATATTTTATGTATAAGATAATACGTTACATATATATAACGGAATACTATTCAGTCATAAAAAGAATGAAATCTTGCCATCTGCAACAATATGGGTGGTCCTTGAAGGTAATATGCTAAGTAAAATAAGTCAGAAAGACAAATACCATATGATCTCACGTATATGTGGAATCTAAAACAAAACAAAACAAAAAACCAAACTCATAGATACAGAGAACAGATTGGTGGTTACCAGAGGTGGAAAACTGAGGGGAGAAATGGGTGAAGTAAGGTATAAACATCCAGTTTTAAAATAAATAAGAATGGGGATATAATGTACAGCATAGTGACTATAGTTAATAATAATACTGTACTGAGTATTTGAAAGTTGCTAAGAGAGTAGATCTTAAAGCTTCCCATCACAAGAAAAAATATTTCTGTAACAATGTACAGTGATGGATGTTAACTAAACTTATTGTGATTATTTTACAATATACACAGATATTGAATCATTGTATTGTATACCTGAAACTAATATAATGTTATATATCAAATATATTTCAGTATCAAAAAATAAAGGGACATATATTATTAAAAAATGTTAGTTCTTCCTATGTTAATTTATAAATGTAATATAATCACAAGGAAAATTCCAATGAGCTAGTTTTATTGAGCTAGACAAATTGATCATAAATTTTATAAGGAATGATTATCTTTCAAGTAAGCTAGGAAATACAGAAAAAGAATATTTATAAGAAAGGACTACCCAATCAGGTATTAAGTTATGTTAGCAAAGCCCCTCTAATTACAATAGTGAGGGACTGGCTCATAAATAGACAAACAGAATAGAAGTCCAGTAAGAGACCCAACTATATATAGATACCTAATACACGATAAAGATGGTATCTCAATTACAGGGTCAAAGAGAGAGCTTTTTTTATAAATGGCACTGGAACACTGGAAAGACTTTTGGGAAAAGATAAAATTAGATCCATTCCCCACACCATATGTAAGAACACAGTGTAAATTGATCAAAGACTCAAATATAAAAACAAAATTAGGCACACACTAGGAGAAACTATGTTATATTTAAACTGGATGTGTAAAAGAACATGACTAAATTTCCAAATGCAATAAATTAAATAGAAAGACCAATATGACTATTAAGAAAAATTTTTTTTAACTTTTGCATAATAAATATTACCATAAGCAAAGTCAAAACCCAAATTGCCAACTAAGAAACAATGTGAGAACACATATCCCAGATACAAGGCTAATATCCCTAACTACAAAGACTGGGAAATGAGAGCCGAGACAAAACTTCCTATAGAAATATAGGCAAACAACACAAACAGGCAATTAGCAAAATGATCTAGAAATATGGCCCCTGAATACATGGGCAAATGTTCAAATTCACACATATTAAGAGCAATGCAATTATGATACCATTTCTCATATTTCAGATGTTAAAAAATTTCAAAAGCTTGACAATACACTCTTTTTATAAATTTGTTGATGGAAATGTAACATGGCATCACTCCCACGAAGGAGAATTTGGCAATATCTAACAAAACTTGTATGTATTTGTCCTTTAACCCAGCAATCACACTTCTAGGAATTTATCTTGAAGATATACCTGCAACAACATCAAAATATATGATCAGAGTTTATTTACTGAAGAATCATTTGTAATTGAAAAATACTGGAAACTACCAAGATGGCCAAGCATGGGAGTTTGTTCAAATGAGCTATGGTGTAGAGTCAGCAAAGTACTATGCAAATGTAAAAAACAAAAATGAAGAAGACCTTTAATAACTGATGTGGAGCAATTTCCAGGAAATAATATTAAGTTTAAAAAAATGCCAAAGAGATTAGATAGTATGCTCTTCTTTGTGCAAGAAAGAAGAGAAAGTATAAGAAACACAAGGAAGATAAACTAGAAAACAAGAAAGTGCATTATCTACAGTATTGAGGACAGAGTAACACTTCTCTGAATTTAACTTTATGTATACATTTGGCTTTAGAAACATGCTAAAATTAAATATATTTTTTAATTAAAATATATATTAAATATATTTTTTAATTAAATCAAAGATGAGGAGGGAAAAAAATCTAAAACTTAAGGAAAACTGGAAAAAAAGAACAAAAAATCCTCTATTCCCATTCCCACCAACACAACAAAAGCAACAAAATATTCTCTACTGTTTTCAAAGAACGACGTATGAAAATAACGTTTTTGTTTGGGGTCTGCATGTGTTTGTGTCTGGGGAGTTATAAGAATAGAAAATTTGTTTCCAAATCTACTATGGTGGCAGAGATAAAAAGCAAACAAAGTAATAATGCTATTTGAGCTTCAGGAATGATGCTTCTTTTATGGTCTTAAAATTTACTATCAGGATTTCCTTTCAGGGGAAATCACAGAGTATTCAACTATAGTGGTCTGAGAATTTAAGGTATGTTTAACATGTACCAAATGATCACAGTACTTAAAAGATTGTCCATGTTCCCCTATATTAAAAGTAAAATTCATGCATCCGAATTTTATTCATCCAAACAATAAATAGGAATCATTTTCCTACTCATATAAACAGATTGCCTAGTCTACAGCTAAGAATTCCTAACTCAGACGTCCTCCTACTTTAAAAAAAAAAAAAAGAAAGAAAAAGAAACAGTGAAACAAAACAAAAAGCTGAATAGAGAAGACTACTTCATTTCATGAAGTTAAGGCGTGGTAAAATTTCAATAACAGCATCACTCATGATCTGAGAAAAAGAATGGCTGTAGGACAGCTATGTTAAAATGTAATAATGGAACCTCAGAGAAAGTCCTGTCAAAATAAAAGAAAAAATAGGATATGCAATAAGACAATTAATAGATCTTTAAACCCAAGAGGCAAATCAATGATGAGGGAGCAGAGTGGCACCAAGAGTAATACAAACTGCATACCACGTTGCAAATAGAACTGTGAAGGGAAAATTGCTTGAGGTGATTATCAAAAGTTACAGTAATCAATGAGAGAGCTACTACAGGGCATCAATTAAAGCTCTGTGGTGTCCTAGATGAAGAAAGTGACTTTCCAGCAAGGCACAAGCAGGAGCTTGCATTATGGAAGTAAAGACGAGGCCCTCCTATTCTAAATGCTAGGACAACCAGCCATTGCCATAATCGAAACAGAGGAAGCAAAATGACATTTGTCCCTACAGTATCACAGAGTCTACCGAAAGGAAAGCGATCTAAAGGTGCATACAAGTACAGAGTAAAAGGAATCTGTACTTGAGGATAATTTCTACCTACTAAGGGAAACAAAGTTCATCCTAGAAGTCAACTGTTACACAAAAATGACAATGTTTTCTTGAATGAATGAGACCCACAAAAAGAAAAATGTATACTTTTTAGAGTTGGATTTGAGCCTTTTTGGCAAAATCCTGTGGACTACGTTCACATAGTTCATCAGGTTTGATAGAAATAATATTGTCAATAACTCAACCACACAGTTGTCAAGGATAATGTTTCTGTTTATTGCAGTGGAAGGTAGAGGAACAGAAATGTCTCCACTGAACACCGTATTTTCCTAGTAACTCTAATAACACCATATTTCCCTAGTTTGTGAGTAATTTTATAATTCTTTGCTGGCTGAATGGAATGAATAGTGTAGATTTCATGGAATAATGGTTTTAAAAAGTTGCTTTAGCTCGACATGCTGCGTAGTACTCAAAAGAGAACAGGGTGACTTCTGGCTCCCATTTCAGCATGTAAGCAGCTTAGAAGGGATCACTTCAGTCCTCACAACAAGACTGGACAAACTGAAAATCAACAACGTTTCTTAGATGCCTCAGAGAATTGTAGTCATAGGGCAGATAACTGCTCCAGAAATTGGAGAGACAAAGGTAGATAAAGAGTATCACACATTACTATTGGAGGAGCAGCCCAGGAGCAGAAACTGCCACTGGAGCCAGTGGCAGGGTAGGAAAACTTGAACTGAAATTGACAAATTACTGGTGGTTCAGTATGGACAAGCTTTTTAGCTAAAAACTCCAGGGGACGGGGGGCAGTCCTGTTAAAGAGTCCACATTTTCATGAGTATCACCTCCAGAAGTCCTACCAGGTTATCACAGTGAAGACAAACATCTCTTCATGCTTCCAGCAGGGGAAGGGAAACCTAGCCATTCTGAAATACACCCAGAGAATTCTTAAAAAGGTCTGCCCGCAAAGGAAACTATTTTACCAAAGCCTAACCAACTGGGATTTTACCAGAGCCTAATGGACCTGGGGGGAGGAAAATACTCAACTCCAGCCCCCTCTAGCCTTCCTGTTTTACCTAAGTGGGGAGGACGAAATGAGAAGTATTTGTGAAGAATTATCACAGGGGCACATGTTCAATAAAAGATTGAGACCTAGTCACAGGACTATAAAATACTTCCCCTCTCCTCAAAATTTGACATATCATCAGTAAGTCTCTTGCACAATAAAAGGAGATTAAAACAGAAATAACTGTATGTCCCAGACTTTATTTAGGAAGAATTCTCTAAGTAATCCCCCCAAAAAAAGGAAGGAAAAGGAAAATAAAAACAAGGACACCAGAGGAAAATTTTAGCCTTTAACACCTATAGCAGTAGCAAACATAGCCTAACTCCTAGCTAGATAAATACAAAACCTCACACTAAAAGCCTATTTATCTTCATTCCTTATATCCAATACATCATATCCAGCTTTCAACAAAAGATTACAAGGCATACTAAAAGACAAAACACAGAGTTTGAAAAGACGTAGGAAGCATCCAATTCAGAATCAGATATAGCACAAATTTTGGCATTATCAAGCTGGGAATTTAAGACAACTAAGATTAATATGCTGAAGGCTCTCTAATCTAAAAAATAGACAATATGCAACCAAATATGGGTATTATGAGCATAGAGAGTGAAATTCTATGAAAGAATCAAAAGGAAATGATAGAAATCAAAAACACTGAAACAAAAATGAAGAATGTCCCTCAATAGACTGGACAAAGCCAAAGAAAGAATCACTAAACTTGAAAAAACATCAAAAGAAACCGCTAAAACTAAAATATAAGGAAAAAAGAAGAATGAAAAAGATATAACAGAATATCCAAGAACTAAAGGACAATTACAAATGGTTTCACATGCATGAAATGGGAATACCAGAAGGAAAAAAAAAAAAAGAGAGAGAGAGAAAGGAACAGAAGAATTGCTTGAAGTAATCATGAGTGAAACTTTTCCAAAATTAATGACAAACAACCAAACCACACATCCAGGATACTCAGGGAACACCAGGCATAGGATAAAGATATTAAAAAAAAAAAAAAAATCAACACTGGGTATACTATATTCAAACTGCAAGAAATTAAACACAAAGAAAAATCCTGAAAGAAGCTGGAGGTGAGGATGGAAGGTGGAGAAACATCTTACCTAGAGAGAAACAAGGATAAAATTATGTCAGATATTTTTTAACATCTTTATTGGAGTATAATTGCTTTACAATGTGTTATCATCAGATTCTTTTTTCAGAAACCATTCCAGCAAAATGAGTGGAGTGTTGAAAGAAAAAAATACTGCCTACCTAAATTTGATATCTAGTGGAATTATCTTTCAAGAGTTGAGAAATAAAGACTTTCTGAGGACATGAGGGGAAGATGGCTGAAGAGTGAGATGCGGAGATCACCTTCCTCCCAACAGATACACCAGAAATACATCTACACGTGGAACAATTCCTACAGAACACCTACTGAACACTGGCAGAAAACCTCAGACCTCCCAAAAGGCAAAAAACTCCCCACGTAACAGGGTAGGGCAAAAGAAAAAAGAATAAACAGAGACAAAAGAATAGGGACAGGACCTGCACCAGTGGGAGGGAGCTGTGAAGGAGGAAAGGTTTCCACACACTAGGAAGCCCCTTCGTGGGCAGAGACTGCGGGTGGCGGAGGGGGAAAGGTTCAGGGCCGCGGAGGAGAGTGTAGCCACAGGGGTGCACAGGGCAAAGCGGAGAGATTCCCGCACAGAGGATCGGTGCCGACCAGCACTCCCCAGCCCGAGAGGCTTGTCTGCTCACCTGCCAGGGCGGACGGGGCTGGGAGCTGAGGCTCGGGCTTCAGTAGGAGAGCAGTGAGAAGACTGGGGTTGGCGGCGTGAACACAGCCTGCAGGGGGTTAGTGCACCACGGTTAGACGGGAGGGAGTCCGGGGAAAAGTCTGGACCTGCCGAAGAGGCAAGAGATATTTTCTTCCCTTTTTGTTTCCTGGTGCACAAGGAAAGGGGATTAAGAGCGCTGCTTAAAGGAGCTCCAGAGATAGGCGCGAGCCGTGGCTAAAAGTGCGGAACCCAGAGATGGGCATGAGACGCTAAGGCTGCTGCTGCCGCCACCAAGAAGCCTGTGTGCGAGCACAGGTCACTCTCCACACCCCCCTTCCGCGGAGCCTGTGCAGCCCACCACTGCCAGGGTCCTCAGATCGAGGGACAACTCCTCCGGGAGAACGCATGGCGCGCCTCAGGCTGGTGCAACGTCATGCTGGCCTCTGCCACCGCAGGCTCGCCCTGCACTCCATACCCCTCCCTCCCCCCGGCCTGAGTGAGCCAGAGTCCCCGAAGCAGCTGCTCCTTTAACCCCGTCCTGTCTGAGTGAACAACAGACTCCCTCCGGCGACCTACACGCAGAGGTGGGGCCAAATCCAAAGCTGAGTCCCAGGAGCTTTGCGAACAAAGAAGAGAAAGGGAAATCCCTCCCAGCATCCTCAGGAGCAGCGGATTAAAGCTCCACAATCAACTTGATGTACCTGCATCTGTGAATAGACAACGAATCATCCCAAATTGAGGAGGTGGACTTTGAGAGCAAGATTTATTATTTTTTCCACTTTTCCTCTTTTTGTCAGTGTGTATGTGTATGCTTCTGTGTGAGATTTTGTCTGTACAGCTTTCCTTCCACCATTTGCCCTAGGGTTCTATCTGTCCATCTTTTTAAAAAAAAATTTTTTTTCTTAATAATTATTTTTTATTTTAATAATTTTATTGTATCTTACTTTATTTTCTTTTATCTTCTTTCTTTCTTTCCTTCATTCCCTCCTTCCTTCCTCTCTCCCTCCTTCTCTCTCTCTCTCTCTCTTTCTTTCTTTCTTCTTTTTCTCCCTTTTATTCTGAGTGGAGCGGATGAAAGGTTCTTGGTGCTACAGCCAGGAGTCACTGCTGTGCCACTGAGGTGGGAGAGCCAACTTCAGGACACTGGTCCACAAGCGACCTCGCAGCTCCACATAATATCAAACAGCGAAAATCTCCCAGGGATCTCCTTCTCAACACCAGCAGCCAGCTTCACTCAAGGACCAGCAAGCTACAGTGCTGGACAACCTATGCCAAACAACTAGCAACATAGGAACACAACCCCACCCATTAGCAGTGAGGCTGCCTAAAATCATGATAAGTCCACAGACACCCCAGAACATACCACCAGATGTGGACCTGCCCACTAGAGAGACAAGATCCAGCCTCATCCACCAGAACACAGGCACTAGTACCCTCCACCAGGAAGCCTACACAACCCACTGAAACAACCTTAGCCACTGGGGACAGACACCAAAAACAACGGGAGCTACGAACCTGCAGCCTGCAAAAAGGAGACCCCAAACACAGTAAGATAAGCAAAATGAGACAAAAGAAAAACACACAGCAGATGAAGGAGCAAGATAAAAACCCACCAGACCTAACAAATGAGGAGGAAATAGGCAGTCTACCTGAAAAAGAATTCAGAATAATGATAGTAAAGATGATCCAAAATCTTGGAAACAGAATAGACAAAATGCAGGAAACATTTAACAAGGACCTAGAAGAACTAAAGATGAAACAAGCAACAATGAACAACACAGTAAATGAAATTAAAAATACTCTAGGGCTTCCCTGGTGGCACAGTGGTTGAGAGTCCGCCTGCCGATGCAGGGGAGACGGGTTCGTGCCCCGGTCGGGAAAATCCCACATGCAGCGGAGTGGCTAGGCCCGTGAGCCAGGGCCACTGAGCCTGCGTGTCCGGAGCCTGTGATCCGCAACGGGAGAGGCCACAACAGTGAGAGGCTTGCGTACCGCAAAAAAAAAAAAAAAAAAAAAAAACAAAATACTCTAGATTGGATCAATAGCAGAATAACTGAGGCAGAAGAACGGATAAGTGACCGGGAAGATAAAATAGCGGAAATGACTACTGCAGAGCAGAATAAAGAAAAAAGAATGAAAAGAACTGAGGACAGTCTCAGAGACCTCTGGGACAACATTAAATGCAGCAACATTCGAATTATATGGGTTCCAGAAGAAGAAGAGAAAAGGAAAGGGACTAAGAAAATATTTGAAGAGATTATAGTTGAAAACTTCCCTAATATGGGAAAGAAAATATTAATCAAGTCCAGGAAGCACAGAGAGTCCCATACAGGATAAATCCAAGGAGAAATATGCCAAGACACATATTAATCAAACTCTCAAAAATTAAACACAAAGAAAACATATTAAAAGTAGCAAGGGAAAAACAACAAATAACACACAAGGGAATACCCATAAGCTTAACAGCTGATTTTTCAGCAGAAACTCTGCAAGCCAGAAGGGACTGGCAGGACATATTTAAAGTGATGAAGGAGAAAAACCTGCAACCAAGATTACTCTACCCAGCAAGGATCTCATTCAGATTTGATGGAGAAATTAAAACCTTTACAGACAAGCAAAAGCTGAGAGAGTTCAGCACCACCAAACCAGCTTTACAACAAATGCTAAAGGAACTTCTGTACGTAAGAAACACAAGAGAAGGAAAAGACACAGATTGCCTGATTGGATACAAAAACAAGACCCATATATTTGCTGTCTACAAGAGCCCCACTTCAGACCTAGAGACACATATAGACTGAAAGTGAGGGGATGGAAAAAGATATTCCACGCAAATGGAAGCCAAAAGAAAGCTGGAGTAGCAATTCTCATATCAGACAAAATGGACTTTAAAATAAAGACTATTAGAAGAGACAAAGAAGGACACTACATAATGATCAAGGGATCGATCCAAGAAGAAGATATAACAATTGTAAATATTTATGCACCCAACATAGGAGCACCTCAATACATAAGGGAAATACAAACAGCCATAAAAGGGGAAATCGACAGTAACACATTCATAGTAGGGGACTTTAACACCCCACTTTCACCAATGGACATATCATCCAAAATGAAAATAAATAAGGAAACACAAACTTTAAACGATACATTAAACAAGATGGACTTAATTGATATTTATAAGACATTCCATCCAAAAACAGCAGAATACACATTTTTCTCAAGTGTTCATGGAACATTCTCCAGAATAGATCATATCTTGGGTCACAAATCAAGTCTTGCTAAATTTAAGAAAATTGAAATTGTATCAAGTATCTTTTCCAACCACAACGCTATGACTCTAGATATCAATTACAGGAAAAGATCTGTAAAAAATACAAACACATGGAGGCTAAACAATACACTACTTAATAACGAAGTGATCACTGAGGAAATCAAAGAGGAAATTAAAAAACATCTAGAAACAAATGACAATGGAGACACGATGACCCAAAACCTATAGGATGCAGCAAAAGCAGTTCTAAGTGGGAAGTTTATAGCAATACAATCCTACCTTAAGAAACAGGAAACATCTCGAATAAACAACCTAAACTTGCACCTAAAGCAATTACCGAAAGGTGAACAAAAAAACCCCAAAGTTAGCAGAAGGAAAGAAATCATAAAGATAAGAGCAGAAATAAATGAAAAAGAAATGGAGGAAACGATAGCAAAGATCAATAAAACTAAAAGCTGGTACTTTGAGAAGGTAAACAAAATAGATAAACCAGTAGCCAGACTCATCAAGAAAAAAAGGGAGAAGACTCAAATCAATAGGATTAGAAATGAAAAAGGAGAAGTAACAACTGACACTGCAGAAATACAAAAGATCATGAGAGATTACTACAAGCAACTCTATGCCAATAAAATGGACAACCTGGAAGAAATGGAGAAATTCTTAGAAATGCACAACCTGCCAAGACTGAATCAGGAAGAAATAGAAAATATGAACAGACCAATCACAAGCACTGAAATTGAAACTGTGATTAAAAATCTTCCAACAAACAAAAGCCCAGGCCCAGATGGCTTCACACGCGAATTGTATCAAACATTTAGAGAAGAGCTAACACCTATCCTTCTCAAACTCTTCCAAAATATAGCAGAGGGAGGAACACTCCCAAACTCATTCCACGAGGCCACCATCACCTTGATACCAAAACCAGACAATGATGTAACAAAGAAAGAAAACCAAGGCCAATATCACTGATGAACATAGATGCAAAAATCCTCAACAATATACTAGCAAACCGAATCCAACAGCACATTAAAAGGATCATACACCATGATCAAGTGGGGTTTATTCCAGGAATGCAAGGATTCTTCAATATAGGCAAATCAATCAATGTGATACACCACATTAACAAATCGAAGAAGAAAAACCATATGATCATCTCAAAAGATGCAGAGAAAGCTTTTGACAAAATTCAACACCCATTTATGATAAAAACCCTGAAGAAAGTAGGCGTAGAGGGAACTTTCCTCAACATAATAAAGGGCATATATGAGAAACCCACAGCCAACATCGTCCTCAATGGTGAAAAACTGAAAGCATTTCCACTAAGATCAGGAACAAGACAAGGCTGCCCACTCTCACCACTGTTATTCAACATAGTTTTGGAAGTTTTAGCCACAGCAATCAGAGAAGAAAAGGAAATAAAAGGAATCCAAATCAGAAAAGAAGAAGTAAAGCTGTCACTGTTTGCCGATGACATGATACTATACATAGAGAATCCTAAAGATGTTACCAGAAAACTACTAGAGCTAATCAATGAATTTGGTAAAGTAGCAGGATACAAAATTAATGCACAGAAATCTGTGGCATTCCCATACACTAAGGATGAAAAATCTGAAAGTGAAATCAAGAAAACACTCCCATTTACCATTGCAACAAAAAGAATAAAATATCTAGGAATAAATCTATCAAAGGAGACAAAAGACCTGTATGCAGAAAATTATAAGACACTGAAGAAAGAAATTAAAAATGATACAAATAGATGGAGAGATATACCATGTGCTTGGATTGGAAGAATCAACATTGTGAAAATGACTCTACTACCAAAGTATTCTACAGATTCAATGCAATTCCTATCAAACTACCACTGGCATTTTCCACAGAACTAGAAGAAAAAATTTCACAATTTGCATGGAAACACAAAAGATCCTGAAGAGCCAAAGCAATCTTGAGAACGAAAAATGGAGCTGGAGGAATCAGGTTCCCTGACTTCAGACTATACTACAAAACTACAGTAATCAAGATAGTATGGTACTCGCACAAAAACAGAAAGATAGATCAATGGAACAGGATAGAAAGCTCAGAGATAAACCCACGCACATATGGTCACCTTATCTTTGATAAAGGAGGCAGGAATGTGCAGTGGAGAAAGGACAGCCTCTTCAATAAGTGGTACTGGGAAAACTGGACAGGTACATGTAAAAGTATGAGATTAGATCACTCCCTAACACCATACACAAAAATAAGCTCAAGATGGATTAAAGACCTAAATGTAAGGCCAGAAACAATCAAACTCTTAGAGAAAAACATAGGCAGAACACTCTATGACATGAATCACAGCAAGATCCTTTTTGACCCACCTCCTAGAGAAATGGAAACAAAAACAAAAATAAACAAATGGGACCTAATGAAACTTCAACTTTTGCACAACGAAGGAAACCATAAACAAGACCAAAAGACAACCATCAGAATGGGAGAAAATATTTGCAAATGAAGCAACTGACAAAGGATTAATCTCCAATATTTATAAGCAGCTCATGCAGCTCAATAACAAAAAAACAAACAACCCAATCCAAAAAATGGGCAGAAGATCTATATAGACATTTCTCCGAAGAAGATATACAGACTGCCAACAAACACATGAAAGAATGCTCAACATCATTAATCATTAGAGTAATGCAAATCAAAACTACAATGAGATATCATCTCTCACCAGTCAGAAGGGCCATCATCAAAAAATCTACAAACAATAAATGCTGGAGAGGGTGTGGAGAAAACGAACACTCTTGCACTGCTGGTAGGAATGTGAATTTTTACAGCCACTATGGAGAACAGTATGGAAGTTCCTTAAAAAGCTACCAGTAGAACTACCATACGACCCAGCAATCCCACTACTGGGCATATACCCTGAGAAAACCCATAATTCAAAAAGAGTCATGTACCAAAATGTTCATTGCAGCTCTATTTACAATAGTCTGGTGAAGGAAACAACCTAAGTGTCCATCATTGGATGAATGGATAAAGAAGATGTGGCACATATATACAATGGAGTATTACTCAGCCATAAAAAGAAAAGAAATTGAGCTATTTGTAATGAGGTGGATGGAGCTAGAGTCTGTCATACAGAGTGAAGGAAGTCAGAAAGAGAAAGACAAATACCGTATGCTAACACATACATATGGAATTTAAGAAAAAAAAGTCATGAAGAACCTAGGGGTAAGACAGTAATAAAGACACAGACCTACTACAGAATGGACTTGAGGATGTGGGGAGGGGAAAGGGTAAGCTGGGACAAAGCGAGAGAGTGGCATGGACATATATACACTACCAAACATAAGGTAGATAGCTAGTGGGAAGCAGCCGCATAGCACAGGGAGATCAGCTCGGTGGTTTGTGATCACCTAGATCGGTGGGATAGGAAGGGTGGGAGGGAGGGAGATGCAAGAGGGAAGAGATATGGGAACATATGTATATGTATAACTGATTCACTTTGTTATAAAGCAGAAACTAACACACCATTGTAAAGCAATTATACTCCAATAAAATGTAAAAAAAAAAAAAACTTTCTGAAACAAAAACTGAGGGAATTTGTCATCAAGAGACCTGCCTTGCAAGAAATTTTAAAAGAAGTTCTTCAGAGAAAAGAAAATAATATAGCTCATGATGACATATTTAAGATCATTTAAAAATAAAAATGGAGTAACTATTGTTCAGGCATCCAAAATGGATCCAGGTGGCTATTACGGATATGGTTTCAGACATGTTCCTGCATCACTGAGAATCTGAATTTTCTGAAGTGTATCAAACTCAGGGACACCACCAACCATTTTCAAAACAACATCTGCTAGCAGCTGCCAGCTGCAACTTTATGGTCTCAAGGTCTCCCCTGTAAAATATGCAACCATTTTTGGTCCCCAAATAACCCTTGCTTATCAAGCACCCTTAGTTCTTGACAGCTCCCATCCTAATTCTTGACAAACAACTATGTAACTTTATGGTTTTACCTCCATTTTCCATTTACTCAATTCAAGTACTTCTTGAATACGTGTCTCCCAGGCTATAGTCCTCAGCTTGGCTTGAATAAAACTCTCTTCTGTTCCTTATTATAGATTGTTTACTGATTATTTGTGTTGACACACAGAAACTTGGATCTACATAAAGAAGGACTGTTTGAAAAGGAATACATGAAGGTAAAATAAAATATTTTATTTTTCTTATTCATAATTAATAGATAATTTGTTCAAAATTATAATAACAATGTATTTGGTGGTTATAGGTTATGGGTAAGTGAAATTAATGACAACAGTGTCTTAAGGGATGGGAAAAAGGGATGGGGAATACTCTATTTATAAGGTACTTGCACTATGTGTGATGTGGTATAGTGTTATCTGAAATTCACTTGGATTAGTTGTAAATTTATATTGCAGACTCTAGGGCAACCATTGAGAATGGTAAAAAAAATAAATAAATAACTGTTATGCTAAAAGAGGAGATAAATGGCATAAATTGAAATGATCAATTAAAATTAGAGAAATGGAAAAACAGAGGAAATAAAAAAGTGGAACAAAGAACAAGGGCAGTGAACAAAAAATAATAAATATGATAGATATTAATCCAAATATAGCAATAATAATTTTAAATGTCAATGATATAAATATAGCAATTAAAGGACTGAGACTGTCACACTGTCAGGGTGGATAAATAAACATAATCCAACTGTTATCTATAAGAAACTTACTTTAAGTATAAAGATGCAGACAGATTAAATGCAAAGGCATAGAGAAAAATACATCATATTATCAATAATCAAAGGACCCTGTAATAGTTATATTAATTCCAGACAAAGCAGATGTAAGAGCAAGGAAAATTATCAGGAATAAAGACAGGCATTACATAACCACAAAGGGGTCAATTTTCCAGGAAGACATCGCAATCCTTGATACGCATGCACCTATCAATACAGCATCAAAATATGTGAGGCAAAAACTGATAGAACTGCAAAAAACGAATAGATGAATCTGCTATTATAGTTGGAGACTTCAACACCCCTCTATCAGTAATGGACAGATACAGTAGGCAGAAAGTCAGTAAGAACAGAGTTGAACTGAACAGAACCACCAATCAACTGAATTATCATTGACATTTATAGAATACTTCATCCAACAATAGCAGAATACACATTCTTCTCAAGATTATACAGAACATTCACCAAGACAGACCACATTTCTGGGCTGTAAAACACACCTTAACAAACCTAAAAGAATAGAAATTATACAAAATATGCTCTCAAGACACAATGGAATTAAACTACAAATCAAAAACAGAAAGATGGCTGGGGAACCCCCAAATACTAGAGGATTAAAGAGAACATTTCTAAATAATACATAGGCAAAGAAGAAATCTCAAGAGAAATTAAACACTGAATTAAATCAGAATGAAAATGTAACATTAAAATTTGTGGGATTCAGTAAAAGCAGTGCTTAGAGGGAAGTTTATGGCACAGAATTCACACATTCGAAAAGAAGAATTATCTAAAATCAGTAACCTAAACTTCCACCATAGAATACTAGAAGAAGATCAAATTAAATCCAAAGTAAGACCAACGAAAATAATGAAAATTAGACTTGAAAGCAATAAAGTTAGAAACAGAAAATCAATAGAGAAAATAACTGAAACCAAAAGCTGGTTCTTTGAAAAGTTCAATAAAATCGATAAACCTTTAGACAGGTTAACTAAGGAAAAGGAGGGATGGGGGAGAGGGAGGAGAGAGAGAGAGAGAGTGGGAGAGAGAAAAAGATATATATAGATATAGATATAGGTATAGATATAGATATATATATATAGAGAGAGAGAGAGGGAGAGAGGGAAAAAACACAAAGCACTAATATCAGTAATGAAAGAGAAGTCATCACTACCACTAATGATGCCCATGAACCCCAAGGATAATAAAATATTATAAACAAGCCTATACCCACAAATTTGTTAACTTATATGAATGGACCAAGTCCTTAAAAGACACAATCTCCTAAAACTCACCCAAGAAGAAATCTATAATCTGAATAGATCTATTATCTATTAAAGAAATTTAATTAATAAGTAATAACCTACCAAAGCAGAAAACATCAGGCCCAGATGGGTTTCATTCTACCAAAAATTCAAGGAAAAAATAATATCAATTCTTGACAATCCATTTCTAAAAATCAAAGCAGAGGACATATTTCCCAACTCATTATATGAGACCAGCATTATCCTAACACTAAATCTAGACAAAAACTTAGTCTTTATGAAAAAAGACTAAGTCCAATATCTCTCATGAACATGTACGCAAAAATTCTCAAGAAACTATTAGCAAATAATATCCAACAACGTATAAAAAATATTAGCAAATAATATCCAACAGTATACTTGGCTATACATATCATATAGCCAAGTATAATTTATTCCAGGTATGCAAAGAGGGTTCAACATTTGTCAATCAATTAATGTAATCTATCCTATTAACAGACTAAGTAAAAAAAAATAATATAATCATACCTATATATGCAGAAAAAGCACTTGACAAAAACCAACACCTATGATGATAAAAATTCTCAGCAAACTGGGAATAGAGGAGGACTTCTTCAACTTGATAAAGAATATCTACAAAAACCTACAGTTAGCATCATACTTAATGGTGAGAAACCAGATGCTGTCCTGCTAAGATCAGGAGTAAGGCAAGAATGTTCCTTCTCACTACTCCTACTGGACAGCATACTGGAAGTCCTAGATAATGCAATAAGGCAAGAAAAGGAAATAAAAGGTGTACTTACTGGAAAGGAAGATATAAAACAGCCTTTTTTGCAAATTATACGCTTGTCAACATAGATAATTCCAAAGGATCAACAAGAGCAATAATAACCAAAAAGAAAAAAAAACCCTCCTGGAACAAATAAGAAATTATAACAAGGTTATAGGATACAAGGTTAATATACAAAACTCAACTGCTTTCTTGTATAACAACAATGAATAATTAGAATTTGAAAATAAAAACACAATACATTTATATTAGCACCAATAATATGTAAAATCCTTAAGTGTCAGTCTAACAAAATATATACAAGACCAATATGAGAAAAAGTACAAAACTCTGATGAAAGAAATCAAAGAAGTTTTAAATATATGGAGAAATATTCCATGTACCTGAATAGAAAGACTCAATATCATCAAGATGTTAGTTCTTCCCAAATTGTTTATACATTATAAGCATTTCCAGTCAAAATCCTGGCAAATTATTCTGTAAACATCCACAAACTGATTCTAAAGTTTATATAGAAAGGCAAAAGCTCCAGAAGACTCAAGACAATATTAAATACAAAGAAATTCAGAGGACTGACACTACTCAACTTCAAGACTTACTATAACGCTTCAGTATTTAAGACAGTGTGTTATTGGCAAAGAACAGATAAATAGAAGAATGGAATAAAGATACAGGGCCCAGAAGTAGATCCACACAAATACAGTCAATTGATGTTCAACAAAGAAGCAAAGGCGATTCGATATAGAAAAGATAGTCTTTTTAACAAATGGTGCTAGAACAAATGGACATTCACATGTAGAAAAATGAATCCAGACACAGACCACAAGATTTTCACAAATATTAACTCAAAATGGATCACAGACCTCAATGTAAAATGCAAAACTAAAACTTCTGGAAGATAACATAGGAGAAAATCTGCTTGACCTTGGGTTTGGTAATGTTTTTTCCGATATAACACCAAAGAATGATCCATGGAAGAAATATTGACAAATTGGAATTCATTAAGATAAAAAACTACTTCTTTTTTTTTAACATCTATATTAGAGTATAATTGCTTTACAATGGTGTGTTAGTTTCTGCTTTATAACAAAGTAAATCAGGTATACATATACATATGTTCCCATATCTCTTTCCTCCTGCATCTCCCTCCCTCCCACCCGCCCTATCCCACCCCTGTAGGTGGTCACAAAGCACCGAGCTGAACTCCCTGTGCTATGCGGCTGCTTCCCACTAGCTATCTATTTTACATTTGGTAGTGTATATATGTCCATGACACTTTCTCACTTTGTCCCAGCTTACCCTTCCCCCTCCCCGTATCCTCAAGTCCATTCTCCAGTAGGACTGCATCTTTATTCCTGTCTTGCCCCTAGGTTCTTCTGACCATTTTTTTTCTTTTTTTAGATTCCATATATATGTGTTAGCACACGGTATTTGTTTATCTCTTTCTGACTTACTTGACTCTGCATGACAGTCTCTCGGTCCATCCACCTCACTACAAATAACTCAGTTTCGTTTCTTTTTCTGGCTGAGTAATATTCCATTGTATATATGTGCCACATCTTCTTCATCCATTCATCTGTTGACGTACACTTAGGTTGCTTCCATGTCCTGGCTATTGTAAATAGAGCTGCAATGAACATTTTGGTACATGACTCTTTTTGAATTATGGTTTTCTCAGGGTATATGCCCAGTAGTGGGATTGCTGGGTCGTATGGTAGTTCTATTTTTAGTTTTTTAAGGAACCTCCATACTATTCTCCATAGTGGCTGTACCAATTCACATTGCCACCAACAGAGCAAGAGGGCTCTCTTTTCTCCACACCCTCTCCAGCATTTACTGTTTGTAGATTTTTTGATGATGGCCATTCTGACTGGTGTGAGATGATATCTCATTGTAGTTTTGATTTGCATTTCTCTAATGATTAATGATGTTGAGCATTCTTTCATGTGTTTGTTGGCAAACTGTATATCTTCTTTGGAGAAATGTCTATTTAGGTTTTCTGCCCATTTCTGGATTGGGTTGTTTGTTTTTTTGATAGTGGGCTGCATGAGTTGCCTGTATGTTTTGGAGATTAATCCTTTGCCAGTTGCTTCATTTGAAAATATTTTCTCCCATTCTAAGGGTTGTCTTTTTGTCTTGTTTATGGTTTCCTTTGCTGTGCAAAAGCTTTTAAGTTTCATTAGGTCCCATTTGTTTACTTTTGTTTTTATTTCCATTTCTCTAGGAGGTGGGTCAAAAAGGATCTTGTTGTGACTGATGTCATAGAGTGTTCTGCCTATGTTTTCCTCTAAGAGTTTGATGGTGTCTGGCCTTATATTTAGGTGTTTAATCCATTTTGAGTTTATTTTTGTGTATGGTGTTAGGGAGTGTTCTGATTTCATTCTTTTACATGTAGCTGTCCAGTTTTCCCAACACCACTTACTGAAAAGGCTGTCTTTTCCCCACTGTATATTGTTGCCTCCTTTATCAAAGATAAGGTGACCACAGGTGTGTGGGTTTATCTCTGGGCTTTCTATCCTGTTCCATTGATCTATATTTCTGTCTTTGTGCCAGTACCATACTGTCTTGATTACTGTAGCTTTGTAGTATAGTCTGAAGTCAGGGAACCTGATTCCTCCAGCTCCGTGTTTCATTCTCAAGATTGCTTTCGCTATTCGGGGTCTTTTGTGTTTCCATACAAACTGTGAAATTTTTTGTTCTAGTTCTGTGAAAAATACCAGTGGTAGTTTGATAGGGATTGCATTGAATCTGTAGATTGCTTTGGGTAGTAGAGTCATTTTCACAACGTTGATTCTTCCAATCCAAGAACATGGTATATCTCTCCATCTATTTGTATCATCTTTAATTTCTTTCATCAGTGTCTTATAATTTTCTGCATATAGGTCTTTTGTCTCCTTCGGTAGGTTTATTCCTAGATATTTTATTCTTTTTGTTGCAATGGTAAATGGGAGTGTTTTCTTAATTTCACTTTCAGATTTTTCATCATTAGTGTATGGAAATGCAAGAGATTTCTGTGCATTAATTTTGTATCCTGCTACTTTACCACATTCATTGATTAGCTCTAGTAGTTAAAAAACTACTTCTCTGTGAAAGACACTGTTAAGAGAATGAAAAGACAGGTTAAAGACTAGAAGAAAATATTTTTGAAATACATATCTGATTAAGGACTGGTATCCAAAATATATAAAGAACTCTAAATTCAATAATAAAAAAAATTTAAAAAAATAGACAAAAGATCTGAACAGACACCCCACCAAGGAAGAGAAAGATGGAAAATAAGCATATGAAAAGATGCTAAACAACATATGTTATTAAGGAACTGCAAATTAAAACAAGGTACTACTACACACCTATTAAAATAGCTAAAATCCAAAACACTGATAACACCAAATGTTGGCCAGGGGGTGAAGCAAAAGGAATTCCCATGATAAAGCCACTTTGAAGAGACTTTGGAATTTCTTACAAAACTGAACACAAATTTATCATAATACCCAGAAACAGTGCCCACTTGTATTTAGGCAAATCAGTTGAAAATTACATTCACATAAAATCTGCACCTGAATGTTTACAGCATCTTTATTTATAACTGCTGAAACTTGGAAGTGACAGTAAAATGATCATTGGTTTCCAGGGGTCTGGGGAGAGGAAAGTTGGGATCAGTAGAGACAGTACAAGAGATTCTTAGGGCAGTGAAACTATTGTGTATGATATAGTACAGGTGGATACATGCCATTATACATTTGTCCAAACCCACTGAAGGTACAACACAAAACATGAACTCTAATGTAAACTATGGGCTACAGTAATGTATCAGTATTGGCTCATCCATTGTATCAAATGTATTACACAACTTGTACTAATGCAAGATATGTGTATGAAACTGTGTATGTGTGGAGAGGGAGTGATGAGGAGATACATGGGAGCTCTAGATCTGCTGTTCAATTTTTATATAAACCTAAAATCCCTCTAAAAAGTAAAGTCTATTAATTTGTTGATAAAAAATAGAACATGGTAAAAAAAACCAAGTAAACTATAGACTGAAAACATTCTGTGTAATATCCAATATAGGATATTAAGAAACAATGTTTGTACAGAATCACACATATGTATTCAAACAATAATCACCCAACCAAATCATCTGCTTAATCTTTTTGGATTCACAGAGGCAGTCAATGAAAGGCAGAAAATCACTCTTCAATGGACTTGCCAAGTTACATCACATAAATCAGAAAGAAGCATCAAAGATAAAATATGCTCATTTGTGAGTCGAATGGGAAAAAGAAAAAAAAACAATCATCACATTACTTTGCTCTGAAATAGCAGAGGTAGTCTTTGAGCCAGCTGTGGATCCTAAGAAAACAGTAACTGATGCTAATGATCAATTCTAGCAATGAGTATTTCATTGTTTGGTAATTCCAGTACTACTGAAAGGCATCTTAATTTGGAAGAAATTTGGTAATATATCAGTGATTTCATTTAAGACCTTTCAGGAGAAAAGTAAACAGATACTACTTTTAACATATTTCTATGATTTACATCAAGATAAGACCATGTAAAGTAAAACAATTACAAATAATTTTGAAGCCTAAACTATTGTTTTTTGGGTTTTTTTTTTTTTTTTTTTTGCGGTACATGGGCCTCTCACTGTTGTGGCCTCTCCTGCTGCGGAGCACAGGCTCCGGACGCGCAGGCTCAGCGGCCATGGCTCATGGGCCCAGCCGCTCCGCGGCATGTGGGATCCTCCCGGACCGGGGCACGAACCCGTGTCCCCTGCATCGGCAGGCAGACTCTCAACCAGTGCGCCACCAGAGAAGCCCTAAACTATTGTTTTTAAAAGTTTTAGTCCATTCCCTCTATAGGTTTATAATTCTAATTATTGCTGTGCAAGTTAATATTTTTAATCAAATCAATGCCAAAGAAAACATTCTTGGATTAACTTATTGGTATTATCACTACTATAAAATATCTACAGTTCAGATGTAAAAGAACCTGCTTAATCATCGAAACAAAGTAAACAAACCAAAAACAATTTTAAAAAACGTAAACATGAAGAACAATAAATATTTACATAATTTATATCCCAAATTTGAGAGTGAACTTGAATTTTTCTCATTATAATAAATGGTTTAGTCTTTTATTACTGTAGTAACAAAAGACCAATTTTTTTATGGAAGGAAAGATTCTTTAAATTCT
The DNA here is from genome assembly GCF_963455315.2 of Globicephala melas. Lineage (NCBI taxonomy): Eukaryota > Metazoa > Chordata > Mammalia > Artiodactyla > Delphinidae > Globicephala > Globicephala melas. Next base: position 91,921,168 of record NC_083320.1, read on the forward strand.
ATAGTGCTTTACAATTTTCAAAAATTTTACACATATGGTTTCATATAATCCCATAATAACCCCGTTTTTCCCCTACCCCTATATTGCCCCTACCCCTTCCTTCTCCCCCACTGGTAACCACTAGTTTGCCTTCCATATGTAGGTGTCTGCTTCTTTTTTGTTTTATTCACTAGTTTGTTGTATTTTTTACATTCCACATATAAGTGATACCATATGGTATTTATTTTTGTCTGACTTATTTAGCATAATGCCCTCTGAATCCATCCACGTTGCTACAAATAGCAGACTTTCATTCTTTTTTATGGCTGGGCTATATTCCATTATATATATGCACACCACACCTTCTTTATCTATTCATTTGTTGATGGATAGTTATGGCACAAGATCTATTTCTTTAAGTGACATATCGATAGAATAGATATGTGAAAATACATGACTTATCCTATATGGTTGCACTACTACACTAATTACACCAGAGTTCAGAGCACTGCTGGCCTAGACTCTAAAATACTTATACTTGAAACTGAAAACTCAAATGAAACTTTTTTAAAAACTCAAATCGCAAATCTGATTACAATTTTCTTGTTGTAGAAAATCATAAAGAAATCTTACAAAATTACACTGTAAAATATTTAAGTGAATCAAAGATATAAACACTGAAGGCCTCCTACCTTAATGTAGCATTTTTTCCGTCACTTCTTGTACACCAAACCTGGCGGGTTTGGTAACCTATCTCTATGTCGCAGGACTTGGAATGGTGATGTGCCTTGTAACTTTGGTGTCTAAAGGTGACCAGCTCCTTCGAATCAGAGCTAAAATCCAGAACGGTTCTTCCACTTAGGTTAAGTTCTTTGAGAAGAGGCAGTCGACATTTACTCCATGGTCCAACTTTAAGGCTAAACATATATTCCTCTGCCCCAAGAGGACAGGAAATGGGAGCATCACAGGCTCTTGACTCAGTCAGGTTGGGACACTGCAACCCTCCATAGAGAGGGGGGGCAATGGCTGAGCGAGTTCTATGCTGTAACTGCTTCCCACATCCCTTGCTACACCTGGACCACTGTGAGAACTCAGAGACCACACAATCCCGCGGGCAAGGGATGAGACAAGCTTGTTCCATGGGGGGCTGAGGGGCAAAGTGTTCACATATCTCATTCACAGCCACGGTTCTGTTCAGCTTCTGAACACAACGCACCGTCCGGTGCTGCAGCCCATGCTGGGCTGTCACGCACTCTGTAGCCCGAGGTCTGGCTTGCCCCAGGGCGGGAGGAACAAGCACACAGTGGTGCCAATCAGAAACCTCCCACTGGAAGAGGTTTCTGTGCCAGTCACAGACTCGGAAGCAGCTTCTTTCCTTCGGAGGCCTGTTGTTCTCATCACAGTTAGACAGGTGACTCGTCCACCCTTCAAAATGGAAACACCAAAGAGCACGACTCTGGAATCCTCCTGGCCCACAGTCTCCTGTACACCTTCCCCAGGGGCCTGTAGGCAGAAAGACAAGGGTGTCAGTTACTCCAAGATTCCACACCACCATCCACACAAAAAAGGGTCAATCTGCACACCTCCTGACACAACCAGTGTGAAATTATGAATTATGATGAAAAATATAATTGGGTGGCTAAAAATGTGGATTCTACATCAGTTGGCCCTTCTTGAAATCCCCAATCCGTCTCTTACAGCAGTATCAACTTGGATGAATTACTTCAACTTTCTAAGCCTTAGTTTCCTACATAAGGGAGAAGATAATAAAAGCACTGACTTATAAAGATGTTCTGAGGATCAGTGACATAATGTGATGGGAAGTAGACAATACACATTTAATAAATGATTGGTCTCGTTATAATTATTATGTTCCAAAGCCTATATACCTAACTCAATATTAATACTTTCTCGTTAGGCAGAGTTTCATCTAAAAGAAAAGCCCTAAATCCGGGATTTTAATAAACTAGGATTTTTCATGTTTCCAATCCTTCAGCTCACACCTTAAGTAGCTCAGAAGAGAAATACATTTTTAAAAATAGCTTGCAAAGCATCCTAAATATATCTTCATTTTCTAAATAGCTCTCCCCAGCTCTGGTTTTTGCTTGCAGAGTGAATTGCGTGAAAAAGAAAAATCTGATACAGAGGGGCGGGGTGTGGGGAGAAGGTAAGTTAATAAAAGAAGCAGCAGTACTGCATTATCTCTGGAAATTCTGCCCCGACAATCCTTGAAATATACTTGTTGGGTAAAGCTTCCAATGTTAGCTTGTAATATGCCAAATCTTTTCATTAATGAATTAGTTTTGTGAGAGAGGGTTCAAAAGATGGACAGATGAAAGAGCTACCCACTGATTTTCTTTTTTTTTTTTTTTGTATCTAATCTATAGACATACCAGCTGGCCTCATCCAGGAGGCTGATCATCTATCTTTCCAGGAGGACAGCAAGTAATCACATTTTGTGTCAATGGGAAAAAAAAGAAGTTTCCTCCCTTTTGCTTTACTTAAAAATGTAATATGAGCCTGAAAAAAGTGTATCAGCTTAACCATGTTACGTTTAACCCTTTACTAGGTTTGTGATCATCATAAAGGCATTTCACACCCCGAGAAACATTTTAATTTACACAGGGCGAGAGAAAGAAGGTGCAGTCTTTCTTTCCTTCCCCAAATCTGATCAAACCCCAAATGCCACTTAATTACTTCCTGGACTGTATTTTCATGCACATCCAGTACATTTCTAGGAGCAATAAATGTGTTCACAGGCACGTGCATTTAGGAAGAGACGTGCCTCCCCAGAGAAACAGGTATTTGCCCCTGGGGCCACATGCTGCAATGAGGATCTCTCACTTTAGCAGGACAACAGTTTTGGGGTTCTAATGTACACAGTCCTCCTGGTTCTTCCTCCCAGCCCTGTTCCGGGTGTGCAGATCTGCTGTTCTAGGCAATACCATGTTAGGTACAGTGCCGATGATTTCTGTCTCCTTTCAGTGACCCCACGCTAGAGTCTCCTCTTGATGAAATGGACAGAGGAGTTTTACTGGATTAAGTCAGCCTATAGTCACCAAAATGCCTCTGGGTTTGCCCACACTCTTCCCTAGGTGAGTTATCCCAGCACTGCCTGCTCAGGGTACAGTAAGTGCACATGGAAAGTGCGGCTTTCAGCACAGGATGATTCAATCAACCATCCTTAATTCTGATGATTTCCTCTTCAATCACCCACAGTTTAGTACTCTGCAAAATGAGAAGTTCATTGTTACATGACAGCTATTTGCAAGCTCCACATGTCTAGATGTTCTGGAGCAGTTTCAGGTCCAGTATGCCATTCCTTATCCGAATCTCAGACCACACATGAAAATGTTCATTATTACCAAAAACAAAACCAGGTTACTCAGTAAAGGACTATTTCAAAAAATACATGGTTGCAGCAAACTTTAAAAATCTAAAATCAGTCTTGACTTATCTAGGAATTTGGGAATAATATATACACACTACTATATATAAAATAGATAACCAATAAGGACCAATAAGGATTGACTGTATAGCACGGGGCACTGTGGTCAATATTTTATAATAATCTATAAGGGAAAAGAATCTAAAAAGAATATGTATATAAAGAATATATATTCAGTTTATATATATATATATTATATATATAAAACTGAACCACTTTGTTGTATACCTGAAACTAACACACTGTAAATCAACTATACTTCAATTAAAAAAATAAAATAAAATCAGTCTTGAATGATATAAAACAGTTATTGGTTAAAATGAAAACAAAGTTTTTTTGTAAAGCACTGGGTTTTAAAATATAGGCTGTCAGTTTCTCTCTGTTTAGGTACCAAATACACGCAACTCTCTACTTAGGATTTGTTCACGTAAATTAAAGAATGTAAGACCAAGAACGTGGAGCCCCTTCTAACTAATCTTGAAAAGCTAACATTAATCAATCTAGAATATCTTACAAAGTGATCCTTATTCTTACTTTTAAAACATCTGATTAGCACATTTTCTTATTATTAATATTCTGTTTTCTTCTTCTAAGTTTTTGCCTACTTTCAAAATTGTTAAGGTAGCTCTTTTTTATTTGAAATCATTAATATTTTAAACTGTATAAATTACTATTCTTCCCTCAGCTTTCACATTTCCATCTATACAGAATTTCACCAAACAGCCAAATTTTTTTCTAGATCAATGGAAGACAAAATATAACTATTAAGAAATAATTACTACCATTTGTTAAAGGCTAGCAGTGGTGTGCTGGGCTTGGCTGCTACCAGGGGACTGTTAAATATCCAGGAACGTTACCAGGTTGTTGTTAAATCATTCATGATTTAAAATCAGCCATGGTGGGAGTATTTACACCACATTACAAATCAAGTCACATCAAGGCTTTTTTTCTTTTAAAACAGAGAGACAGCTGGTTTATAGTACACCAATGGTGATTTCACAGGTGCCTCCCTTCCTTCCTTCCTTCCTTCCTTCCTTATAACAATCCCATGAGGTGGGGCTAGTTTGCTCATTTTATCAGTTGTGGAAAATGAAACTCAGAAGTTACAATGCACACCCAAGGTTACACAGCTAGTGCATGCTAGGCTAGAATGGGACTCCAGATCTGTGGGACCCCAAGCATGGGCTCTTGGCCTGCATTTGAAAAGTGTCTTTTCTAGGGTGTGCATTGGTATGTGTGATCCTACGATCACAAGGCAGATCCGTTTGTTCGCTTAGCTATGATCTCTCCTATTTGTTTGTTAATATTCCTTTGGATATGAGTAGAACAAGTCATCAAGGTGGTGTGTGCGCCATGATTTCCCCCTCCTGACCCTAGAAATTTAGGGCAGCAGCTCTTGCATATAAGACACAAGTGTGTTTATAAACATTAGTCAGTGCATTTAGGAAGGCACAGTCAAGGGAGAATAGTTTTCCCACATGTTAAATCGAACTCTGCAGACCACTGAAAAACATGTGAATAACAGGCAAATGTAAAGTGTATTGGGTATGCTTGGAATGAATGAAAAACAAATTGCAAACAAGACATCCAAGATACAGACAAGACCTCTCAGCAACTGACCTAGAACAATTTGCATTTCTCAGGCATGGAGAGAAAATGTGTTCCAGGATTTATTCAGTTGTGTTTGGAAATGAACTTTAAACACACACACACACACACACACACGCACGCACACACACACACAATAGTGAAAATCACACAGCCCTGAGAGATTTTGCCATTTCAAAAAATATGCATATTGAAGTAATGAAATGTGACCTGCAGTTTGAAAAATCTTAAATCCCTTGTCCAAGTTCAGAAATAGAAGAGCCAATTAAAATTTTGAGCAGTTGCATGGAGAAAAAGAATATCACTTTTAAGTTTGACATATATATAAAACATATGGTTATATTTGGAATATAAATCTGAGATAAATAACCTAAAGAAACAAATAAGAAATCTATGTGCAAACAGCACTCATTTTATACTTCTTAATTGGAAATAAGCCTCAAGTAATACAAATAAAACAAAATTTTCATTACTCTAGGAGATGGACCCTAAAAGATACTGCTGTGATTTATGTTAAAAAGTGTTCTGCTTATGTTTTCCTCTAAGAGTTTTATAGTATCCAGTCTTACATTTAGGTCTTTAATCCACCTTGAGTTTGAAGTTTCCTTAAAAAACTAAAAACAGAGCTACGATATATGATCCAGCAATCCCATTGCTGGGCATATATATGGAGAAATCCATAGTTCGAAAAGATACATGCACCCCAATGTTCATTGCAGCACTGTTTACAATTGCCAAGACATGGAAACAGCCTAAATGTCCATCAAAAGATGAATGGATAAAGAAGATGTGGTACATATATGCAATGGAATACTACTCAGCCATAAGAAAGAATGAAATAATGCCATTTGCAGCAACACAGATGGACCTAGAGATTATCATACTAAGTGAAGTAAGTCAGACAGAGAAAGACAAATATCATATGATATCAATTATATGTGGAATCTAAAAGATGATACAAATGAACTTACTTACAAAACAAACAGACTCACCGACTTAGAAAATAAACTTATGGTTACCAAAGGGGTAAGGGGGGTAGGGGGAGGAACAAATTAGGAGGTTGGGATTAACATATGCAACTATATGTAAAATACATAAACAACAAGGACTACTGTATAGCACAGGGAACTCTACTCAATACTTTGTAATAACCTATATGGGAAAAGAATCTGAAAAAGAATAGATATATATATATGTATAACTGAATCCCTTTGCTGTACACCTGAAACTAACACAACATTGTAAATTAACTATACTCCAATATAAAATAAAAATTTAAAACAAAAAAAAGAGAAACAAAATTTAGAACAATTAAAGGATTAAAAGTTTAATTATATACGTAATGGGACTTTAAATTAACACTTGAAAACATTTCAATGGTATAATAGGAATAGTAATTTTATACTTGTTTATGTGCACAAAGATTATGTAAAAACACCATCCACCTGCAACTCACTATCCTTTCTAAGAGATAAGCACAGCTACTCTGGAATAAACTGTGAAGTATTTTAAGTCACACCAGTTTTAATTAACACGTTAACATTTTGGTTTAGTAAATATTTTGGACACGAAGGGGTAGCATCAGTGAATTCTCAGGTTACATTCACCTTTAAAACCGTGTGATTCCTCTTTTTTTGCCTGTGTTTTTGCAGAAAGTGCAAATCTGTGAATGCTCTAATGTAATATTCCTCTAGAAGCAGAAAAGTGCTGGCAAATTGTATTCTCTTAATTAAGTTATCCTTAAGTGGAGTAGTTTAGATGAATGTATCACCCAAACTAAATCATCACAGGTAAGGCAGCCCGCTGGATGCCTGAATTTTAGGTGTAGTAATCAGTAAGAAGCCTGCCACAAAGAAAAAAAGAGTATTCCAGAGAACGGGGAATAAACATATTCCCAGGAGCTTTCACACAGTACTCGCCACTGTTTGAGGCAGCAACCCTGATTTAATACCATTCATTCAATAGGAAGAGATGCTTGCTTTATTTTTAATTTTTTTTCAACCACAGCTTTTATTACCCTGACATTGCTTTATATTTAACTTGGGCAGGAGTACTGAGGAATGACATGAATGACAAACCCGAGCATTAGAGCCCTAAACAAATTACTGGTGGATAATTAATATGCTAAAGCACTCAGAAGCCTCAGCATTATAAAATGTGACATAAAACAGCGCTGATCTACTTGTAAGATGACTCACCTCCAAGAAATGGCTTGAAATTTCTGTCATAATTTTCACATCTCAAAAAGCTTTCACACTGATCATGGAGGAATTAAAGTAATATCTCCATTACATAGTGGACAATTATCTAGGAGATCACACTTTCTAAAATACATCAAAGAACCCAAGGGATGAAAACAAAAGCAGCCAGCGAGCATTCATCCAGTGAAACAACCATTCTTCTTTACCTGCTAGTTGATAAGTAGTGTGTTAGACCCTGGAAATATAAAAATGAATGAGACGTGCCATGAGAACTGTGCACTAACTATAATGGCAACATGCTCATGAAGAGGACATCTGGCCACTCCCTCAGGCCTAGCTACACTGAGTTTGTTCACATTATTAACAATCTTAATTTGGTTTCCCAGAGCTCATTAGATAGAAAGCAGCAAACCAGAAGTTGAGAGGGACTACTGGCGGCAGGTACACGGGTGAAAGTCAGAAGAGATGAGAGTTCCTGAGTCTACATTTCAAAACCTATCATGATAATTAATAACGTCCACTAGCACGGGATGTATAAAGCCACCCAACACTTTCTAACCTCTCAGAGCAAACCTGCTTATCCATTTGTGAGTTATGCCTCTGACAGAAACAGACACACAACATAAAAAATGGAGAAACTGAAAAAAATATTGAATGGGAAGGAATTTAAACCCTAATGCATTTCATTTATTTCTTTTTTATTTTATTTTTTAAAATATTTTATTGGAGTATGGTTGATTTATAATGTTGTGTTAGTTTCAGGCATACAGCAAAGTGGATCAGTTATACAAATACATATATCCACTCTTTTTTAGATTCTTTTCCCATATAGGCTATTACAGAGTATTGAGTAGAGTTACCTGTGCTATATGGTAGGTCCTTATTAGTTATGTATTTTATCTGTAATAGTGTGTATATATCAATCTCAATCTTCCAATTTATCCCTCTTCCCCCCTTACCCCCTGGTAAGTTTTAAGTCTATCTCTATTTTGCAGATAAATTCATTTGTACCCTTTTTCTAGATTCCACATATAAGCAATATCATATGATATTTGTCTTTCTCTGTCTGAGATACTTCATTCAGTATAACAATCTCTAGGTCCATCCATGTTGCTGCAAATGGCATTATTTCATTCTTTTTTATGGCTGAGTAATATTCCATGGTATATATGTACCACATCTTCTTTAATTCCTCTGTTGTAAAAACAACAAGCACGTGGAGGTTTAACAATATGTTACCAAATAAACAACGGATCACTGAAGAAATCAAAGAGGAAATCAAAAAATACCTAGAGACAAATGACAATGAAAACATGATGATCTGAAACCTGTGGGATGCAGTAAAAGCAGTTCTAAGAGGGAAGTTTAAGCAATACAATCTTACCTCCAGAAACAAGAAAAATCTCAAACAACCTAACCTTATACCTAAAGCAACTAGAGAACAAAGAACAAACAAAACCCAAAGTTAGTAGAAGGAAAGAAATCATAAAGATAAGAGCAGAAATAAATGGAACAGAGACAGAGAAAAAAATAGCAAAGATCAATGAAACTAAAAGCGGGTTCTCTTAGAGAAGATAAAATTGATAATCCTGTAGCCAGACTCATCAAGAAAAAAAGGCAGAGGACTCAAATCAATAAAATTAGAATTGAAAAAGACATTACAATGTACACCACAGAAATACAAAGGATCATAAGAGACTACTACAGGCAACTATATGCCAATAAAATGGACAAATTCTTAGAAAGGTACAACCTTCCAAGACTGAACCAGGAAGAAATGGAAAATATGAACATACCAATCACAAGCACTGAAATTAAAACTGTGATTAAAAATCTTCCAACAAACAAAAGTCCAGGACCAGATGGCTTCACAGGCAAATTCTATCAAATATTTAGAGAAGAGTTAACACCTACCCATCTGAAACTCTTCCAAAAAATTGCAGAGGAAGGAACACTCCCAAGCTCATTCTATGAGGCCACCATCACCCAGATACCAAAACGAGACAAAGATATCACAAAAAAAGAAAATTACAGGCCAATGTCACTGATGAACATTGATGCAAAAATCCCCAACAAAAAAACTAGCAAACCGAATCCAACAACACATTAAAAGGATCATACACCATGATCAAGTGGGATTTATCCCAGGGATGCAAGGATTTTTCAACATCCACAAATCAACCAATGTGATACACCATATTAACAAATTGAAGAATAAAAACCATATGATCATCTCAGTAGATGCAGAAAAAGCTTTTGACAAAATTCAACACCCATTTATGATGAAAACTCTCCAGAAAGTGGGCATAGAGGGAACCTACCTCAACATAATAAAGGCCATATATGACAAACCCACAGCAAACATTATTCTCAATGGTGGAAAACTGAAAGCATTTCCTCTAAGATCAGGAACAAGACAAGGATGTCCACTCTCACCACTATTATTCAACATAATTGTAAAAGTCCTAGCCATGGCAATCAGAGAAGGAAAAGAAATAAAAGGAATACAAATTGGAAAAGAAGAAGTAAAACTGTCACTGTTTGCAGATGACATACTATACATAGACAATCCTAAAGATGCCACCAGAAAAACTACTAGAGCTAATCAATGAATTTGGTAAAGTTGCAGAATACAAAATTAATAAACAGAAATCTCTTGCATTCCTATACACTAACAATGAAAGATCAGAAAGAGAAATCAAGGAAACTACCCCATTTACTATATCATCAAAAAGAATATCATTTAAAAAATTCCACTGCCCTTTTTACAGTAATCAAAAAAAAATCCCTTATTAATACTAAAACTATTTTCAAGATACATATTTGTGGCCTGAAAAATAAATGTGCTAAAGAGTTCTAACAATTATCTTCAGAAAAATTTAACAGCAACAGTTAAGAGCTACCAAACATTATTTTCATAAGTATATAGATACACTTTTGAAGACAGTTCATGATTCCAAGTTCAAGACCACCACAGAGTATCTGGACTGAATATTTATACTTCCAGTAAGCAGACATACTGCTGCGAACATCCCAAGCTCTTTTTGCATGATTGTGTTTTGTTTGACACCTAACAGCATGTTCTAAGTCTATTTCATCACTGTGGACAGATACCTCTGTCACTTATCATTTATGATTATAAATTATTAGTTGCCAGTGGCTAGAACATCCATTAAAAGAAGCCTGACAGCAGAGCAGATTAGAAATATCTCTGAATGGCTAATCAGCTAATGCAAACACCACAGAGACAGAAAACCACCTTTTAAAAACTATTTATCCAAAAAAACACTATTTATCAATATTTCTGGTTTCTAAAAATTCTGAATCCTAAAAGGGCATCTCAAACCTCATATACTTCATTGCATCTTGACACAAAGTGGGTCTTTTCAGATTACTCAGATCTACAGCCTGCTAACCAGACAGATTGTGGGAATGGGAAGGAAATCTTATAGCCCACAGGTTTTGGAGGAGGAAAATGAACTCCCGACAAATTCAAGGACTTGCTCAAGGTCACACAGTCATTTGGAGCAGAAATGGAATGACAGCTGCCTTCCAGAGGCCCAATCCAGTGATCTTTCCAGTATATCACACTGGCTTCCATTGTAACACTCTACAAATGTAAGGGAAGAAAAAGGGCTCCGTCAGTGGTTGTAATTCAAGGTGTAGGGGAGGGGAGGGAGGAAAAAGAGAACAAACAACTGGAAATTACATAAAAACACACATTGCACAAGCAAGGAACTGCCCGTAAATGCTGACGGAATTTAGTCTCCTAGATTAGCACCTAGGAGCAGACAGCTGTTCCCAGGGGCCCTTCACAATTGATTATGTGAAATGGGATCCTTCCTGCCTCTGAATGCTTGAGAACACGGACAAAGCTACTGCTCGGGTACATCCAGCAAGGCTCAGGGGTTAAGCACACAAAGAAAGCTTCAGGCACCAATAAGAATGGTGTGTCCCTAGAATAAATATAGCAATAATAGTAACAGCTGTCATTTTTGAAATACCTACTATCTTCCCCAAACCATATGCATATTACTGATGTTGTGCTTTGCTAGATGAAATCATGAAAGCCTGAGGTCAAAGAGCTTTCTCAAGGTAAACTGCTCGGGTGCCCTGACCAGAGCAGTTTCTGGCACTTATATTGACTCCAAATCTTTCCCACAATAATTGCAATTTAGAAGCCATATCTCTTGAGCAAATGAAGCCTTGAAATGCCCATTGGGTAAAATATATTTAGGAGGGGATCCGTCCTGAGTGCAGCTGGTGTGAGGTGCTCGGGGTCCTGCCCTTCCTCTCCTGCCTAAAGCCCCTCAGCCCTGCCTCAGTCCCAGCTCAATGGCCTGGCTCCCTGATGGCCCCGGAACACCTGGGGTACTGATACCTGTCAAGGGATATTGATGGGGTGTTCTCATCCTATAAACATGGCTCCACTCAACTTTGACTTTACTTACAACAAACGTTCCAGCTAAGCCCTCTCGATTCCCTGGAGAAGCTGAAGAAAATCATTTATTCAGCTGTTTTCTTTTTTTGTTTTGTTTTGTTTTGTTTTTATTGGAGTATAATTGCTTTACCATGGTGTGTTAGTTTCTGCTTTATAACAAAGTGAATCAGTTATACATATACATATGTTCCCAACTGTCTTCCCTCTTGCGTCTCCATCCCTCCCACCCTCCCTATCCCACCACTCAAAGTGGTCACAAAGCACCGAGCTGATCTACCTGTGCTATGTGGCTGCTTCCCACTAGCTATCTACCTTAGGTTTGTTACTGTATATATGTCCATGCCTCTCTCTCACTTTGTCACAGCTCACCCTTCCCCCTCCCCATATCCTCAAGTCCATTCTCCAGTAGGTCTGTATCTTTATTCCTGTCTTAGTCCTAGGTTCTTCATGACTTTTTATTTCTTAAATTCCATATGTATGTGTTAGCATACAGTATTTGTCTTTCTCTTTGACTTACTTCACTCTGTATGACAGACTCTAGGTCTATCCACCTCATTACAAATAGCTCAATTTCGGTTCTTTTTATGGCTGAGTAATATTCCATTGTATATATGTGCAAAATCTTCTTTATCCATTCATCCGAAGATGGGCATTTAGGTTGTTTCCATCTCCGGGCTATTGTAAATAGAGCTGCAATGAACATTTTGGTACATGACTCTTTATGAATTTTGGTTTTCTCAGGGTATATGCCCAGTAGTGGCATTGCTGGGTCATATGGTAGTTCTATTTGTAGTTTTCTAAGGAACCTCCATATTGTTCTCCACAGTGGCTGTATCAATTTAGGTTCCCACCAACAGTGTAAGAGGGTTCCCTTTTCTCCACACCCTCTCCAGCATTTATTGTTTCTAGATTTTTTGAAGATGGGCATTCTGACTGGTGTGACATGATATCTCATTGTAGTTTTGATTTGCATTTCCCTAATGATTAATGAAGTTGAGCATTCTTTCATGTGTTTGTTGGCAGTCTGTATATCTACTTTGGAGAAATGTCTATTTAGGTCTTCTGCCTATTTTTGGATTGGGTTGTTTTTTTGTTATTGAGCTGCATGAGCTGCTTATAAATTTTGGAGATTAATCCTTTGTCAGTTGCTTCATTTGCAAATATTTTCTCCCATTCTGAGGGTTGTCTTTTGGTCTTGTTTATGGTTTCCTTCACTGTGCAAAAGGTTTGAAGTTTCATTAGGTCCCATTTGTTTAGTTTTGTTTTTATTTCCATTTCTCTGGGAGGTGGGTCAAAAAGGATCTTGCTGTGATTTATGTAACAGAGTGTTCTGCCTATGTTTTCCTCTAAGAGTTTGATAGTTTCTGGCCTTACATTTAGGTCTTTAATCCATTTTGAGCTGATTTTGTGTATGGTATTAGGGAGTGATCTAATCTCATACTTTTTCATGTACCTGTCCAGTTTTCCCAGCACCACTTATTGAAGAGGTTGTCCTTTCTCCACTGTACATTCCTGCCTCCTTTATCAAAGATAAGGTGACCATATGTGCATGGGTTTATCTCTGGGCTTTCTATCATGTTCCACTGATCTATCTTTCTGTTTTTGTGCCAGTACCATACTATCTTGATTACTGTAGCTTTGTAGTATAGACAGAAGTCCGGGAGCCTGATTCCTCCAGCTCCGTTTTTCTTTCTCAAGATTGCTTTGGCTATTTGGGGTCTTTTGTGTTTCCATACAAATTGTGAAATTTAGTTCTGTGAAAAATACCAGTAGTAGTTTGATAGGGATTGCATTGAATCTGTAGATTGCTTTGGGTAGTAGAGTCATTTTCACAATGTTGATTCTTCCAATCCAAGAACATGGTATATCTCTCCATCTATTTGTATCATCTTTAATTTCTTTCATCAGTGTCTTATAATTTTCTGCATACAGGTCTTTTGTCTCCTTAGGTAGGTTTATTCCTAGATATTTTATTCTTTTTGTTGCAATGGTAAATATGAGTGTTTTCTTGATTTCACTTTCATATTTTTCATCATTAGTGTACAGGAATGCCAGAGATTTCTGTGCATTAGTTTTGTATCCTGCTACTTTACCAAATTCATTGATTAGCTCTAGTAGTTTTCTAGTAGCATCTTTAGGATTCTCTATGTATAGTATCATGTCATCTGCAAACAGTGACAGCTTTACTTCTTCTTTTCCGATTTGGATTCCTTTTATTTCCTTTTCTTCTCTGATTGCTGTGGCTAAAACTTCCAAAACTATGTTGAATAAGAGTGTTCAATACAATACAACAAACCTTGTATTGTTCCTGATATTAGTAGAAATGCTTTCAGTTTTTCACCATTGAGGACGATGTTGGCTGTGGGTTTCTCATATATGCCCTTTATTATGTTGAGGAAAGTTCCCTCTATGTCTACATTCTGCAGGGCTTTTATCATAAATGGGTGTTGAATTTTGTCAAAAGCTTTCTCTGCATCTATTGAGATGATCATATGGTTTTTCTGCTTCAATTTGGTAATATGGTTTATCTCATTGATTGTTTTGCGTATATTGAAGAATCCTTGCATTCCTGGTATAAACCCCACTTGATCATGGTGTATGATCCTTTTAATGTGCTGTTGGATTCGGTTTGCTAGTATTTTGTTGAGGATTTTTGCATCTATGTTCATCAGTGATATTGGCCTGTAGTTTTCTTTCCTTCTGACATCCTTGTCTGGTTTTGGTATCAAGGTGATGGTGGCTCATAGAATGAGTTTGGGAGTGTTCCTCCCTCTGCTATATTTTGGAAGAGTTTGAGAAGGATAGGTGTTAGCTCTTCTCTAAATGTTTGATACAATTCGCCTGTGAAGCCATCTGGGCCTGGGCTTTTGTTTGTTGGAAGATTTTTAATCACAGTTTCAATTTCAGTGCTTGTGATTGGTCTGTTCATATTTTCTATTTCTTCCTGATTCAGTCTTGGCAGGTTGTGCATTTCTAAGAATTTCTCCATTTCTTCCAGGTTGTCCATTTTATTGGCATAGAGTTGCTTGTAGTAATCTCTCATGATCTTTGTATTTCTGCAGTGTCAGTTGTTACTTCTCCTTTTTCATTTCTAATTCTATTGATTTTTTTTTCTTGATGAGTCTGGCTACTGGTTTATCAATTTTGTGTATCTTCTCAAAGAACCAGCTTTTAGTTTTATTGATCTTTGCTATCGTTTCCTCCATTTCTTTTTCATTTATTTCTGATCTGATTTTTATGATTTCTTTCCTTCTGCTAACTTTGGCTTTTTTGTTCATCTTTCTCTAATTGCTTTAGGTGCAAGTTTAGGTTGTTTATTCGAGATGTTTCCTGTTTCTTAAGGTAGGAATGTATTGCTATAAACTTCCCTCTTAGAACTGCTTTTGCTGCATCCCACAGATTTTCGGTCGTCATGACTCCATTGTCATTTGTTTCTAGATGTTTTTTAATTTCCTCTTTGATTTCTCCAGTGACCACTTCATTATTAAGTAGTGTATTGTTTAGCCTCCATGTGTTTGTATTTTTTACAGATCTTTTCCTGTAATTTGTATCTAGTCTCATGGCATTGTGGTCGGAAAAGATACTTGATACAATTTCAATTTTCTTAAATTTAGCAAGGCTTGATTTGTGACCCAAGATATGCTCTATCCTGAAGAATGTTCCATGAACACTTGAGAAAAACGTGTATTCTGCTTAATTGGATGGAATGTCCTATAAATATCAATTAAGTCCATCTTGTTTAATGTATCATTTAAAGTTTCTGTTTCCTTATTTATTTTCATTTTGGATGATCTGTCCATGGGTGAGAGTGGGGTGTTAAAGTCCCCTACTATGAATGTGTTACTGTCGATTTCCCCTTTTATGGTTGTTAGTATTTGCCTTATGTATTGAGGTGCTCCTATGTTGGGTGCATAAATATTTACAATTGTTATATCTTCTTCTTGGATCGATCCCTTGATCATTATGTAGTGCCCTTCTTTGTCTCTTCTAATAGTCTTTATTTTAAAGTCCATTTTGTCTGATATGAGAATTGCTACTCCAGCTTTCTTTTGGCTTCCATTTGCGTGGAATATCTTTTTCCATCCCCTCACTTGCAGTCTGTATGTGTCTCTAGGTCTGAAGTGGGTCTCTTGTAGACAGAAAATATATGGGTCTTGTTTTTGTATCCATTCAGCCAATCTGTGTCTTTTGGTGGGAGCATTTAGTCCATTTATATTTAAGGTAATTATCAAAATGTATGTACCTATTCCCATTTTCTTAATTGTTTTGGGATCGTTCTTATAGGTCTTTTCCTTCTCTTGTGTTTCTTGCATACAGAAGTTCCTTTAGCATTTGTTGTAAAGCTGGTTTGGTGGTGCTGAACTCTCTCAGCTTTTGCTTGTCTGTAAAGGTTTTAATTTCTCCATCAAATCTGAATGAGATCCTTGCTGGGTAGAGTAATCTTGGTTGCAGGTTTTTCTCCTTCATCACTTTAAATATGTCCTGCCAGTCCCTTCTGGCTTGCAGAGTTTCTGCTGAGAGGTCAACTGTTAACCTTATGGGTATTCCCTTGTGTGTTATTTGTTGTTTTTCCCTTGCTGCTTTTAATATGTTTTGTTTGTATTTAATTTTTGACAGTTTGATTAATATGTGTCTTGGCGTATTTCTCCTTGGATTTATCCTCTGTGGGACTCTCTGTGCTTCCTGGACTTGATTAACTATTTCCTTTCCCATATTAGGGAAGTTTTCAACTATAATCTCTTCAAATATTTTCTCAGTCCCTTTCTTTTTCTCTTCTTCTTTTGGAACCCCTATAAATCAAATGTTGTTATGTTTAATGTTGTCCCAGAGGTCTCTAAGACTGTCCTCAGTTCTTTTCATTCTTTTTTCTTTATTCTGCTCTGCAGTAGTCATTTCCACTATTTTATCTTCCAGGTCACTTATCCGTTCTTCTACCTCAGTTATTCTGCTATTGATCCAATCTAGAGTATTTCTAATTTCATTTATTGTGTTGTTCATCATTCTTTGTTTCATCTTTAGTTCTTCTAGGTCCTAGTTAAATGTTTCTTGCATTTTGTCTATTCTGTTTCCAAGGTTTTGGATCATCTTTACTATCATTATTCTGAATTCTTTTTCAGGTAGACTGCCTATTTCCTCTTCATTTGTCTGGTCTGGTGCATTTTTATCTTGCTCCTTCATCTGCTGGGTGTTTGTTTTTCTGTCTTCTCATTTTGCTTATCTTACTGTGTTTGGGGTCTCCTTTTTGCAGGCTGCAGGCTCGTAGTTCCCGTTGTGTTTGGTGTCTGTCCCCAGTGGCTAAGGTTGGTTCAGTGGGTTGTGTAGGCTTCCTGGTGGAGGGGACTAGTGCCTGTGTTCTTGTGGATGAAGCTGGATATTGTCTTTCTGGTGGGCAGGTCCACGTCTGGTGGTGTGTTTTTGGGTGTCTGTGGACTTATTATGATTTTAGGCAGCCTCTCTGCTAATGGGTGGGGTTGTGTTCCTGTCTTGCTAGTTGTTTGGCATAGGATGTCCAGCACTGTAGCTTGTTGGTCGTTGAGTGAAGCTGGGTGCTGGTTTTGAGATGGAGATTTCTGGCAGATTTTCACCATTTAAATTATGTGGAGCTGTGAGGTCTCTTTTGGACCAGTGTTCTGAAGTTGGCTCTCCCACCTCAGAGGCACAGCACTGACTCCTGGCTGCAGCACCAAGAGCGTTTCATCCACACAGAAAAAGAGGAAAAGGGGAAAAAAATCATAAATCTTGCTCTCAAAGCCCACCTCCTCAATTTGGGATGATTCGCTGTCTATTCATGTATTCCACAGATGCAGGGTACATCAAGTTGATTGTGGAGCTTTAATCTACTGCTTCTGAGCCTGCTGGAAGAGATTTCCCTTTTCTCTTCTTTGTTCTCACAGCTCCCAAGGGCTCAGCTTTGGATTTGGCCCCGCCTCTGCGTGTAGGTTGCCGGAGGGCGTCTGTTCTTCGCTCAGACAGGACGGGGTTTAAGGAGCCGCTGGTTTGGGGTTCTGGTTCACTCAGGCTGGGGGGAGGGAGGGGCACGGAATGCGGGGCGGGCCTGCGGCGGCAGAGGCCGGCGTGACGTTGCACCAGCCTGAGGCGCGCCACACGTTCTCCCGGGGAAGTTGTCCCTGGATCCGTGGACCCTGGCAGTGGCAGGCTGCACAGGCTCCCCAGAAGGGGGGTGTGGATAGTAACCTGTGTTCGCACACAGGCTTCTTGGTAGTGGCAGCAGCAGCCTTAGCGTCTCATGCCCGTATCTGGGGTCCGCGCTTTTAGCTGCAGCTCGCGCCCGTTTCTGGAGCTCCTTTAAGCAGCGCTCTTAATCCCCTCTCCTTGCACAACAGTAAACAAAGAGGGAAGAAAATATCTCTTGCCTCTTCGTCAGGTCCAGACTTTATTCCTGGACTCCCTCCCGGCCAGCCGTGGTGTACTAACCCCCTGCAGGCTGTGCTCACGCCGCCAACCCCAGTCCTCTCCCGGCGCTCCTACCGAAGCCCGAGCCTCAACTCCCAGCCCTGCCCGCCCCCGCGGGTGAGCAGACAAGCCTCTCGGGCTGGTGAGTGCTGGTTGGCCCTGATCCTCTGTGCGGGAATCTCTCTGCTTTGCCCTCCGCACCCCTGTGGCTGCGCTCTCCTCCGCGGTCTCGAAGCTTCCCCCTCCGCCACCTGCAGTCTCCACCCGCGAAGGGGCTTCCTAGTGTGTGGAAACCTTTCCTCCTTCACAGCTCCCTCCCACTGGTGCGGGTCCCGTCGCTATCCTTTTGTCTGTTTGTTCTTTTTACTTTTGTCCTACCCAGGTTACGTGGGGGGTTTCTTGCCTTTTGGGAGGTCTGAGGTCTTCTGCCAGCGTTCAGTAGGTGTTCTGCAGCAGTTGTTCCACGTGTAGATGTATTTCTGGTATCTGTGGGGAGGAAGGTGATCTCCACATCTTAGTCTTCCGCCATCTTCCCGGCAGCCCTCAGCTGTTTTTTATTGGTTCAGCAGGAAAGGCAGTGAAGAGTAAGCCAGACACGAAGTGAATCCCACCTAGTGTTTGTCTGAAGGACTTTCTCCCTTTCCTTGTTGACCACTAGGCAGTGATGACCCTTCGGGGGTACCAGAAATCTGTTTGCTTTATACCACAAAGACAGCAAAGTGGAGCAGGTGCTTGGGATGCTGAAATTTTTAGGCTGTGTCTCTGCCCAAAAGACAAGAATCAAGTATTATTTCCACAATGAATAATCAATATGTGTTGGGCTTGACGAAGGAGGCCTTGCTTACTGTTGTCTATTAGAGGTTCACAGGAAAGGCAGCAGTGTTGGCACTATACACACAGGCTTTAAAAATACATAAAGCAAGGGCTTCCCTGGTGGTGCAGTGGTTGAAAGTCCGCCTGCTGATGCAGGGGACACGGGTTTGTGTCCCGGTCCGGGAGGATCCCACATGCCGCGGAGCGGCTGGGCCCGTGCGCCATGGCCACTGAGCCTGCGCGTCTGGAGCCGGTGCTCCGCAACGGGAGAGGCCACAGCAGTGAGAGGCCCGTGTATCACAAGCAAAAAAAAAAAAACCATAAAGCAAAGGGCTGGATGGCATCCAAACATTTTATTTACCATTAAGCAACCCAAGAGTTAATTTTGCCTAGGATGAAAATTATGCCAGAGCACACTTGAGATAATATTCTTTCTCAGTAACTTCAATATTTTAATGGCTCCATGGAGTCTATCTGCCTCTTAACATATAACCTCTCTTTCTAGAAGCAGATCTTCATCTGGCTGATGAGTGAGAGAGAACAAAATGTAAGCTGCATTTGGGTGGACAGAACATCTAGTGCATCTAATTTTTTTCAAAGGAATAACTACTTCTGTTTTGAACCAGTAATTTTAAGACTATTCAAGCTCTACTCTTGTCATCTGGAAAATAATTTCCAAGTAACTGCATTTGAAAAAATATTTCAGAAACTGCAGTACCATGGCATAATCACAGTATTTTTTTCTATCTAGAAACAACTGGAAACATCTCTTTATGCTGTATAGTCTAATAATTATACTGAAGATTCCACAAAGGCTTTACGAAGACCAAACCCAATCAATTACTCATCAGCTTTATCTCCTCAACATCAATCCAATCTGCCCATGTTTCTTCATCCCTACTGTTACCACCCTCGGCAAAGTTATCATCTTTTCTTACATGAATAAGAGGAGTAGCCTCCTGTCTGGCCTTCAGAATCCACTGCCTCACCCCACTCCCTGCCATCAGTACTTTCTCCTTATTACAGATATATATCTTTTAATAATTCAAATCTGTACCACTTTTGGTGCAGTGTGTTGTCTATATATCATTTCCATGCTCAAAGCCCATCGGCAGCTCCCTATTCCTCTCGGAATAAATAAAACCAAATTCTTAATATAGCACACAAGTGTCTGCCTGATCGGGCCCCCCATCCCTTCCCCTTAGTATCCCAATCGCCTGACTCACCCACATTCACTCACTGCTCTCCCATGATGTTGGCCCTCTTCCAATTCCTCCGATGCTCCAAGCTCCCTCCCAAACCTGGGCAACCACATGTACTGTCTTTTAAGCCAAATCCCATATTCCACTCCCCACAGCCCAACTCAATTTCTACTCACTCTTCACTTTCTTAGGGAACTCTTTCCTATTCTCTGACTGTACCTTACTCTTATACATAGCATTCATGACTCTTGCAATTGCAAATCCAACGGTATGGTTCATTGTTTAATACTTGTCTCTCTCACTTGATTCTAAACTCCATGATGGCAGAAATGTGCCAGACCTGTTCACCACTCTATTCCCAGCACTAACCCAGAGGTTGGCACATGGTAAACATCCCATCAATACCACACATTATTGAAGCTAGAACAAACAGCATGGTAGGAAGCAGAATCACGTCTTCATGTAATCAGCAGTAATGTCACCACTGAAAACTCATCACACCAATGGGCTGATGGTTTTACCCAAATGAGGAAAAAGTTAAACAGTCTCCTCTGTGTTTCCTTAGCTTATGCTTAAAAGAAGAAACTTCCAACATAATGCCCAATGGAATTCTTAAATACTGGTTTTTACAAAACTCCACTTGTGATACCCATTACTCTTCGTTGCAACTCTCTGGACTCCTTATTGTCAGGCTCCATAAAGGCCATGCACTCAGGGATGGAGTGTCCAATCTTCTTGTGGTGGTTAGCATGTTAAATGTACTGAAATACACATGTCTACAGAAATACCTTTGATCTTAGTCATAGCTCTAATCAGAAAATACTAATTGCTTCAGGAACATCACTGAACAAGATGCTATTGTCTTTTTTTTCTTAGAGGACTCAAATAAATAAGAATTACATATCAGATCTTATCATCCCAGCCTATGACTCACATCCTAAAAAGTGGCAGGAGGCAGAATTATCATGGTGGTCACAGGCTTTTTAAAATAACAGCAATAGCACTGTGGCAGACGCTATGCCCGACACTTTATAACAATCATCTCACACAGTCCTCAAAGCAGCCTTGCAAAATAGGCTAATTTAAGAAGAACTTCTGGATGCCCTAAGTTCCCTGGATATTTTCAGGAAAATCAGCAGAAGGAATAAAAAGAGAGCGAATATGATCTTTTCAGAGTTTGTTGACGTGATAACATTCTCACGCACCCAGGAAAACACCTAAGAAGGGAAGGGTCTGGAAGGCCCACGTTAAGACTGTTAACTTGGACGACTCCTCAGTCTGAAGAGGAAGCCTAGAAGCAGAGAGAAACCTGAGAATCTGGCCAGGATTAGGTTCCCAGCTGGAACCTTGAAGATTCTGTGGAAATATCTTCATGTTCACATCCTAGTGGGGCTTTGAGTGGTACCATTATTCTGAAGGGTAAAGTTTAGGTCAGAGACCCAGTACCCACATTCGTACGGGGTTGAGGGATGGGAGAACCATGTTTAAAGGGTATGTTTCGTTGACAGAAACACAGAGATTTATTAGAAGGAAAATATTTTTGAAAATGAACATAGCCCAACTAGTCTCTGGCTTTTGTGTTGCCAGAAGTCTAGTCCATTAAGGTTCTGTTGGACGTTCCTGAAGAGAGGTTTCCCTTCCGCTGGCACGTGCCTCCTGGCTCAAAAATAAAAGCTTCCCCTGACCCTTCTCCTGTCTGGAACAAAACTGATAAGAATGGAGATACTGATGTTAGTGAGAGAGAGATAGAGAGAGCCTGTATTTTGCTTCCCCAGAAAGGAAATGGCAGCCATGGGTGTCCAGGCAGAGCAGGCCAAGGCCACTGGGCACCTACTAGAGATCCAGGGCTCAGCACAGTGGGGAAGCAGCACAAAGGACCAGGTGCAGCACAGAAGTTCTAGAGAGAGTTCCCAGCCCACCTATCAGGAATAAGGGCCTTCTAAGTGGTGACCAGTATGAAGTGATGGCTGAGGAATAGGTGGATCTCCCAGACAAAAGAGAAAGGACCCTGGTGGTAGAAGGGTTCAAAACAATCAAAGTAAGCCAAAGTTGAACAAAAAATGGTATACTTCTTGCACACCTAAATTTTGGGGGGGTGTTTCACTAATTTATTCTGGAGGAATCTTGAAAGAAAGTAGAAACATAATGTCATAAAAATGCATATTGTCAGTAAGGCAGAAGCAGGAGGGTAGAGAGGTAAAGCGTAATGCCCACCAGGACTGGTCACTGGTGGTGTCCAACTGGAGACAGCCCCTCCCGCCATTACCCATTCTAAGGCCAATGCTTAATTCTAGGCAAAATGAGATTGAGGAACAAAATTAGAATCAATCACCAAAGAGCAGATAAAGGTGATTCATTTCTGAGCTGGTATAAAATCAGTACAAAGAACTTGAAGACTTGGCTGCATAAATATTAAATGAGAAATTCTGGAATAGACATTGTCCTCCTTGGAAGAAGGTGGGATCTCAAGAACACATCCCTTTGAGGTGAAGGCGGCTGCTGGCAAAACTGGCAGCCTGAGTTTTCAAGAGCTAGGGTGCATCAGACATTCTTATAAGTGGCCACGGATCAGCATGAACTGAAGAAGGCCTACCTGGGTTCATGATCTACTCGGTTCATATAGTGGTGCACCCGAAGTTTTCAGCTGAGATGGGTACCCAGTATAATAATCACCACCACATATAATAATTAAAGGGAATCAGAGAAGTAATAATAAATACATCCCCCACCAGCGCAAGGTCTGACAGCCCCACAGGACATGCAAGCCCTTCGCTCAATAGCGCATTGAGAAAATCCATCCTCATGACCCTTTTCTAACTGGGTGAGTGCAGGGCAGTGGCCCGCAGCCTGTGTCAACTCCTTTTAGCCCCTCCACCTCTCCACTCACGCACGATTGGAATTTCCCAGAGTGCTTTGTGGGAATTCAACTTACACTGAAAGTGAATTGAAGAAATGTCATTTGAGATATAGGGGTAGTTTATAGTCACATAATGAAAATAATGACTATTATAAGGTAATAATCACTTGATAGACTTAATATTAGTATTTACACAGATGATTGAGAAAAAAAAAATACCGGATTTTAACCGTTCCTGGGGACAAGTAAGTACTGTGCTGCCTCCCTGCCTTTCCTGTATCATCAGATTCCCACCTAAGATCACACATCATCATTCAGGGATTCCTAAAATGTCTTCAGTGGAACGACGGCATCCTCTGAGATCAGCAGGCAGGGACAGGCTCTGTTATTAAATAAATTTGGGAACAATAGAGAGTTAAACCAAACTTAAGGTTTTCTTTTTTGTAGGACTCCTCCAGTGTATGTAAGAGCTTTTAATATTCATGGCGAATCCCCAAGAATTTATCCCTAGTGTGTAATGTTCACAAATTTCTTTGCCTACCTCACTCTTTTCCAAGACAAACAAAAAGAAAATATTTTGTACGTGTGATGTTTTGCTCTTGTTAGATGAGGTAGTTGATCATATTTTATAACCTTAACAAGTTGAGATAACATGAAATAAAAACCCTTTTATAATTTTAATTTCAGGATCCATACCCTACATCAAGGTTGAAATGCAACTTCCTATTCAAAGACTAGCACTTACATCCCTCCCAGCATATGAACACACAAAACCACATAGCAAAGAACACGTCAGAAGTCTAAGATCTGCCACCTGTCTACAAAGAAGGAGACAGATGTAAATCACACAGCAGAGGTTGCAGATTTGTTAGGCATTAGTTGAGTGATTTAAAAAGTCTAAGACACAAGACCAAAGCACATGGAATAGTGACAAGGCTTAATGCTGGAAAGGCACAGACCAATTCAGAGCAATCATTGAACATGTCACTAATTTACAGCCCAATAAAAGGACCTAGCATGCAGTACCCATCATCTAGGTTTAGATTTTCTGTATCATTTCAAACATAGCTCGTGTTATGCTGGGTTTTACTTCAGGATATGACAAGGTGTACGTTATAGGCCATGCATTAGTGAATTATAGCAATGTAATCATCGATTCCAAGTTTAGAACACAACTTACTGACTCTGTATGCCACGCTAGGAGTATTACGTGAATCCAATATTCTGCAATAATACACAATAAGCAGGACTGGTTTATACATATTTATATAACTATATCAGCATTTCATTATATTAAATATCCAGTACATATGATATTATATTAACATGTTATATACATTTTAGCCAATTCAATTTCTTATGCATGCTATATTTTATATATTTCATTACATATATTATGTACCATACAAAATATATAAATATACCATGTTATATAACCATAGATATAGTATGTATGAGTTTGTGTGTATGTGTAAATATATATATATACATACACACACATGCACATATGTATATTGCCCACTTAATCTGTTAAGCTCTTAGTATATTTCAATAGTACATCTCAATACCCACCCCTAATATGTATCACCTCAATTAGAGACAGTCCTGCTTATCTGCAGCTCCCAAGCCCATCCCACCACCAATAACCTCAAGAAGTCTTTTTCTGCTTCTCTTCCCTCTACACAAACAAATGGGTAACTATCCCCCTTAGTTAAAATTCTGTGCTTATGAATACAAACATCAGAGTACCGATATTCAACATGTGAGAAACGTTAGTTCTCTCTCCATACAGAGACCACACAGAAACTGATGAAATATAGGTATTTCTGAATCATGCCCAAAATGATTAATTTACATTCATTGTCATTTTAGAGTGAAGTATACTCTGCTATATCCTTGTTCTCCAAAAATCAATACTTAATTCATGGTCTAGATGGGGCCATTTAATGTGGACCATACAATTCTACTCCCTGGGCACTGGCTTACTGTAACACGCTATTAGAACTCTTTATCCCCCTTGTGATTTCAGAGAATTAGTCTGAGCACCTCGTAATTCCTATCCTGATGAAACACATTATCAAAAGCCTATACCACTCGGAAGTAATTGAAGTCCACACTTCCTAATCCACATTAAAATTTATTTGAGGTTTTTTTTTTTTCTTACTCTGTTCAAGACAGATGTAGTCTCAGCATGAATCCCTGTCCTTTATCTTTTTCCAGCTGGACAACATAAACCATGGGATATGTTAGGCAAGGGATCTACTAGGTCCCAGAAAGAGATCACGCGACCTCTTTGTTCACCTAGGGGAAGGGAAGAATCAAAATTAGCTTTCATACTTAGTCTAGGGTTGGGGGAGGCCGGTGACCCAATAGCTCCTGTATGACTTTCTACTGGAACACATTTTCAGCACTGTCCAACCTTTGGAATTCTCACTGAACAGTCCCTTTGGGAATGAAACACCTCGACTCCTCTTTGACATGCTTCTTTCTTGTGACAATCACCAAAAACAATGAAGGTAGAGCATCACTCACAATGTGGCCAAATCTTTTGCTCTACTACAGGGGTGACTGCAGATGTGAACATTTTGTCTGTGGTCTGGAAGCCTGGCCTGGAAACCAGCACCTTCCCTGACCACCTGGACCTGCTAAAAGGACAGAAACACAGTAGAGTAGGCGGGGCTCTGTTCACAGCACCCCAACAAACTAGTCTTAAATGCTTACATTAATTTATTCTTCTAAAAATCTAAAGTGAAGAGTCAAGGACCTCAACTACTTTAAACTAGGAAGAAACAGGTTTGTGGGAAGTGCTTCATAGCTATACAGACTTTAGTCCAAATCTTGATTTTGCTGTTCAGCACTCTGTGACCCTGAGCAGTGCTTTTGGCCTCAACCTTCAATCATTGCAACCTGTAGGCACGTGAGAACAGAGACAAAGTACGTAAAGCTCCTAATGCAGTGCCTGGCACAAAGTGAGCCCTGAATGAACAACAGGTCCCTGCGGGAGGTGCTGTCTGTTACCAGGCGCTTGTCCTACACAAGTGTTGATCCCAACTTTGAAATGTGACACTTGGGGTCAGATAATTCTTTGTTGCGGAGGGTTGTCCTGTGCGTTGTAAGATGGTTAGAAGCATCCTTGGCCTCCATGCATTAAGTGGCACTAGCACCCCTCCACCCCCAGTTGTGACAGACACAAATGTCCCCAAACGTTGCCAAACGTACCCTTGGGAGCAAAACTGCCCCGACTGAAAATTGCTGATCTACACTATATCATTCATTCCTAATAAAAATCCTGGGAAGTGGGTGACTCGTCCATTCTACAGAGAAGCTGTATTACCTGTGCGGGACCTGGGCAGTACTAAGGGGGCGATCCAGGAGAGTGAGTCAAGAGCCTGAACTCTGCCCCTGTGTTCCACATCTATAAAATGGGTATTTTTAAAGAAGAACAGAAGTGTCACTGATGTGTATTCAGCATTCTAAGTTCAACCTCTGGCTGCCCAAAGCCAGAATGTTTATATGATTGCACGTTTCACCTCTCCTCTGTTTTTATTAACTTTCAATAAACAAATTTGCAGAGCCACCCTCCCCATGCACTTCAGTGCTACTTTGTTAAGGGCCACTTTACCCTCCTCCTCTGCTCTAGAAAACAACCCAGACTTGGGAAGCAAACAGACTGGATTTGAACTGCAGTTCCTCCATTTTCTAGCTATGTGACTGAGGGCAGGTAACTTAATCTCACCTTTGTATCCTACATAAAACGCACACCAGATTTTGCAGACTTCCCAGTTGAGTGGACAGCCAGTTCTCCAGGGCGGCCTGCTACGCAGAGCATGGGTAAAAGGTACAAAATTGCAGTTGTGGAGCTAAACCCTGCCCTCAACCTTCTTCTGCAGGGCCCTCGCCACAGGTGGTGTGATTCTTTCCCCCTCATTAAATGTACTCTGCCTATCCACAAGCTCTAAAAAATTAATTGTATCTTCCCCAGAGACACACAAATTAAAAATAATCCAACTTCCTCAACAAACTGAATACTAGTCAAATGTAACCCAACTGCCCCATTTACTCTATGACAAAGAGAATGGGGAAATGGACCTGGCAATAGTGCCTGTTAGCGGCCAAAGGCAGCAGTGGCTCTTTTCCAAGGAAAGGGGCCAGGGTCATCAGCAGTGGGAACTGTCCATGAGCGGGGAGTCAAGACCTGCTGCCCAGCACAGAGGAATGATTCCTTTTCATCAGGTGTGCTTGAACTTGACCCTTTAGCTTTCAACCCCTTCCCTGTAGTGATTTTGAATGAGGAGGTTTTAACGTGCTGCTTAAAAATCTCATAGAGAAAATGTCAAACATTTCAATCATCTTCCACTCCTAGAACTTCAAAACTCATGAAACATTCTTAGAAAGGACATTTTTAAAGACACACAGCCCCTTAAATTCCAAACTGGGTGATAACTCTATGAACATTTTGAGCCCAAACGTAGAGTGAAATGAAAAACTATGGGTCAGAGTTCCATCCTGTGTTAAAATTTTACAAGGTTAAAAAAAAAAAAATCCTGAGTGATTCTCCAAAGGAAGAGACCAACAAAACATTTTTATTTTTCTTAAGCATTAAATAAGATGAAAATCTTAACACAAAAATAAGAACATTTGTGATTATCCTTCTCATAGGTGATATGACCAATGTGGATTCTGCTTTATACATTATTCCTGATTTAAAACATCCTCCTTAACATCCCTAAAGTTATTTTTGATATTCTCTGAATACCCTTTTCCATACTTTAAGAATGCAGCTAGTACAAATTGCACTGTTTATACTACCTTGTCACACAATTGGATACATGTGAGCATGAAGGAAAAAGCAATCCTTAGATACAACTTGTTAGTGCAGAAAGTACTTCAGCCAGATAAACCCATATTTATCTTCTTAAGAGATGAAGAGAGGAGGGAAAAAAGCGAAATCATGATTTCAGGCCCCCCAGGTCAAGACTTGTTGGGAAATAAAAACAAGACTTTCTCTCAGACACAGAGTATGAAAAATGAAAACAGCAGACTATAGTTACATGGAAAAACAAACTAGATTCATAAAGGTCCGTTCCTTTAGCACAAAAGTACAATATTCATAGTATATATATATATACAATTGTCCTTCAGTATCCCCAGGGGATGGGTTCCAGATTCCCTATGGATACCAAAATCTATGGATGCTCAAGTCCCTTATGTAAAATGGTGTAATATTTGCATATAATCTATGCACATCCTCTTGTATACTTTAAATCATCTCTAGATTATTTATAATAACTAACACAATGTAAATGCTATGTAAATGGTTGCCAGCATGTGGCAAAATCAAGTTTTGCTTTTTGGAACTTTCTGGAATTTTTTTCAAATATTTTCAGTCCAAGGTTGGTTGAACCTACAGATGTAGAACCTCAGATAAAGAGGGCCAACTGTATGTATATGTGTGTGTATGTGTATATTCAGTTCAAAATACATGAGCTCCATTTTTATATGGCCCTTCACAGTCCAAGTAAAAGAATCTAGTGTCCATTTATATTTAGATTATTTTAATATATAAGCATAAAATATTTTAATAGTTGAAACAGTACCCACCTATATAAAATATTCAATTAAGTATTACGTGCTATAAATAGTATTATGGTAGTATTGAAGTAATATAAATAGCACTGTAATACTAGTTACTACTGTAGTATTGCAGTACTATTCATAGTACTCACATATACAAACTTAATTCAATTCAGTATTAAGAAAATGCTATGCAGAACACATAGGTAACAAAATTATACCAGAAATATCAAAAATTGGTACATAAGAGGTCATTTCTGCCCTAAGATTGCTTAGAATTCCACAGGGAAAGAAAACTTTGCTCCAACCAATGTACAAAGACTTTAGAAACCTTGAATCAGAAAATTATTTTACTCAGAAAACGGGGTGTCTCGTGGACAGTTGATTGTGATAATTGTGGAAAATGGCAATGATGTGGGTACTTCATTCTAAAGGGTCTTGATCTTTTCAATCAAATGGAGAGAAGCAGAGAGAAAAGTTCAGTCCAGCCACTGTGAGACAGATGAGGAATCCAGTAGGGATGAGTAACTGTCCCTCTAAACCTGCTGGTTGGTATTACACTACACAAATAGCTAAAGGTATTGCATCCGTGATAGAGATACCCTTTCAATGATATTCCAGTCCTTTGCTAAGTCCCTCTGGGAATGGAATGCACACACCATTCTGATTTAATACTTACAGAATGATGTTCTTCTACAGACACTATTCAGCAGTTGGAGGTATTTCAAAATAACCTTATTTAAGCAAAAGTCTACCGTGACAGGTATGTCTTCTTATGTTTGTGAAACCCATAGTCAGAGAGTTGTAATAGTTCCCTCAAGTACAATGAAGTGAATAAGCGCTCTTTGGCAACACTGGTAATGATAATACATTTCCATCACTCACAGTCCCTCATAAGTTGGCTAGTATAATTGAGAAGGAGAAATGAGTATTTCTCTGAAAAAAATTGCAAATATATTTACCATGTTGGTGACATAAAACAAAGGTGTAACCAAAAGATGACGTGTACTGACACTTCATTAAAAACTCTATGGACGTCTGTATACAGCTATTAAGCAGGAACATCAGGAAATAAAGATCACCTTTTTAAAAAAAGAAATCATAAGGTAGTTCTATCAAACATTTTTCAGTGAATAGTATTTCATGAGAATTGGTGAAAATAACTAAAAATTGCAGCGTTCTTGATAGACTTAAAAATACTTAAATTCCACATGAAAAAAGCCTCTGAATCATTTAACTTTTTTTTTCTGAAGGCAGCTAGTCATTTGTTTTAAGTGTTTGTACATTTTGAGTATATGGAAGCACATTTTATGTACTTCAGAGTACTGCTGATGTAGTAAGTAGTATATCATCAAATCACTGCTGCAGCAATTCTAAGGTCAAAGCTATTGCTTTTGGATTTGATCCATTTTGTGTGTGATTTATGGACTAATTTTATGGAAAATATGTAGGCTATATGTCCCAAAAAGCACTTGATGGTATTATAACAATGAAACATTATAGTTATGGGATGCCCTTCATCTAGGCATATCAAAGGCCTTTCCTGACATTAGTTAATCCTTGCAATACCCTCAGAGGCAAGGAAGTACACCTGCACCACCTTTTTTTTAGAACATAAAGAGCACTGGGGATTTTCACAAATCTACCTAGGTTTAGAAATACTCTTAATCATTCATGCCTTTATTCATTCATTCTAATACAATGAGCTTCAGA
Source organism: Globicephala melas (assembly GCF_963455315.2). Classification (NCBI taxonomy): domain Eukaryota; kingdom Metazoa; phylum Chordata; class Mammalia; order Artiodactyla; family Delphinidae; genus Globicephala; species Globicephala melas. The sequence continues at coordinate 91,951,418 of NC_083320.1, forward strand.
AATGTGCTAGGACCTGGGGATAGAATGGTGTGGAAAAACTAGGAGCACCAGCCCTGTGCTCCCTCTTGGAACTTACTGTGAAATATGTGAAGTGCTTTCATTTATGGTAAACAAAACAACATAGTAGCTTTTCTCTTATCTAGGATTTTACCCATACAATCTGAAAACACACCACTCAACAATATCTTCTAGCAGCAAAGAAGTAAGCTTCCAAGTTGTGAAAATGTATTACAAACAGGAGTGTTCCTCCTACCACAAATCTTTCTGAGAATTCACTTTACACGTATCCCAAACCCACATTGGTCAATGGGATTATAAGCAAGAGAGTCAAAGCTAAATTAAGCTAAATGAGCTTCAGATTCACATGAACTGGGAAATATTCAGTATTAAATTAATACCTGGTATTAATATATGTTTGTTGATCTAACTAACAAAGACATGTCTTTAGATTCATCAACATTAAGTATAACACTTTCACGGCACCTAAGTTTGATAGAAGTTAAATGAAATCTTGTTATATCTGTTGCAAATTTGTCAGCATGAAAAATAACTTAATATGATGAAATTTTAAAGTATATGTAAACGAGATAAGAGCAAGAGAGACCTTCAAGATGGCAGAGGAGTAAGACGTGGAGATCACCTTCCTCCCCACAAATACATCAAAAATACATCTACATGTGGAACAACCCTGAACGCTGGCAGAAGACCTCAGACTTCCCAGAAGGCAAGAAAATCCCAATGTATCTGGGTAGGGCAAAAGAAAAAAGAAAAAACAGAGACAAAAGAATAGGGATGGGACCTGCACCTCTGAAAGGGAGCTGTGAAGGAGGAAAAGTTTCCATATACTAGGGAGCCCCTTCACTGGCGGGAACAGGAGGTAGTTGGGGGAGAGCCCCTTACTGGCGGGGATGGGAGGTAGGTAGGGGGGAAGCTTCAGAGCCATGGAGGACAGTGCAGCAACAGGCGTGCAGAGGGCAAAGCGATGAGATTCCCACACAGAGGATCAGTGCCGACCAGCACCCACCAACCTGAGATGCTTGTCTGCTCACCCACCAGGGCGGGTGTGGGCTGGGAGCTGAGGCTAGGGCTTCAGAAGTCAGACCCCAGGGAGAGGACTGGAGTTGGCTGAGTGAAGACAGCCTGAAGGGGGCTAGTGCACCACAGCCAGCCGGGAGGGAGTCCAGGAAAAAGTCTGGACTTGACAGAGAGGCAAGAGACCATTGTTTTGGGGTGCATGAGGAGAGGGGATTCCTGCTCCATGTGCCCACAGAAGGCAGAGCACTACCTAAGAGAGCTCCAGACACGAGCGCAAGGTGTAGCTATCAGGTCGGACCCCAGAGACGGGTATGAACCACTAACGCCGCAATCGTTGACAACAAGAATCATGTGTACAAGTGAAGGTCACTACCCATAGCCCCCCAGGAGCCTGTGGAGCACACCACTGCCAGCGTCCCATGATCCAAGGACAAATTCCCCAGGAAAACACATGGCATGCCTCAGGATGTTGCAACATCAGGCCAGTCTCTGCTGCCAGAGGCTCGCCCTGCATTCCAATTATGACGTCCATACCCCTCCCTCTCTTCTATCTGAGTGAGCAAGAGAGCGTTAATCAGCTGCTGCTTTAACCCCCTCCTATCTTGGCGGGGAACAGATGCTTGAGGGCAGCCTACACGCAGAGGCAGGGCCAGATCCAAAGCTGAACACCAGGAGTTGTGTAAACCAGAAGAGAAACCGAAATTTATCTGTGCAGCCTCAGGAGCAATAGATTAAAACCCCACAATCAACTTGATAAACCCAACATCTTGGGAATACCTGAATAGACAACAAATGCTCCCAAAATTGAGGCGGTGGACTTTGGGAGCAACTGTAAACTTGGGGTTTGCTGTCTGCATCTGACTTGTTTTTGGTTTTATGTTTATCATAGTTTAGTTTTTAGTGCTTGTTATCACTGGTGGATTTGTTTATTGGTTTGGTTGCTCTCTTCATTTTATTTTATTTTTTATTTTATTATTGTTTTCCTTTTTTCTCTTTTTGTGTGTTTGTATGTGTATGTTTCTTTATGTGATATTGTCTGTTTAGTTTGGCTTTTATCGTTTCTCCTAGGGTTCAGTCTGTTCGTTTTTTTTGTTGTTTTCTTTTTTCCCTTTTTATTAGTCTCTAGGTGTATGCTTCATTCTGTGATTTTGTCTGTTTAGTTTTGCTTTCACCATTGGGTTTGGGGTTCTAACTGTTCATTCTTTTTTTTCTTCCTTTTCTTCAGAACTGTGTGGCTGGCAGGCTCTTGGTGCTCCGGCTGGGTATTGGGCCTGGGCCTCTGAGGTGGGAGAGCCGAGTCCAGGAATTGGACATCAAGAAACCTCCCGGACCCATATAATGTCAATCAGCAAGATATCACAGACATCTCTGTATCAACACTAAGACCCAGCAACACCCAATGGCCAGCAAGCCCCAGAGAAGGAAACCCTATGCCAGACAACTAGCAAGACACCCATTGGCAGAGAGGCTGTCTAAAGTCATACTAAGTTCACAGACACCCCAAAACACACCACTGGACATGGTCCTGCCCAAGAGAAGGACAAGATCCACCCCATCAACCAGAACACAGGCACCAGTCCCCTCCACCAGGAAGCCTACACAAGCCACTGAACCAACCTCACCCACTCGGGTAAGACACCGAAAATAAAGGGAACTATGAACGTGCAGCCTGAGAAAAGCAGACCCCAAACACAGTAAGTAAAACAAAATGAGAAGACAGAGAAATATGCAGCAGAAGAAGGAGCAAGGTAAAAACCCACCAGACCAAACAAATGAAGAGGAAATATGCAGTCTGCCTGAAAAAGGATTCAGAGTAATGATAGTAAAGATGATCCAAAATCTTGGAAACAGAATGGAGAATATGCAAGAAACGTTTAACAAGGACATAGAAGAACTAAAGAGCAAACAAACAATGATAAAAAACACAATAAACTAAATTAAAAATACTCTAGAAGGAATCAATAGCAGAATAACTGAGGCAAAAGAATGCATAAGTGATCTGGAAGATAAAATAATGGAAATAACTGCTACAGAGCAGAATAAAGAAAAAAGAATGAAAAGAATTGAGGAGAGTCTCAGAGGCCTCTGGGACAACATTAAATGAACCAACATTCGAATTATATGTGTACCAGAACAAGAGGAGGAAAAAAAAGTGACTGAGAAAATATTTGAAGAGATTATAGTTGAAAACTTCCCTAATATGGGAAAGGAAATAGTCAATCAAGTCCAGGAAGCACAGACAATACCATATAGGATAAATTCCAGAAGAAACATGCCAAGACACATATTAGTCAAATTTTCAAAAGTTAAATACAAAGAAAAAATATTAAAAGCAGCAAGGGAAAAGCAACAAATAACACACAAGGGAATCCCCGTAAGGTTAATGGCTGATCTTTCAGCAGAAATTCTGCAAGCCAGAATGGAGTGGCAGGACATATTTAAAGTGATGAAAGGGAAAAACCTACAACCAAGATTACTCTAACCCAGCAAGGATCTCATTCATATTCGATGGAGAAATTAAAATCTTTACAGACAAGCAAAAGCTAAGAGAATTCAGCACCACCAAACGAGCTTTACAACAAATGCTAAAGGAACTTGTCTAGGCAGGAAACAGAAGAGAAGGAAAAAACCTACAAAAATGAACCCCAAACAATTAAGAAAATGGTAATAGGAACATACGTATTGATAATTACCTTAAATGTAAATGGATTAAATGCTCCAGCCAAAAGACACAGATGGGCTGAATGGATACAAAAATAAGACCTGTATATATGTTGTCTACAAGAGACCCACTTCAGACCTAGGGCCACATACAGACTGAAAGTGAGGGGATGGAAAAAGATATTCCATGCAAATGGAAATCAAAAGAAAGCTGGAGTAGCAACTTTCATATCAGACAAAATAGACTTTAAAATAAAGACTATTACAAGAGACAAAGAAGGACACTACATAATGATCAAGGGTTTGATCCAAGAAGAAGATACAACAATTGTAAATATTTATGCACCCAACAAAGGAGCACCTCAATACATAAGGCAAATGCTAACAGCCATAAAAGGGGAAATCAACAGTAACACAATAATAGTAGGGAACTTTAACACCCCACTTTCACCAATGGACAGATCATCCAAAATGAAAATAAACACGGAAACACAAGCTTCAAATGACACATTAGGCCAGATGGACTTAATTGATATATATATAGGACATTCCATCCAAAAACAACAAAATACACTTTCTTCTAAAGTGCTCATGGAATAGTCTCCAGTATAAATCATATCTCAGGTCATAAATCAAGCCTCATTAAATTTAAGAAAACTGAAATCGTACCAGGTACCTTTTCTGACCACAACACTATGAGACTAGATATTGATTACAAAAAAAAAACTGTAAAAAAATACAAAAACATGGAGTCTAAACAATATGCCACTAAATAACCAAGAGATCACTGAAGAAATCAAAGAGGGAATCAGAAAACAGCTAGAAACAAATGACAGTGAAAACATGACGACCCAAAACCTATGGGATGCAGCAAAAGCAGGTCTAAGAGGGAAGTTTATAGCAATACAATCCTACCTCAAGAAACAAGAAAACTCAAATAAACAACCTAACCTTACAGTTAAAGCAATTAGAGAAAGAAGAATAAAAAAAAAACCCAAAGTTAGCAGAAAGAAAGAAATCATAAAGATCAGGTCTGAAATAAATGAAAAAGAAATGAAGGAAACAATAACAAAGATCAATAAAACTAAAAGCTGGTTCTTTGAGACGAAAGACAAATTTGATAAACCATTAGCCAGACTCATCTAGAAAAAGGGAGAGAAGACTCAAATCAACAGAATTAGAAATGAAAAAGGAGAAGTAACAACTGACACTGCAGAAATACAAAAGATCATGAGAGACTACTATAAGCAACTCTATGCCAATAAAATGGACCACCTGGAAGAAATGGACAAACTCTTAGAAAAGTACAACCTTCCAAGACTGAACAAGGAAGAAATAGAAACTATAAACAGACCAATCACAAGCACTGAAACTGAAACTGTGATTTAAAATCTTTCAACAAACAAAAGCCCAGGACAAGATGGCTTCACAGGAGAATTCTATAAAACACTTACAGAGAGCTAACACCTATCCTAGTCAAACTCTTCCAAAATATAGCAGAGGGAGGAACACTCCCAAATTCCTTCTACGAGGCCACCATCACCTTGATACCAAAACCAGACAAGGATGTCACAAAGAAAGAAAACTACAGGCCAAAACCTCTGATGAACATAGATGCAAAAATCCTCAACAAAATACTAGCAAACATAATCCAACAGCACATTAAAAGGATCATTCACCATGATCAACTGGGACTTATCCCAAGGATGCAAGGATTCTTCAATATAGGCAAATCAATCAATGTGATACACCATATTAACAAACTGAAGGAGAAAAACCATATGATAGTCTCAAAAGATGCAGAAAAAGCTTTCAACAAAATTCAACACCCATTTATGATAAAAACCCTCCAGAAAGTAGGCATTGAGGGAGCCTACCTCAACATAATAAAGGCCATATATGACAAACACACATCCAACATCATTTTCAATGGTGAAAAACTGAAAGCATTTCCACTAAGATCAGGAACAAGATAAGGTTGTCCACTCTCGCCACTATAATTCAACATAATTTTGGAAGTTTTAGCCACAATAATCACAGAAGAAAAAGAAACAAAAGGAATCCAAATCAGAAAAGAAGAAGTAAAATTGTCACTGTTTACAGATGACATGATACTATACATAAAGCATCCTAAAGATGCTCCCAGAAAACTACTAGAACTAATCAATGAATTTGGGAAAGTAGCAGGATACAAAATTAATGCACAGAAATCTCTTGCATTCCTATACACTAATGATGAAAATTCTGAAACAGAAATTAAGGGAACACTCCCATTTACAACACTCCCAATTGCAACAAAAAGAATAAAATACCTAGGAATAAACATACCTAAGGAGATAAAAGACCTGTATGCAGAAAATGATAAGACACTGATGAAAGAAATTAAAGATGATACAAATAGATGGAGAGATATAGCATGTTCTTGGACTTGAAAAATCATCATTGTAAAGATGACTGACTGTACTATGCAAAGTAATCTACAGATTCAATGCAATCCCTATCAAACTACCAATGGCATTTTTCACAGAACTAGGACAAAAAATTTTACAATTTGTATGGAAACACAAAAGACCCTGAATAGCCAAAGCTATCTTGAGAAAGAGAAACGGAGCTGGAGGAACCAGGCTCCCTGACCTCAGACTATACTACCAAGCTACAGTAATCAAAACAGTATAGTACTGGCACAAAAACAGAAATATAGATCAATGGAACAAGATAGAAAGCCCAGAGATAAACCCACACACATATGGTCACCTTATCTTTGAGAAAGGAGGCAAGAATATAGAATGGGGAAAAGACAGCCTCTTCAATAAGTGGTACTGGGAAAACTGGACAGCTACATGTAAAAGAATGAAATTAGAACACTCCCTAACACCATACGCAAAAATAAATTCAAAATGGATTAAAGACCTAAATGTAAAGCCAGACACTATAAAAGTCTTAGAGGCAAACAAGGCAGAACATTCTATGACATAAATCACAGCAGGATACTTTTTGACCCACCTCCTAGGAGGAATGGAAATAAAAACAAAAATAAACAATTGGGACCTAATGAAACTTAAAAGCTTTTGCACAGCAAAGGAAAGCAAAAACAAGACAAAAAGACAACCCTCAGAATGGGAGAAAATATTTGCAAATGAAGCAACTGACAGAGGATTAATCTCCAAAATATACAAGCAGCTCATGCAGCTCAATATCAAAAAAACAAACAACCCAATCCAAAAATGGGCAGAAGACATAAATAGACATTTCTCCAAAGAAGGTATACAGATTGCCAACAAACACTTGAAAGGATGCTCAACATCATTAATCATCAGAAATGCAAATCAAAATCACAATGAGATATCACCTCACACTAGTCAGAATGGCCATGATCAAAAAATCTACAAACAACAAATGCTGGAGAGGGTGTGGAGAAAAGGGAACCCTCTTGCACTGTTGGTGGGACTGTAATTTGATACAGCCACTATGGAGAACAGTATGGAGGTTCCTTAAAAAACTAAAACTAGAACTACCATATGACCCAGCAATCCCACTACTGGGCATATACCCTGAGAAAACCATAATTCAAAAAGAGTCATGTACCACAATGTTCATTGCAGCTCTATTTACAATAGGCAGGACATGGGAACAACCTAAGTGTCCATCGACAGATGAATGGATAAAGATGATGTGGCACATATATACAATGGAATATTACTCAGGAATAAAATGAAACGAAATTGAGTTATTTGTCGTGAGTTGGATGGACCTGGAGTCTGTCATACAGAGTGAAGTATGTCAGAAAGAGAAAAACAAATACTGTATGCTAACACATATGTATGGAATCTTAAAAAAATGAAAAAGTTCTGAAGAATCCAGTGGCAGGAGAGGAATAAAGAAGCAGATGTAGAGAATGGACTTGAGGACATGGGGAAGGGGAAGGGTAAGCTGGGACAAAGTGATAGAGTGGCATAGACACATATACATGACCAAATGTAAAACAGATAGCTACTGCGAAGCAGCCGTATAGCACAGAGAGATCACCTCGGTGCTCTGTTCCCACCTAGAATGGTGGGATAGGGAGGGTGGGGGGGGAGATGCATGAGGGAGGAGATATGGGGATATATGTATATGTATAGCTGCTTCACTTTGTTATAAAGTGGAAGCTAACGCACCATGGTAAAGCAGTTATACTCCAATAAAGATGTTTAAATAAAAAATGGATTAAAGACCTAAATGTGGGCTTCCCTGGTGGCGCAGTGGTTGAGAGTCCGCCTGCCGATGCAGGGGACACGGGTTCGTGACCCGGTCCAGGAAGATCCCACATGCCGTGGAGTGACTGGGCCCGTGAGCCATGGCCACTGAGCCTGCGCATCCGGAGCCTGTGCTCCGCAACGGGAGAGGCCACAACAGTGAGAGGCCTGCGTACCGCAAAAAAAAAAAAAAAAAAAAAGAAAATTTAAAGAAGGGTAATAGAAAGATGGGAGAAGGGTGAAATATCTTCAGAAAAAAAGAACAAAAAACAAAGACCTGGGCTTCCCTGGTGGCGCAGTGGTTGAGCGTCCGCCTGCCGATGCAGGGGACACGGGTTCGTGCCCCGGTCCGGGAGGATCCCACATGCCGCGGAGCGGCTGGGCCCGTGGGCCATGGCCGCTGAGCCTGCGCGTCCGGAGCCTGTGCTCCGCAGCGGGGGAGGCCACAACAGTGAGAGGCCCACATACCGCAAAGAAAAAAAAAAAAAAAAAAACAAAGACCTAAATGTAAGGCCAGACACTATAAGAGTCTTAGAGGAAAACATAGGCAGAACACTGTATGACATAAATCACAGCAAGGTCCTATGTGACCCACCTCCTAGAGAAATGGAAATAAAATCAAAAATAAACAAATGGGACCTAATGAAACTTCAAAGCTTTTGCACAGCAAAGGAAACCATAAACAAGATGAAAAGACAACCCTCAGAATGTGATAAAATATTTGCAAATGAAGCACCTGACAGAGGATTAATCTCCAAAATATACAAGTAGCTCATGCAGCTCAATATCAAAAAGCAAACAACCCAATCCAAACTGTGCAGAAGACATAAATAGACATTGCTCCAAAGAAGATATGCAGATTGCCAACAAACACATGAAAGGATGCTAAACATCAGTAATCATTAGAGAAATGCAAATCAAAACCACAATGAGATATCACCTCACATTGGTCAGAATGGCCATGATCCAAAAATCTCCAATCGATGCATGCTGGAGAGGGTGTGGAGAAAGAGAACCCTCTTGCACTGTTGGTGGGAATGTGAATTGGTACAGCTACTATGGAGAACAGTATGGAGGTTCCTTAAAAACTAAAAATAGAACTACTATATGACCCAGCAATCCCACTACTGGGCATATACCCTGAGGAAACCATAATTCAAAAAGAGTCATTTACCACAATATTCACTGCAGCACTATTTACAATAGCCAGGACTTGGAAGCACCCTAAGTGTCCACTGACAGATGAATGTATAAAGGTGATGTGGCACATATATACAATGGAATATTACTCAGCCATAAAAAGAAACGAAATTGATATATCTGTAGGGAGGTGGATGGACCTAGAGTCTGTCATACAGAGTGATGTAAGTCAGTAGAGAAAAACAAACACTGTATGCTAACACATATTTATATAGAACCTAAAAAGAAAATGGTTCTGATGAACCTAGTGGTAGGACAGGAATAAAGAAGCAGATCTAGAGAATGGACTTGAGGACACAGCGAGGGGGGAGTGTAAGCTTGGATGAAGTGAGAGAGTAGCATGGACATATATACTCTACCAAATGTAAAGTAGATGGCTAGTGGGAAGCAGCCGCATAGCACAGGGAGATCAGCTCGGTGCTTTGTGACCATCTAGAGGTGTGGGATACAGAGAGGGGTAGTGAGATGCAAGAGGGAGGGGAATGTGGATATATGTATGCATATAGATGATTCACTTTGTTATACAGCAGAAACTAACACAACCGTGTAACTCAATTATACTCCAATAAAGATGTTCAAAAAAAAAAAAACGAGATAAGAGCTTTTAGGTAAAAACAGGCAAATATTGTATATTAACACATATGTGGAATCTGAAAAAATAGTATACATGATCTTATTTACAAAGCAGAAGTAGAGTCACAGATGTAGAGAACAAACGTATGGATACCAAGGCGGGGGGGATGAACTGGGAGATTGGGATTGGAATATATACACTGTTGATACTATGTATAAAATAGATAACTAATGAGAACCTACTGTATAGCACAGGGAACTCTACTCAGTGCTCTCTGGTGACCTAAATGGGAAGGAAATCCAAAAAAGAGGGGATATATGAATATGTGTAGCTGATTCACCTTGCTGTACAGTAGAAACTAACACAAGATTGTAAAGCAACTATACTGCAATAAAAATATTTTTAAATAAATCATTTAGCTTTGATTTTTTAAAAACAGTAAAATTAGAAAAGAGAAGGATATAGTTAAATGGCTTTGAGAAGCAGGCACATCAACAGCAAAGATAACACAGACAGCCTAATGATAAGGAAAGAGACCCAGGTACTCCCCAAAGAAAGCCAGTAATAGAGCTCAAAGTTCACACTGTTCTGAGGCCAATTGTCATCAGGAGCTGAAGTCTTTGAGTTCACGCTTTCTTGATGATGCTATAGTAGGTTGTTTGCAAGAAAGCCCCCACATTTTCAACCCTCCCTATATCTATACCTTATGCAATATGACCCTGCAGCAATTCCGTCAAGATGTGGCGTTTACTTCTTCACCCCCTGAAACTGAGCTAACCTCGTGACTTACTTTGGTCAAAAGAATGTAGTGGCAGTGATTATGTCAGTTCTGACAGAGGTCTCAAGAGGCCTTGTGGACCCCCGCTTCCTGAGCGCTCCTGCCACTGCCACGTGAACAAGCCTGGACTGGCCTGCTGGTGGATGAGACACCACATGGAGCAGAAATGAATCATAGTTATGACTATCTTAGGTCAGCCAGCTTCTAGCAGACCCTCCCACTGACTAGATATGCAAGAGCAAGTCCAGTCCAGATCAGCTGGGTCCAGCTCAGATAAGAAGAACCACCTAGCTGATCTGCGGATACAAATAATAAAATTATTGCTTTAGGCCACTGGATTTTGGGGTGTTTGTTACCAGGTAATAACTGACTAATGTAACTGAATTTCAGCCAATATTATCTGTTCCATAATGATGAACTTGAACCACTAGAAAAAATATTAAATTCTACCCTGATCCTCTGTTGAATAAGGCAAAGACACATGAACACATTTTAGAGATATTTCCATCTGAAATGGCCATGAAAAATACATAAAGGGAAAAAATCCAAAACCTCTTAATAACTCCAATTATCCAGTGTGGTTTATTCATGAGGTACCATATAATCTCAGTTTTGCTAGACATGAAAATCAGAATTATAGAAATGACAAATTAGAGGGTACTAGACATATAATATTTTCATGCTTTGTAAATGATCTGTTACATGGCTCCAATATGCATTTAAACTCTAATCTAACTTTTTGAAAAATCTACCTTTCAAGCAAATTTTCAGAAACACATCATATGATACAAAGAACACTTTAGTATCTGGACTCCATGCCAACCAGGGCCTGCCTGGAGGAACTTTTGTGCCAAATCTGTGAAAAGCTAATTTGACTAAATACCCTAATATATTCTAGGGGAGTCATGAGGCTATTCTAAGAGAAGTAGGGCATTGGTGAGCATCTGCTGGAGATGCCTTTTTCCTTTGGGGGAAGACCTGGGATAGACAGAAAATATTATGAGTTAAGTCGCCAGCTGGGAACTACTCAATCCCTTATGTAATAGGGAAGAGCAAATCTGACTCCATGTTGGATCTGTTTCTTTTTCTTTAACCTTTCTGCTCTGTGGCCTGTGCTTAGTCATGCTGGCTCTGCACCTTTTGTAAAAGAATGTTGCCTGTAGCCTGAAATATACAAGATAACCTTTTCTCAGGGCTCTGACCTTTAAGAGTCCATTCATACAGAGATAAAAAATGGCAGAACAGAGAATAACATTTGTCTTGTTGGAGGTTTAGAGCAACATGGTGACCTGACCTACACGGACAGCTGCAAGAACAAAGGATTTCTGCACCAAGAAGTTTGCAAGAACCAACCACCCTCCTCCCCTTTTTTAGTACAAAAGAAGCCTGAATTCTGACTGGGTTAAGACAGTTTTGGGGGACACTAGTCTGTCATCTTCTCGGTCTGCTGGCTTTCCGAACGAAGTTATTATTCCTTGTCCCAACAACTCATCTCCCAAGTTATTAGCCTGTCGTGTAGCAAGCAGAATGAGTTTGGACTTGGCAACACTTATAGACTCAAAAAGTATTTCCTGAGCACCTATTATGTGTCTGGTTAGACAGTGTTAGACACTAATATATACAGGGATGACTAAGACAGCTCCTGTCCTTGAGGAAATGTGATGTCTTTAAAGAGACCAACAAGTCTGAGTCAGGGATCTAAGTGTCAAACAAAAGACCTGCAGTCAAATATCAACATACAACAAAAGATACTTTTTTTAACCTCATGCCTCAACTCATCAGGGTGCTCTTGGAATGCTGTGGTAAGAAGGTTTCTGAGACCCTATCCCAGCTCATTAAAAAACATGCAACGGTTGGTCAATAATGTAATATACGGGTAAGGGAATGTGATGTGGTGACACAGGTAATTTTAAAGCAAATATATTTAACAAATATATTGTATTATTCTCCTTTGTGAATACATTACATGAGGTACTGCTATGAGCTAGGTGTTGTGCTAGTCACTGGGAATATGCTGGTGAACAAAACTTACATGTCCCTGCCTTCACAGAGATTACAGTCTAGTGTCATATCTGTCATACTGCCTCTAGGGCAAGGTGTGATAAAATGCAAGGGCTTCAGTAAAAATAAGAGACTTCTCAGACCACTTTACATAGAGAATTGGTAATGGTATGAAAATACTTTTTGCTGCTTTAAAATTTCATGCTAGTTTTTTATGGTATGCCAGTAGTAGGGGCATGAATATTTTAAATGAATATAATATTAGTAATGACAAGAACTACAACCTAGTGTTTATGGAAAACTTACTTTGTGTCAAGTGCTTAAAATATGTTATCACTGAATGTTCACGACACACCAATCATCCCCATGTGGGAAGCTGGGACCTAGCAAGGTTAAAGTATCTCTTCAAGGTCACCCAGCTCCTGAATTGCAGAGATCGGATTTACATGCACAACTTTCTGATTCACAGCCCAGACTCTTAATCAGTAGGCCATGCTATCTTGAATGACATATTCTTTTTTTTTTTTTTTTTTTTTGCGTTATGTGGGCCTCTCACTGTCGTGGCCTCTCTCGTTGCGGAGCACAGGCTCCAGACATGCTGGCTCAGCGGCCATGGCTTATGGGCCTAGCCGCTCTGCGGCATGTAGGATCTTCCTGGACCAGGGCACGAACCCGTGTCCCCTGCATCGGCAGGTGGACTCTCAACCACTGCGCCACCAGGGAAGCCCTTGAATGACATATTCTTGACATATGCTGGTTAAACCTAATATAATATTTCATATCTAATCTAATACTAATGATGAAGAGTTCCAAAGGAATGACCCTAACACCCACATGCATATTAAAATATGTTTTCCTAAGCTCTTCAGCAAGCTGTGAGATCTCCTTTCTCTAAGTATCTTGCATGTCCCTCTCCTGGAGTATTTATTGTGGTCTGTATACAATACAGATATTTGTGTTTATACCACCAACCCTTCTCTACACGCATACACTCATGCCACCCTGCACACACACACACACACACACACACATACACACACACACATGCACACATACACAGTTATCTTGATACAGTAAACCCTTAAGGGCAGGATCTGCTTCTCGTATGCTAACATATGCCCCATGGGGGTGTAGCACAGTCTTATACAGAGCACAGACATTCGATCAATATGAGTTGAATTAAGGCACGACCCTTCCCACCTTAGCTAATATCATCTTTCAGCCAGCAACAGACTGCCTAAAAGTTATAATAAATCAGTCTCTACAAGTCTGTCCTCCATGGCACACTAGTGGAGCACATGAGGAGTTCTACATAAACAGGATACCACGATCAAATATCTTTGGGAATCTCAACATAGTGATAGACCGCCTCTCTTAGAGATTAGCAATGCAGGTTAGCATATTAAGGGCACCAAGAAATCCCACAATAAACTGTTTTATACTAAGTAACATTTTGATGGACCTCTTGGTTCACATAACACAGAGGAACAGAACATGATAATGACTCTAGAAGGACGATCGAGAGATCAAAAGTATCAGAAGATTCTGTTTTGCCGTCGTGTAACCAGGGAAAATTCATTCTTCCTCAATTTTACTCTTTGAGTTATCCTCAGGAGATGTAGATTTTGCCATATTATGACAAGTTTTCCTGACCTTCTAGGCTAGGTTTAGAGACCTCTTTAGCTCATCACTGTAAGCCCAATGTCAAGCACAGTGATTGGATGTAGATGTTAAGTGTTAAACATTTACTGAATAATTGAAAGTTTGGATGTTTTCTCATTTCCTGAATATGCTGCATAAAGTGTGGCAAAGATAATATAATATCAGTATTCTGGAACCAAAATGATCACTTCCCCCTTTACACGGTATCTTTTCTTAAGGCAGCTGATTTGTGGGGTAACTTGTCAATAATTTAAATTTCCCACGAAATTTTATTGACAAGCCATTTCCTCCATACCCAGGTAAAGGGTAACGGGGATCCCTGCCATTTGTTATATAATTCTATCAGCATGACTACCTAAATACTATAAAGTGACACATGCATGGGTGTCATTGGTTATATAATTTTATCAGCGTGACAATTTAAGTACTGTACAGTTAATATATGCTCCTGTTGAAGGCTCTCAATTTGCTTCAGGTTAGAATACAATACTTGAGATTTTTGAATCCAAAACAGTGAACTGTTTTAACATCAAACTCCTGCTTAGGTCCCAAAACAACCATTTTAATAATGGACTCTGTTTTAATTCTACTTAATACTTAATTCTAGTGAAATGCTGTCCAGTTGTCCTCAAATTTTCAAGATATGGTACTTGGGATAGATGTATACATATATAATAACAAGAATAATACTAATATTACCTAATACTTACTAAATGCTTACTGTGTGCTGGGAATGATGCTGAGTGATATATATACCTTTTCTAGTTTGACCCTCACTTTATGATGTAGACAGTATGATTTTACTCTTTGATGATGGGAAAATTGAAGCAACTATCTTGAGTTTACGATAAATGCCAGAGTCAGGATTATGAACCCCAGAGTCCAATTTGTAATTCCTTCTACAAATATATACAGTCATTTTCCTTGTACAAATATTTATTGAGTACCTACTCTAATCAAGACATTGCTCTGTATCCTGGGAATAAACAATAAACCAATAAACAAACAGAAAGTCCCTGGGCTTCTAGAGCTTACACTTTAATCAAGATAGACAGAAACTTAAGCATAGGCATGTATGTGGCAAAGATGGCTGAAAGTCCATCAAAACATTTACTTCCTCTTTCATAGAACGGGTTTGTCACTGGGAAGCAGTTGTTCAGCCAGGACTAAAATCTCAGCTCCTGGGCTTCGCTGGTGGCGCAGTGGTTGGGAATCTGCCTGCTAATGCAGGGGACACAGGTTCGAGCCCTGGTCTGGGAAGATCCCACATGTCGCGGAGCAACTAGGCCCGTGAACCACAACTACTGAGCCTGCGTGTCTGTAGCCTGTGCGCCGCAACAAGAGAGGTCGCAATAGTGAGAGGCGTGCGCACCACGATGAAGAGTGGCCCCCGCTTGCCACAACTGGAGAAAGCCCTCGCACAGAAACGAAGACCCAACACAGCCATAAATAAATAATTAAAAAAAAAAAAAACAACTCAGCTCCTCTTGCATATAGATATGGCCATGTGACTATTTCTTGCCAATTGAATGTGAGCTAAAGAGACTTGTGATCCTTTTCAACAAAGGCTTCAAGGAATCAGGTATGGGGTGCAATACCCACTTCTCTTTTTTGTTCTGTGATCTGAATGAAGACAATAATAATAATGAAGTCCTGAGAGATAAAGGAGCTTTCACAGGGAATCTGCCTGAGTTTCTAAATCACTACTTGGAGGAAAGATGCTTGCCAACCAGGAAGACATATCCTGGACTGCTCTGTGAGTGATAATAGCCATCTATGGGCTAAGGCATTACAATGCGAGGTCTGTTTGTTAAAGCAGCTAGCACCATCCTAAAGAATATAGAACGTGGTGGTTTGATTTGGGTGCTGCCATGAAAATAACCTAAACATGTGGCATTGATGTAATGGCCAAGCACTGAGTGGCACGGAACAGATATCATAGGCTAGAAATATGAAGATCCACAATACACAGTTACAAAATACTTGAGAACACTGTTGCCTACAACAGCTGGGAAGGCTGACCAAGCATCTACTTAGCCTACAGCTCCAAGGGGCATTCCTTCTGAGTATTAGTTTGTATTGGGTTATAGTTACTGCTTTTTCCAATGTACTAGAAAAAACTAAAAAGCTCAGGCGAAAGGTGACTGCTTAGTAAACAGAAACTAAAGGACTTGCTGGGATGGAGAGACAAATGATCAATGACCATAAATATGAGGAGATGAAAATAAAAAACGAGGACAAATGCTTATTAAAAATTCTAATTTAAACAAATAGACTCCACTAGAAACAAAAATATGATTATGAGTATTGCTTTCCAACGAATACATATTGTTTCAGGAGGCTGTCATAAGACCAAGGGTGAGAGGCATGGGTTTGAGGAAGCAAAGAACCAAAGCAGTTTTAAAAAGCATATATAGGAAAAAAAGCCACGGATAGGGAAACAGACACACAACGCTGATCAAAAGCAAATAGATTTAAAGGCTAATAAGTTTTGAGGGAACTTTATTGCCAAAGAAACCATGAGTCTGGTCTTTAAAAAGCCTTGGATTCTCAAATCCTTAAAGCAATCCTTGATCTCCCAAAGGTCTCCCATGAGCAAGAAGCAAGTTGCAAAAATTGCACCGACTCTAAGGAAGACCAACTCCCAAAGCTCACTGCAGATGTGACCAGGGAAGAAACTGAGCAAGGAAGAGCTTCTGAGAAGGCAAAGCAAAGAACCACAGAGAACAATGGAGAAGGGAGTTCCTCCTAAATGCAGTCTAGGTTCTAACCAGGGAACTTCCTTCACTGGAAAAGCAGAGTCTTCAAAATCCCTGTCCCAAAGATTCTCTCATTGTTCTGGACTATTGACTCTGTGCTTCTCAATCTTCCCTTTACTGAATGGGACTTGTGGTGTACACATATTGTCCCTGTTCTACCATTTATTTAGGGGTGGGAGAATAATAGCTCATCTTTCAATTAAGTCATCAGAACATGAGGAACCATATCAGGACTTGATGGAAAGAACTGAGCATGACTCAGAGATTCTGGACGTTGAGATGGATGTAGTATCTGAAAGGGGGTCTGGGTTGTCTGGCTTGGAGAGGACGTGAGTTATGCTCTAGGTGGAAAGAAAAAAACAAAAAGGCCATGCAAAGAAATTTATGTTCAGAGGAGCAGGTGTGGCAGACATGTCAAATGGCCAACAAAATCTGCATCTCTCCTTCCGTAGTATATTTTTTGGTGGTGAGCAGCTTGCCAGTTAGGAACTCAATGTCATCACCTCCACTGCCCTGCAAGTAGGTAAGGCCACGTGACTAGTTATCACCAAAATAATCTGAACAGAAGTGATATGGGCCAGTTCTGGGCCAACCATTTTAGGAAGTGAGCATGCTTCCCACACACTCATTTTCTCCTTCTGCTGACTTCAGTCTTGGGAGAATTAGCAGAGCTACAAGATGAGAGGCATCTGGGTCCCTGAAGCCTCACAGGAAGCAGAATGGTCAGCCAAACAGGAACACTTACCTTCAACTATTACGCGAGCAATAAATTAACTTCTGTAGTGTTAGAACTAGGATATTATTGGGGGATCTCTTTATAACTACCACTTAGCCTACCCTAAATAATTCACCATCCATACATAAGATTCCAAAGAGTGACGTTCTAGGAAAAAAACAAAACAAAACAGGGTGATGGATGGAACTATATCCCAATTAGTTGGGGCGACTTACTGAAACACGAAGATTAGAGAAGGTCTCTCTGAAGAAGTTACATTTTAGTTGAAAAAGGAATAGTCTGGCAATATCTACGGGACAAGCATTTGGGGTAAAAATTATACCACATACAATTTTTAAGGTAAAAACCAATTTTACAGTTTTTTTGTTTTTTGTTTTTTGTTTTTCCAATTTTACAGTTTTAAGGAGGAACAAAAAGACCAGTGTGGAAGACACAGAGAGAGAAAAGGGAGCGAGACAGGGCTAGCTGGTATTTGGGTCTTACTGGCTTGGTGAGAAGATTAGATAGATTTTAAGTCTAACAGGAAACTTTTGGAAGGTTTTAAGCTAAAGGATGACATAAATGATGTAGTTCATTCTTCCGGCTGCATGGAGAATGGCTTTAGGGAGGCAAGAGGGAAGGATGAGATCAGACAGGAGGCTACCGCAGGACGAGGCCTGGGGGGATGGTGGATTCTGAATGGGTAGTGGTGTTGATGGTGCGATGTAGCAGGTTGGGCTGTATCTTGAAGCTAGAGCTGAAATAGCATGAATATGGATATTGTGGGTGAAGAAAATATCCATAGATCAGATATTATGGATGAAGAAAAAATGAAAAGCCAATGATACTTATATTTTTGACCTGAAAAGCTAAGTGGATGGTGGTGTTCTTTACTGAGATGTGAAAATTGAGGGAATATTCAGTTGATTAGGTATGAGAAAACTAGAAATTGTGTGTGTATTTTTATCAGAGTGCTGCCACACGTTATGTATTAAATATCAACTTTGAATACAAGTATGCTAATACACGCTTGTTTTGCTTTCAGGTCACCCCTATTATAATAAGAGAGGGCTGCTTACTTTTGGAGGTTTTAAATAAATATATCACATCTCCCTTCTCCTCCTAAATTTGAAATCGACTGAGAAAAAAATCCAGGGAGCAACTGTATGGAGATCTAAATATCACTTGTATAAAGGACGATGCTGATTAGAGAATACAAATTTAGACCCTCAACTAAGTACCCTGACTAATTCTAAGCCCCACTTCCTTCCCTGTCACAGGTAGCTCTGAACAAAAGCATGCCGACACTGTAGGGAAGCCCATAAACACAGAACCTGGAACACATCGTCAATGCATGCTTTCTGAGAAACAAGCCCAGAAGGGCCTGAGCCACACATACTTAGATTATTCCCCCAACTCCACCTCCAGTCAGTAAAGTCTGTCCTGAGAAGAGTGAGGCAATAGATCAGGAGTTCAGGACATGCTACCTACACAGAAATACAGAGAGAAGGGAAAGGAGTTTCTCTCTTAAAACAAAGACAAATAAGTGAATGTTACTGACGTCTGGAAAACATCCATACAGGATACAATGGGGACAAAAGAAGGGAATTTTCAACGGATGGATGTCATTTCAAAGATGAATGAACATGTCCTCAATGGCCTTTGCCTTTACACTTTCAAACCCAGTTCCTGGAATTCAGGAACAGATCGAAGCAAAATTGAGATTTTACCTTATTTCAGGTAGTAAAAGAAGAAGGAAAAAAAAAAAAAAAACTGGAAGAGAGGAAAAAAAAGAAAATGTCTTGTCCATTAGTTGGATTTGGAGTGAAATTCTGTTTTCCTGTTTTCCAATCTCATATTACATGGGTGGCTCCTACCCAGAGGGAAGAAATGCCTCCAGCTTAAAAAATTCCAGCTCACATTCCATCACTGCCATCACATCTCCCATGCTCCCGGATGAGTTACTGACAGAACTGGTAATTCCATCTGAGGACTTTGTTCCCGGGCCTTTCATCTTATTCTTTCTTGACTAACCATCTTCCCTGAGGGATTAAAGAGTAAAACTATTAAAAAACAGTGCACGCAGAGGAAGGAGATAGGCTGCACAAAATGCTGTTCTTGGCCACCAGGCTAGCTCAAAGCTCCTTACTTCCCTTTAAATTTAGGTTTAATCTGCGGACTGAAAAGGCATTGCTCTGAGGTGCCTTCCCCACACTTCCCAGGCTCTGCTGTGCGTTGGGGGGTACCACATTTCACAGATTCCCTTCCCGATGTAGGACTACCCACTGTCAGGCACCTGTAGAAGACTAGAGATGTAGAAGGAAGGGGGAAACTCCGGCAGCTACTGGACTTCTTCCAGAGTTTGGTCCCACAGGACAGCTGTTCTCTCTGTAGTCCCAACCCTGAATGGCAGCTCCCAATACGGCACTGGTTCCCACCAGGTGGTCTCTGAGAACATGAAGCTTATGTAACTTCATGACACACAGTGTCTAAAATATTTACCTGCTGGCCTTTCGCAGAACATGTCTGCTGACTCCTGCAATAAATAAAACAAGGCCCTCTGTCGAGAGGCCCAGGTGGGCTCTGTGATCCAATCAGTCTAGACCAGCATTGTCCAGTAAAAACATGGTGTAAGCCACCTTGTAACTTTACATTTTCTAGTAGCCACATTCCAAAAAAGAAACAGGTTCAATCGATTACAAAAATATACCTTATCGAAGCCAATGTATCCTATAATCGTTTCAACATGTTATTAATATAAAAAGCTGTTGAGCTATTTTACATTATTTTGAGTAGTGAGTCTGCAAAGTTCAGGGTGGACTGCATACTTAAGCACATTTCACTTTGGATGCTCCATTTTCCTTACAAATACTTGATCTCTACGGAGACTTCATAAAATTTACAGTTGAAAAAGTAGATTCACACTACACACCTAGCAGAATGGATAAAACAAAAAATAGTGACAACACTAAATGCTGGCCAAGATGCAGAGAAACTGGCTCACGCATACAATGCTGGCAGAAATGCAAAACGGTACGGTGACCCTGAAAACAATCTGGAAATTTCTTAGAAAACTAACATGCACCTACACCACGATATGGCCTTGCACTCCTGGGTATGTATCCCAGTTAAATAAAAACATGTTCACACAAAAACCAGTATGCAAATGTTTGTGATAGCTTTAGTCATAATAGCCTGAAACTGGAAAAACTGCAGATGGCTTTCAGCAGGTCAGTGGTTATGCAAACAGTGACGCAACCCAAACCATGAACTATTACTTAGCAATAAAAAGGAGCTAGCTATTGAAACATGGAACAACATGGGTGACTCTCAAATGAATTAAGCGAAAGAACCCAGGCTCGAAAAGATGCTTAGTATATGATTCCATTTCTACAGCATTCTTGGAATGACAAAATTATAGAAATGAAGAACAGATTCGTGGTTGCCAGGGTCAGGGCTGGGGGAGGTGTGGAGAGATGTGGGTGCGACTAGAAAAGTATAAAAGGGCACGTGAGGGACCCGTGTGGTGATGGAAGTGCTCTGAGTCTACATCATTGGCAATATCCTGCTTATGGATCTGGTGCTACAATTTTGCAAGATGTTATCATTGGAGAAACTGGGTAAAGGAGACGGGATTTCTCTGTCCTATTTCTTACACTTGCATGTAAATCTACAAAATAAAAAGTTTAATTTTAATGAAAGTAGATTCACATAACCGAGGCTCTGCAATAACTGAAAATCTTTCAATAACTCAAATGTCATTTTTTTAATTTAAAAAATTAATTAAACTTAAAAAAATTCCATCTTTAGTCACTCTTGCCACATTTCAAGTACACAATAGCCACACGTGTAGCAAGTGGCCAAAGTATTACACAGAGTGACTCTAGATCCTCTTTTGGGGCTAGAATGGCTAAAAACAGAGCCAACTTTGAGGCATTAGAGAGGAAAATGGCCACACAATACTATTCCCAGAAAGCACGCTTCCTGCAAAGAAACACACATTTCTGCTCTAAGTACTCTGCAGTTCCAAAAGAGGTAATGAAACCTCCATGGTATTAAAAAACTAACCTTATAGAGAGGCATTGTTCTCTAGACAGTTCCTCAGCCAGCTAACAGGATGTTGTCTCCTAGACAAGATGTGCCTTTCCTCCTTAAACTCACATGTTTGAAAAACATGAATAAGATAAATAAAAGTGAATTATTTTAGATTACAGCTTTCCCCGCCAACCCCTATTTCTGCATCAACAATGGAGTTTAGCATGATGAGCGCTGATGACACACGTTTACAAGAAGCTGACACTCAGCTCAGAAGGTCCCTGTCTTTGACAAGCTGACAGATGACATTGGAAGATGAAATGTAATTGTGACTCCTCCAAGCACTGGCTGCCCACCACGCAGAAGGACCATGGGAAACAGGGCGGGGGGATGGTCTCTGTTAATGGACCGCTAGAGAGGGATGTGCAGGGTTCAGGGGCTCTGCTCTCCTTGGTGACCACTGTGGTTAGATTCTCCAGGAAATAATGGGGAGCCTGGCACAGCTTCATGTGCTGTTCTGCTTATGTGTGTTCCCAATGGTGGGGCCTTGGGTGCCCTAAGTGCCTTTTAAATGGACAGTAACAGATCACACTGCGAGAAAATCACCAGGAACAATGGTCTAAAGGGATTGCAGCAGCTGATCAGTTCCGGAAAGAAGTCAACAGACCCTCATTCTATTGAGCAAGATCCCCCACCATCTGGACCTTTCTGCCTGCTGGCTTTATGTGCCTCCACCCTCCACTCATGTTGGTTTAACTTGCTTCCTTCCTTCAGAATCCCTCCTGGTTGACCCCTATAGCTTTGCTCAGGCTGTCCCTCTGTCTACACCAGTTCCCTTTACTTAAAAAAAAATTTTTTTTGTCTTTATTTTTTTTTAAATTGAAGTATAGCTGATTTACGATTTACAATGTTGTGTTAGTTTCAGATATACAGCAAAGTAATTCCTATATATATATATACACACACACATATGTATAAATCTATTCTTTTTCATATGCATTTCCCTTATAGGTTATTACAAAATATTGAGTGGAGTTCCCTGTGCTATACAGTAAGTCCTTGTTGGTTATCTATTTTATATACAGTAGGGTGTATATGTTAACCCCAAACTCCTATTTTATCCCTCCCCACCCTTTCCCCTTTGGTAACCGTAAGTTTGTTTTTTGTGTCTGTGAGTCTACTGCTATTTTGTAAATGAGTTCAGTTGTATCTTTTTTTAGATTCCACATGTAAGTGATACATGATATTTGCCTTTCTCTGTCTGACTTACTTAGTATCATAATCTCTAGTTCCATCCATGTTGCTGCAAATGGCATTATTTCATTCTTTTCTATGGCTGAGTAATATTCCATTGTATAAACAGACCACACTGTTATTCATTCATCCACCAATGGACACTTAGGTTGCTTCCATGTCTTGGTCATTGTGAAGAGTGCTGCTGTGAACGTTGAAGTGCATGTATCTTTTCAAGTTAAGACTTGACATAAATCCCATTTACTTTTTTTTTTTTTAACCCATTTACTTTTATTAGGGTCTCATTCCTCCATTAAAGTCCAGGTAAAACCACACCTCCTAGAAATACAACCTCACTGTAAATGATCTTGCCTTCTGCAAGATTTCCATTGCTAATAATAACAGCAGCATTTCATTGGGCAACTATCTGTTCCCAGTTCTGCGGCTGGCAATTTCATACTCCCTAACTTAATCCTCATACACTTACTGGGTGTGAATTATTACCATTTTCCAGACAGGTAAACTGAGGATGTGAGCTATCAAGTAGCTAGCCTAAGGTCACACAGAAGGTGACAATCAGAACCAGTATTCAAACTAAATCTGTTTTTCTGTCTCCAAAAAACTATACTTTTATCTCTGTACTATTCCATTAACTCAGGACACAGTCATTTAATCAGACCATATTTACAGAGCATCTGATAGACGCCAGGCCCTGAGCTAGGCTCTAAGGACACAACAAATAATAACTTAATGATGTTCATAATACAATCATATAAGTGCATTTGGTGAAGAAACGTACAAAGAATTATAAGGCTTCACAGAAATATGTCATTTATGGCGGGTTTGCAAGATGTATGAAAGTTTACCAGGTGGAAAGGACCTGGCCAAACGCATGGCATGGGGGTGGGAAGATGCAGGGCAATACAGTCTACACCGAAAAAATGCATGTGCAAAGGCAAAGAATTAGAAAAGTCCACAGAGCGCTGCAAAATAATTCAGCAGCATGCTAGAAACACTGTCAAGGACAGGTTATAAAGGCTTGCTTTGTCACACACAGGAGCTGCAAGGTATTCTGTGGGTAACAAAGCCACAGAAAAGGATTTTTCAGCAGAAGGTGATCAGAACACATTGGCATCCCTTTCATTTATTCATCAAGTATATATCGAGTACCAAGTATTGTGCTGAAATTGGAGACATAAAGAAGAGTTTTCAGTTCAGTGGTGGAAAGAATCAAATAAATAAACAATTAGAGAAAAACAGGGTAACTCCTGGACAGAGGTGTGGGCAGGATGATACGCAGCACAGAGGATTGGGCACTGGTTAGAATGGCAGGAGGTGACAAGTGTCGGGAATGGCTCCCTGGAGAAGATGTCACACTGGGGGTGGCTGGAGGATGGACTGGAAGGTGTTAGTTGGGGGATACAATGAGGGAATTGAAACTGTAATGAGAATATATTTGAGAGTTATTTCATAAAAATTATTAAAGTATTTAGCGGCTTGCTGGAGGGGGGCAGGGACAGGGCAGAAGTAGAGAGAAGAATAGAGCTTGTGACTAAAATCTTTAGTCCACTGAGGTTATGGGAAGGCAAAGTACGGGGAACAGAAAAAGCAGTAAGTTTGCAGAGAAAAGAGTCTGCATTCAGTATTGTACACAATAAGAGAAAACTGTCAATAATTCACAAACAGGACAAACAAAAAGAGAATCGAATAGAAAAAAAATATTGGAAAGAATAAATGGAAAGTCAGATAACAATAACATCATACTTATGTTAATTTATGTTATGTTAATTTTTAATACTAATTATTGCCTTATTTAGCAATAATGGTAAATATTGAGCCATCTCACTTATCCAAATAGTACATGTTTGAGCTTACTAAAATAATAAATACTATTTTATTTGCTTTCTTGCTCTATAGGCTAAGCCTCTTGCTTATCCATGAATGCCCTGCAACTTTGTAACCTGCACTTTTAAGTATACAATGGAGTCTTCTAGAAGCTATATTTTGTTTGATGACAGCATCACCCACCCTGAGAGCATAAATGAGTGCTTATGCATCCTTGTGTGTTTCCAAATTTTTTCAATGTTTAGAGTATAGCTACATACATTTCCAGAGATGAACTCAGCTTGTTTTCAGTACTACTACTGTGCTCTTATGACATTTCTTTGGTTCTACCTGCTATCATCTTTGTAACCTCATTACCTACCAATAAATCATTGTTTTGAAATCATAAAAATGTTCTTCTGCCTACATGGAAACACAATAAGAGGTAAGTATACTGTGTTGCCTTATTTTACAATATTTTAAAATATTTTTTGAAATTTTTCCAAAGCTTAAAATTTTATCTGCGTGCTATAATTTGAATTTAATAATATTTTATTCTAAAGTGAAACAAAATGCATTTATAATGCATTTTCCTTACAGTTTAAGGACAGATTGCTGTTTTTTAAAAAAAGAGAGAACTCTGAAGACTCACTTTCTCAGTGCACAGCAACAGAGATCTACATCTAAAGATGTTGGAAAAGATCAGAGCTCTTGACTGAAGAAAGGGGAGAATCTACTCCAAAGAAAGTTAGGATGAAAATAAGACAGAAAATCTCTTCGGCCTCATAGATGTTGATAATTTCTCTTGTTGAGTCTCATAAACCAGAAACTTTGGAAATAGATTTATAACAGTGCAAGCTAAAATGCAGCATTAATTTTTAATCCACTTCTCGGGATTTAAAGAAAAAGGAATTGGATATACCTTTCTGATGAGATATTTGGAAGTTAAAAATGGTTTTCTGCAGCTTTTCAAACTAGAAGTGAAAAAGCCACAGAAGCGTCTTACGGGGTAAGACGTCGTATTGCACCGAGAGGAGAAGGGCCCACAACACCTGAGGGACTAATAAGGCCTGTACAATTGACAGAACGTAAGGGATGCCCTGAAGTCAAAAGTTTGAGAACCAGGAATCTACACTTCAGCTGCCTCCTCTGCTTTGCTCTTCCACTTGACAGTCTGACTCACACATCAGCATCTGCCCCTTCCAGCCCAAAGGTTGCCCCTCTAACACTGAGATAACACCAGGCCCCTGTGATAACGGAGGATGAGGGTACCAGAGCTGACCTCCATGTCCTGCCTCGGTTCACATCATACAAGCCAGCCGTTTGCCCACACTCTCCCCCTCCTGCATAAGAGCTGGCCATCCTGGCCCTCCTGTTCTCTCAGAGGTATGTGTCTCTCTTCTAAGCTCTTCCCCAAATTGGTTCCATCCCTGCTAATAATTAATTTTTTCTTACAAAAAGAGACAGACAGACAGAAAACACACAGAGCCTTCTCTTTCAACTCCAGTTTTGCCTCAAGTTACTATTACATTTTTTTGGTTTTCTCTCTGGTTAATAACAGTGGACACATACTACAAGTCCACAGTCTCTCATCCACATGCTAACAGTACAGAAAGCTGTGAAAAGAAATGATTTGGCAACTCATTTGAGGGCCACACCTGATCTTCGAATTTGGCAGTAAAATCTGATGGGAAGTGCTGCCTGAAGTGAACAGTCATATTCTGCTGTGGAAACATCACTCTGGTTGGGTGGTACAGTGCACTGAGTGAGGGGATTGTAACATAAAGTGTACATGCGCTCTATTACATTTTCAGAACATCTGCATTTTGAAAAACATCTGGCCCCAAGCATCTTGGGGAAAGGACTGTAAACAGGCACTATCTTTCATATCAATCTCAAGATTTAGGAGCAAATGCAAAAGTATTTACACTCTGTCTTTGATTAATACAGAGGCTGATACGAAACACCAGTGGTTTCCGATTTAAGAAGCCTGTCTATAGAACTGTGGTCTAATTCACACGGCAGGATGACATGAAGGTACATTAACATGTCTAGACACTCTTCATATACCACTTAATATTCTCAGAGGATGTCTCCTTGTGTAAGGACAGAGAGTTGCCTTAAGGAAATAAACCTTGGTGATTCCCATGAGAATCAACAGATATAAAGAGAGAAATAACTATGGCCATTCTCCCTGCCAGGAGCCTCGCAGATCAGTTTTCCCAGAAAGGTGGGTGGACTAGTGACAGCGTTTCACACTCAGATGTCAACGTTTGTCCAACTTAGCATGGAGGTAAGAGTATATGCACCCTCATTCCAAAAAGAGGGCAAAATTGAAGCTCTCTAAAACGTGTAGTTCGAGAGAGATGGTGACGTTTGTCAAAAACGTCTCCCAAAGTCTCCTGGATACTATATTCTTCTATACCCTGAGACTCTCATATTTGTTGCTATTCTTTAGGAAATAAAAATAGGGCTACCTGCTTGCAAAAAGCTGCTGCTAAAAATTCATTTTTATTATTAGGTGGTTAGGAAAACTCTCAAGGGTCTCTTTTATCTAGGTGTTCACTCAACAAATCTTTATCAGTCTTTGGAAGGGAAACAGCAGCAGAGGTAATACTGCAGGCTCTGAGGTGTGTCTGGCTGAGCAGGAATCCTCTTCAGTGACTTTAGGACATGACTTAACCATTCTGAGCCTGTATCCTCACATATGAGATTATTGCCTACCTCAAAGCGTCCTTGTGAGGATGACATGTGATTTTCTACGTAAAGCATTTAGCAGAGTGTCTGACACATAGTAAGCATTCAACAAACGCTACAGTAGCAGAATATGAACACTTGGGTACCTTTATTATGCACATTTAATTCCTCTGTTTTACCATTCACTACTGTGCTAGAAGAAAGGAACACAAATATTTCCACTTCTCTTCATCTGCCAGGCGGTTTTGATGATTAAGCCCTCCCTGATCTCAAGGGAAGGGGAACTGATGGTTGTGCCACGAGTTTAGATTCTGAACTTTACAGGACACCGAAGTCTACTTTGGAAAGAAAAAGAGAGTGGCTGGTGTTAGGGAAGAGATAAAGAGTCAGAGAAGCAGGAGGCAAAGACAGGTTTCCTGAAACTAGAAAGAAACTTTAAAGTACGAGTAATGGTACAAGAGAGGTCTTGGATTCTAGAATAATCAGGGCTCAGCTCTTATGACACTGACTGTACCCAGGGAGGCAAAAATTACCTTCAAGGAATGAAAAATGGCATGACAAAGGAAGAATGAAGTTCATATGGAATTTCATATGAAATATGGGATGTCAAGGGAGGTGACTGGGAAGGCCTTGAGGTACCCATCCTCACCAATGATTTCCAGCGCCATTCATGACACTGAAGCACCAGAAAGCTGCAGAAACAATGGACGTCTCAGCAGTAACCTCTGTGGACACATGAGAGATAAGGGATAACTAGAAAATGTCCAATGTTACGGCACAGCCAAGTCTAACCAAGTTGAATTTCCTAATAGTCCACCAGAGTAACTCAGAGTTAAAAGATATGTTGACTCGTAGCAATAAATAAAGGCCACATTTCTTGGATACCTGGTTCTTAGAATGAGACTGACATCCTCTACTTCAGTTATCATCATTATGATGCTGTACTCCTATCTGTGATAGATGCTGGGTATACAGGAGTGAGCAAGTCACTGCCCGTGGGAGTTCATAGTTTAATAAGGGAAACAGAGACTTTAAAAGTAATTTTAATAAGCAGTGGTGATATGATAGACAAAGTAGAAGATAAAAGCGGATTCAAGGGAACAGAATCAAGCCCAGGAGTCAGAAAAGGCCTCTCTGAGGGAGTGCAGGTAACACTGAGCCTGGAAATGTGAGGAGTTAGGCAGGTGAAGTGCTCCAGGCTGAGAGAACGGTGTGGTCAAAGCTCCAGAGACAAGAAGTAAGAGCATGATGTAGGTAAGGAAACAGAAGATATCTAGTGAGACTACGGCACAGAAAGCAAGGAGAAAACGGCTTGAGATGAGGTCTGAGGGCGGCAGAGTTCTGATCATGGGGGGCCAACCTCCCTGAATGACTGTGATGAACTGACCAGGGCAGGTCCCGGTTGGGTCAGGGCAGCCCTTGTTGTCATGACCATGAAAATCAGCTAAAGCCCTGAGGGAGCAGATGAGGGAGAGGCAGATGTGAAGCAGCCTGGATGGGGAGCAGTAAAGGAGGACCAGAGAAGACGGGGCAGAGCATCAGAGAGCTGGATGTGGTGGCAGTGTATAAGTATTTGTGTGGTATGTTTTCCTGTAAATTAATGAGAGCGTTAAATGGAAATTAATTAGGGAATATCCTCTCCCTGACTGGATAGAGAACATTTCCAGGCCAGGGTACTGATATGAACTGAATGTTTGTGACCTCCCTAAAATTCCTATGTTGAAACCCAAATCCTCAATGTGATAATATTAGGAAGAGGGATTTGGGGAGGGAATTAGGGTTAGATGAGGTCATAAGGATGGGGACTTCATGATGGGATTAGTGCCCTTAAAGGAAGAGACCAGTGAGCATTCTCTCTCTCCCTCTCCCTCTCTCTGGCTCTGTCTCTCTCACTCTTTCCCCACACCCCCCATCCCCCCTTGTCATGTGAGGGTATAGACAGAAGGCAGCCACTCACCAGCCAGGAAGCTGGCCCTCACCAGAACTCAAACACACTGGCTCCTTGATCTCAGACTTCCCAGCCTCCAGAGCTGTAAGGAATAAATGCCTGTTGTTTAAGCCACCCAGTCTATGGGTATTTTGTTATAGCAGCCTGAGCAGACTAAGACAGCCGTTTACATTTTTATGGACCAAATAAAAGTACTCCAGGACTGAAAATCCTTGAAAACCCTAAGCTGAGGGAATGACTGGCTTTAAGAAAGCAGGCATGGCTCGAAGCTGTTGTGGAAAAACAGCAAAGACAGCTGTCAATCCTGGCCTGCAGGAGTGGAGACATATCCTAAGCAAAGGGTCCAGCTGGACGCAGGCACAGCAGCACCACAGTAAGGACCACCGTCACTCAACGGTCCGATCCCAAGACCACTCACAGCACATCTATCCTGCAAAATTATTTACAGCCACACTAACCTGTGCTGATGGAAACCAGGACCACGAAAGTAGGTGCAGTGACACGTGAATACTGAGCACAGGGCTTGAATCCCGACTCAGCCACATCCGAGCTGCACGGCTCTGGGTGAGTTACTAGGTTCTTTGAGCTTCACTTTTCTCATTAGGAAAACAGAGGAAATAATTGCTTTCAAGGCTCTGTGGCTGGCAGAAACCCAGTCAACCAGCCCAAGCAAAAGAAGACGACTGTTTTCAGAATGAGGATGATGACACGGAACCTGCTGGCAGGACATGCAAGACAGGTCTCCCCAGGGAAGGGAAGCAGGAACCAGAAAGCTGGTGGGAAGCAATTCCTCTTCCAAAGGCTCTGATTCCTGACCACTGCTTTACTTTCTCCTCTACATCCTCTGCTTCCCCAACAGGAACCTGATGAACTGGGGCTCCCCATGACCCCCGGGTTAACATTTAGTTACTAGAAGAGGCTGACTAGTTTCTGTGAATCGTAATTTCTAATTCCCAGGAGAGCACCTGAGTGCCCAGCTCTGTCCTAGGGGCAGCAAGGCACACACACACCAGCCTGGCCCCCAGAGCCCTCTCAGAGGGAGGTGGAGAGTCGGGCTGCGGAAAGATCTTAAAGAAGGTTCTGTGAGACGACAAGTACCCCAAAGGCGGATCCTCTAAAGGGAAACCTCACAAAAGCTTGTGGTTAGGATTTATTTAATTGTTCCATGTGGATCAGCTAGCACATAAAATAACCCGTATGTTACAACCTAGCCCCTTACTGTACCCTCACAATGAATTTAGTAAATATTTGTTTTATACAGAAGGATCCTGAACGGCTAAAATGAATCTGAGTGGGTATGGCCTCCTTCACCACGTGGGCATTTCACAGGTAAGTCTAGACCACAGACAGTTTATATCCAGTTGTTATATTTGGAAATAATTCGGTTCACTTGACAATTTAAAAGAATTTATTTATGAGAAGTCTGAGATAGGGCTGTGTCTCAGAAACCCCTACACAGTCTGTGAAATGTACACCTGAAAGCAGAGGGATGGCTATCAATCACGACGTAAGCGGAAGAAACACATAAGGAGACATGAAGTGCTAGCAGGTGATGTTAGAAAGCCGTGGTTGTCCTACACTTCTCAAATGTCATTACAGAGACCTTGAATTTGGTTTGCCAACGTTCAATAATTACCTGAATGCCACATGAGTACTGAATTTACTGAACAAACTGATACCCTCTGAATAACAAGTTGTGTTCAGACAGAGAAAGAATTGAACGTGCAGGCTTTTCTTCCAGTGACATCTATGAACCTTCCCTTCAAAAGTTAATCCAAAGCATCAACTTCTGGAAAGACACACGCGCGATTTACCTGAATGGATGACCCTTTCCATATATTCCCCTCAAAGGACCTTATTACCTTGTTACCAATAATGATCTACTTCAGGGTCCTAAGTGGTTACGTAACCATCTTTTGCATAAAGAGCTAAATTAGGTGGAGCCTTGCTGCTGAGGTGGAAGACCATTACTTACAGTGTCTGACTCTCCAAACTCTAGATCACCCTGGGTTAACATCTTCCTTCAGAACAAGTAGTTCTCTAAGCTCAGTCCCTCCAGTATCAGTTACTGAACCTCCACTGGCATTAGATGTTAGTTTTACAAAAAAGAATTTTCCAAAATGCTTGATTGTTATAAAGACAATACCAGTGATGTTATCTATCACTTCTCCAGGTTAAAGATGGGGTTCTTGGTGGGGGCTTTTTCTAGATGCTCATGAAGATACACAGGTGACTAAGGCATGGTCCTTTCAAAGAAGTCATAATCTAGTTGAGATTAAAAGATGTAAACCTGTCAATAAACA
This sequence comes from Globicephala melas, assembly GCF_963455315.2. Taxonomy (NCBI): domain Eukaryota; kingdom Metazoa; phylum Chordata; class Mammalia; order Artiodactyla; family Delphinidae; genus Globicephala; species Globicephala melas. The sequence goes on from NC_083320.1 coordinate 91,983,078, forward strand.
ACAGTGGGCTCAGCTAATGGACGAAGATGGGAATGATCAAATAGACAAGCTTCAGAACAGGAATTCGGAAGTAGAAGAGGGGGAACAGGCTACAGTGCATAGAGGAGGCTTTACGCAGGAGGTCAAGTTCTAGCTGAGTCTTAAAGGACGGGCAGGATTCAAATGATGGGAGAAGAGAAAGGAGCCTGTGGTGCTGCACAAGCAAACACGAGTGGGGCAGCAAAAGCCCTTGTATATAGTGCCTCCAGCTGTTGTATATAGTGCCTCCTATATACAGTGCCTCCTATATACAACAGTTGGAAAGACTGAGAAGGTTCCTAAAACGGAGCAGTTTTCAGCTGGGGCTGACTCTGTTCCTCAGGGGACATTTGGCAATGTCCACAGACATTTTCGACTGTTACAACTAGAGAGAGGGCTCTAGTGGGTACAGGTCAGAGATACTGCTGAACATCCTAGAATATACCCAACAGCCACCCACAGCAAAGAATTACCTGGCTCCAAATGTCAAGAGTGCCAAGGTTGAGAAACCTTGCTAGAAGAAGAGATTAAAAAGGATTTGAAGTGGCTCACTGAAGTTGCCTTCTTTATACCAACAGAGAGAAAAATAATGGGGGGCGGGGGCGGCGGTTAGGAAACAAATAGTATATAAATTTACTTCTAAACTTAGAGGTAAAGCTTCCTTATAGAGGGCCTCTTAGGCAGACTGGCTGATTAAGGCCACAAGTTTGATTCACTCTATGCTCAAAATCTCCATTTCAAAGTGGTAAGATCTACCCCCAACCCCACTTCCCACTGTTGGTCTCAGGGGGAACCAGGTCAGAGAACATGAATATTTCAGCATCACTCCTAGGAAGATGAATCAAAGTACAAGTTCTCCCAATGAAAGGCTAATAGCATCCCCTTGATGATAATATTAATTATGATAATGATAAAAATTACAATGTTAATTATTTCCTGAGAAGCCTTCCCTTGCCACTCTCTATAAAACAGTTCCCTCCATCGCTCTCATCTCATCTTGCTATATTTTTTTGCATAGCACTTACCCATTTACAACTATCAGAAGTTAGGGAGATAGGTAGGCAGTTAGGTAGGTACGTAGAGAGATGATTAACAGAGGTTTCAGTTCTTATTGACTGCATGACCCACTAGAATGCAAGCTCCATGAAGGCAGGCACTTTCATCTATTCCCTGCTATATGTATTTCTGGATCTAGAGAGTGCCCCAACTTGGCTTTGAAAAGCAGGTGCTCATTAAACATCTACTGAATGAATAAATGACAACTACTAACATTTTTACAGCTTATGCTATTACAAAGCACTTTCATGCCTTTATTTCAGGAAAAACATGCACTGGCATTGTGACCCAAACTCTGGTGAATGAGAGAGATATGAGCCCGCCCCTTACACACCTTACAGGCCAGCAAGAGTGCAAGCAAAGGAAAAAATAATTATAACCAAGCGATGAGTATTCCAATATGGAATGTTGAGAGTAAGAGGGAATCGCATAGCAGAGACGCAAAACAGGGTCAGAGGAGGGAGATCCTACTGTTCTTTTATCAGTGAGAAAACAGCAGGTCAGAGAACTCAGCCGAATTATCCCAAGTCATGCAGTTGAAAGGTGAAGATGAGATTCTTATAACTATATACTGACCCCTTAGATATGAAGCTTCATACAGTGTTACTATAACTGAAGTAGGAGCGTTACCTTCGCTCTGCCAATATCTAGTTTCTTCCACCTCTGCTGGCTGTGAGGGTGTGTATGCATGGCTCTGTATCTGATTGTAATGTATTCCACCACTTCTCAAGTCAAAATGAGCTGGAGATGTCTACACAGCGACATGACTCGCTGTCAGCAGTCTGCCGGCATTGCACAGCTATAAGTCCTCAAGCAGAGACTTGAGGGAATGGGAGGGCAGTGGGGGACACTATAGGGAAAGTCACCCAAATTTACTGAGAGTTAGATAACAGAATTGGTTGGAAAATTGGAGCTGCCTTTCCACTCTGACATGACTAAATAATATTTTCAGAGCCATTCAAACCCAGAATAAACCTCTGTATTCACCGGTAGAGATGTTATCGTTTTATGATGTGTCAATAATTGCACTTACTGCTTCAGAAAATATTTACTAAATGTCAACCATGGTCCAGCTCATGTGCCATGAGCTGGTCCTCATCTGGAGACACTTTTTTTTTTTTTTTTTTGTCGGTACGCGGGCCTCTCACTGCTGTGGCCTCTCCCGTTGTGGAGCACAGGCTCCGGACGCGCAGGCCCAGCGGCCATGGCTCACGGGCCCAGCCGCTCCGCGACATGCAGGATCTTCCCGGACCGGGGCACGAACCCGCGTCCCGTGCATCGGCAGGCGGACTCCCAACCACTGCGCCACCAGGGAAGCCCTGGAGACATTTTTGATTGTCACGACTGGTAGGCGGGGTGTGCTGGCACCTAGTCAACAGAGGCCAGATATGGTGCTAAACAATCTACAATGCATGAAACAGCTCTGCATCAACGAATGATCTGGATCAAAGTGTCAACAGTACCAAGCTTGAGAAACCCTGATGTAGACCTTAAAGATCCAAAGAAAGAATCCCCACCCTCAAGGACTCAAGGCAGGCAAATAATGCCAACCCAACACGCTAAGCCCCATAACAGACAATACCTAAGATGCCTGAGAAGCACCTGAGAAGCACCAGAGAAGCAGCACCTATATCCACAGTCCTGAGAGTCACAAGAGGAAATCGTGGCTCTCTACCCTTGCTCTCAGATACTCAACATTGTTCCGATGTCATAATTAATCTGGGTCTTAAATTCTGGTGCCAGATATCACATCAAATCTTAAGGAAGTTACTCCCAATGATTTTTAACTTATTCTGATCCTTCACTGTCTGCAGAAGAAAAAAGCCCCATGTGGCATTTCAGGTTTAGAGACTGTCAGAAGCATTTTAATGTCAACCTTTAAGAGCAGACCACACTGATGTTTCAAATAACAGAAATTACACTGTAGTTTGCACATGAATGTGGAACAAAGGACTTAGTTCAAAAATGAATGAAAGGAGAACACTTTAAGGTCACTTATATCTCCAGTGGCTAAAAACAGGTGTAAGGTGGAGCTTCCCTAGTGGCGTAGTGGTTGAGAGTCCGCCTGCCGAAGCAGGGGACAAGGGTTCGTGCCCCGGTCCGGGAAGATCCCACGTGCCGCGGAGCGGCTGGGCCCGTGAGCCATGGCCGCTGAGCCTGTGCGTCTGGAGCCTGTGCTCCGCAATGGAAGGTATGAACTATCACTATTACCTTCACAAACAACAATATCTTTACTATGGCACTCCTCATTTAAGTGAAACAAAATGTTCTACAAATTGTATAAGATAAGCTTTTGTAGAAAATTTGAGTTCTATCTTTTTACTTTGGACACACACACACACACACACACACACACACACACAGAAAGCAACCACATCAAACAAAAGTGTATACTCAAATTTAATCTTATGCCAAGAGATCATACTTCATCTGATGAACTAAAGCAATACACCAAGCACTTTTGATTCTCCCGTAGGTCATAAATTCAGTTTTATTAACTGCTAACAGAGACATTTTACAAATTGACATCTAAAGATGCAATGTGCCCTAAGGGCTAAGTAATTTGTTCCATAGTTTTCCCTTAAAGTTGATTTCCATCTTACTTTTTATTTAACTTTTTTTTTTCCAAAATGGGTTTCTTAAAATAATGCGTTTCTACATGTTCAACTCACTGTCCAAAGGACATTCTCATTAAGACGCATTTCCACCCACTCCTCTATCATGACATCATTTAACAGTGCCCTGCGAAGGGTAGAGAATTTAGAAAGGGCTTTCCACTCTGGGTTGCAAATAGAAATTTTGGCCAAAGGGTATTTTCCCGATCCAGTCCAATCTAGGATACAGTCTTTTTCTGATAATACAATGCTTATTCATGCCTTTGCTAATAGAATGGATTAAAGAGGAAACCATTAAGCCTCATAGACTTGACATCATATAAAACTTACCTGGATAGCTGAATCCTCCAAGTAATTACTGCTGAAACCAAGCCGACTAACATCAGTTATGCTTAGAAAAGTAGTCCACATATCACTCCATATCTTACAACGGATATTTGTTTCATAGATATTTAAAGAACTACTGATAACATCAATCGACCTGGATTTAAAGTGGTATTTAGGTGATTCACAGTTAAATAAAAAGACTTCTGGCCTCATGAATTCAACATATAGAGTTCTTTGTCCAACTTTTTCATTGGCAATATGATCCCTATAGAAACATTACTGCAGTGTTTGCCTTAATTTCTGCTCTTTTATGTTACCACCAAAACGGCACAAGAGTGTCTTTGTAATTCTTATCTAACTAGGTTGTACCTCTGCAACAATTAATGGTCTGAGTTTAGAATTCAAGGTCTGACTGGGCTATAGACTTCATTTCTCTCTCACTGATGCAAATTTTACGAGCCATCTTCCTTCACCTTGTATTTTTTTCATGAGCTGTTTATTATTCTCTGATATAGAAACATATTAAATGAGGCACCTCTAATCTTTGCTAGAGAGCCACTGCTTCCATTTCTCCATTAGGCGGGCATCTGTCTTTTTTGGATGTTACTGTGATTCAAATCCACAGGAAACTTAATTGCTGAAATGCTTCACAGTGTAATTTAAACTTTCCTGTGATAATTAGTATACCTTTTAGTCGTCTAAATTTTCTCAAACCTAATTTACGCTGCCCACAAAGTGACTTTCCCTCAAAGTGACGTATGTCTGACAACTACAGCTTCTTTCACTACTGCCCCTTTTTATAACAGGAATGTCTACCATCTTAGAACTGAGACAGCCTATACATTCACACTCAGGAATGTCTGTCTGCGTGCAAATTTTCACTATCAGTCATATGCAATGATGTGACATAGAAAAATTTTTTAAGTTACCCTTATTAAGATTTAAATGTAATACCTTCAAAACTAAGAGGACACTAAGATTAATTTGCTTCTCATCTACACAGCTAGGAAGAAAATGTTTTGTACAATATGGATTTGAGTAAAATTTACATTTTTATCATGGAAAATTCTCTTTAAATTATCTACATTATAGTCTTTGACATCACAGTTTCATAGCGGCTGTGAGTGCAGGTTCAAAAATATTCAAATCTATTATGAGAAATATTTGATAACTATAGAGAACACTGAAGACTAGATGACTTGGCATCTGAAAAATGTAAAATGGTCAATAAATATGAAACGAGACACATGATATTTAATTAATTCATATCTGCTACAGGGTTAACCTGGGCTGAGATAAATATGTAATTATTTAGTTACATCCTGCTGATGTCTAAAAGGACTTGAGAGACTTGGTTACATTTTCTCTTTCAGCATTAGCGGCAGAGGGTGGACAGGAAGTATAGCAGGGACGTGTCAAACAAACCAGTAGGATGAAGATGACAAGAAGCATTCTTTAACTTTCATTACACAAATTCCAGGCCATGTCACAGTCAAATGCATATGCTTCACACAAACAGCCCATATTTATCCCTTAGAACAACTCAGACGGCACATTTTTTGAGACAGTTCTCATTGCTTTTGCATTTAAAGGTGTGAAAATGGTTCTCTATTCAATGTTGTTATTAGCTCAGGTCTTCTTAACAATTTGAAAAAGATGTAAATTCAATGATTTATTTTAAATTGCGCACACACACACACACACACACACACACACATAAAATCTCAAATGAGTTCTCTCCCCACTCTGGTAACACCCAAAATTATATAATCAATACTTTATTCGATTTAGTGTAATTCTAAGGCAGAGACAAAAAAAAATCTTTTGAAGGTGAAACAAGCTTCAGTTAACAATATAACACAACTGTGCTATTTGAAACATATACAAAAGAATCTAGAAAAATAAGCTTTTTCTTCCTCTTTGTATAACAAAAAGCTTAGATTGCAGGTTCATTTTTCTCTACACTAGAAGCCAAATTAATTGGCTAACTTGAAATTCATGAAACTTGGCAACTGCAGAAGTCATTATGACACAGTTGCCAACAGTACAGGTGTACAATTACTTCTGCTCAGATATCTCAATTTCTTCCTACAATCATGCCAGCACATGCAGCCTGGTCTCCAAGCATTCCAACATCTCACAGCTCAACTGATGTGAAAAGTCACAAGGTGACTACAAAGTAAAGGATGGGCAGCTTCACTGATGGCCAAGCAGAGCTACTGCCCTGGGGAGAGAAGATAGCGGATGGTATTTTCTGGCTCATGCCCTACTTTTCTTTTCCTTGGGGAATTCAAACATAAAACAACCGACATGCTTTGGCAGGCTTCAGAACCTTCCAACTCCACCAGCTGACTTGATCATAAACATTTGCTGGCTCAAGAGGAAAATGACTGGTAAAGTATGTTGGCCAAGTACTAAAGTCATATTTTCATTTAAAAAGCCTGAAACCATTCCAGCTTTCCTGGGCTGTAGCAAATAGTGCTTTAAGGGATTGGCAAAAGAGTTTCTTCTGAGATACAATATACATACTTCAGAGGATTTTCTGAGAAGTAACATGTATTTGTTTAGTAAGACTGTTTATTTTGTGAAAGTATTTTATAAAAGTTAAGAAGAGTTATAAAATGCACTCATGCATGAGGAAATGGTACTTTTATATTATATCCAGCCTCAAAAAAAGAATATGATGATTTAATTATTTACATATATTTAGAAGTGATCTAAGGAAGGTGGAATACATTTTACAAAAAAATTCAGTGAATTCATGAATATATTTCAAATCATTATAAAAACCTAACAAAATGAAGACTGTATACTCTTTTTTTTTTTTTGCGGCACGCAGGCCTCTCACTGTTGTGGCCTCTCCTGTTGCGGAGCACAGGCTCCGGACGCGCAGGCTCAGCGGCCATGGCTCACGCGCGCAGCCGCTCCGCGGCATGTGGGATCTTCCCAGACCGCGACACGAACCTGCGTCCCCTGCATCGGCAGGCGGACTCTCAACCGCTGTGCCACCAGGGAAGCCCTGAAGACTGTATACTCTTGAGAGTAAGTATTCACAAGGAAATCGGAAATTTTACTCAAATAGTTGGGTTTAATAAAATGGCCATGTAGCTGGCTGAGTATTTTAAACAGAATTTGAAATTGTATCAACATCATCACAATACTTCTCCAGAAGAAGGCTGTTGGGATTTTAAAAGCTGATTTTTTCATAGTTTGGTATAGAGCCATAATTTTCCAGAAAGACATTATCTGAGTCAGACATGCAATTTTCCCCTTCATGGGGAAAGCCTGTTCCTTTGTATTTCACTGTCTTTTTTAAAAAATCCACCATAGGTGGTACTTTGAAAGACTTTAGTAACCTCCAGGAACCCATCAGTAAACAATCGTTCCCTTAAGAATAATGTGATTTACAGAATAAAGAGCTATAGTCACATGACCTTACAGCGATTCTTCTACAATGATGAGTATATGTGTGTGTGTGTGTGTGTGTGTGTGTGTGTATCAGATCAGGGGAAGGAGGATAAAGGTGGATGAAGGTCAGAAGACCAATCTATGAACGTGTAAACGTGCACACTTCTAATTTTACACAAAGCCATCTTTGAACCCTCAACATAATGACAAGTTTTCTTTTGACTGATGGAAAAATAATTCCCTCCATAATTATCAATTAATGTTGATTTTTCAGAGACTTCCCATGTTTTCACAACCAAGACATGAAGGCAGAGTTGTAACTGCACCAAATGCACCATTACGTTAAGGAGGCACCGGTGAGGGTGGGGAGGGGAAGGGTGTTTTTTTAGGCATCAATGGAAAAGAACAGACCGGGTAGGGTTTTGTGACTACAGTTCATAAAATCTATATGGTATGTTTAACACCAAGAAGTAATGTAGCCGAGAAAAAAAATTTAATGCTGTAAAGTCAGATAAATGTCAGAGTTGAATCTTAGTTTTACCACATGCATTGGTCAACTGTGGACATACTGCTTGACTCTTTGTGACTCTTTTCCCTTGTCTGTAAGAAGGAACTGATAACACTCCACCCAGAATTAGCCGTGATGACTGATGAGCTGATAAACGCAAAGGAAGGCCTAACACAGAGTAGGTACAGATTAAACAGGGGCTTATAAGGAGTTTTTCTATGTGAAGAAGGTCGTCCAGACAAGGTACTGGGTTGGCCAGAAAGTTCTTTTGGGTTTTTCCATAAGATCTTACAGAAAAACCCGAACAAACTTTTTGGCTAACCCAATATACTTTAAAGAAATTCATGTGAAAGTCAGAGCCTTTCCAGTCCTTCAAAGGAAAAGATACTTTCGTTTAATGAGTTTGCATCCCAACAGTTGCCATGTCTTGCCTTATATTTCCTTTTGATACCAAATAGGAGATTTGGGGTCACTGGCTTCAAGAATTTGAGCAACTCTTCTATTCTTAGACCCTATTTTCTCTTTAATCCACTGTTTGATTTCTGTTAAAGGCAGGAAAACACAGTAACCTGCTCCCACTCTCCCCTCCAAAACAGTAAATCACGCCTTTTCTCATTCCTGGAATCTTTCCTTAGCAAAATCTTTCCTTAGCAAAATCTTTCCCACTTTCCTTAGCAAAACTTTCAACCTTCCTTTTTCAATATTGTTTTAAAAGAGCAGGACTCCAAGACAATCAGATTATATCTCTCAGCTTTGTATGTTATGCATTTATAAAAAGTAATGCCTGGATGCTTCCAGTTCATCAACACAGAAAAACAGCATCTAGTTCAACTCTTTCCATTAGGCACAATACCATATAGTTGTTAACTGATTTACAAACCAATAAATAGATTTCCCAGTGAAAAATGTCAAACGCTTCAAAAGGTCATGAAGGAACTGCAGTCAGCTAGATAAAAGACTTGAGTTAGACGTGGAGGGTTCATTTATTCAGACTCCGTATAAATAAATAAAGCTTAATGATGTCAACAATACTCGATACCCTGCTATTGGTTTTTGCTGCCCACCTGCTACAAAAAGAGCCATTAATTACCTACCTTTTCTCTTCTAACTGAAATCTAGTTATGATATAAGAAATATAAGAAGATATCTGAGCACAAAATGGAAAGTTAGTATGAATCGGATAACTATAATTTTAAAAGTAATGAGAATGTGGGACAGGGGAAGGAACTAAGGCCAAAACAAAGAGGGGGAAAAAAATGAAAAGAAATGGGAACAAGGATATGAAATCAAATATATGGAAATTAAGGCAGAAAACAGAAAATAAAACTGGTAGAGTGATCCAGATAACATTTAGGAATATTTACCAACATTTAGTGAACCCTTCTAGAGAATTCAATTTGGGTTAGATATTATGGAGGAAGATGGAAGACAAAAAGCAAAGACGTATAGTTCATGATCTGGGATAGCCCAAGTAAGCCACTCTAGACCACAGTTTTCTCACCTATAACATGAGAAGATTGGACTGCATGATCTCAAAGATACTTAGAATAGTCTATGACTCCAGTTCACTGAGGAGGCATACCCCATAATCGAGAGGTAAAAAATTCTTGAAAGAATGCAATTCTGAGGAGAAACTTAAAGAAGGCAGTGGGGGGATTGGATTACTGATAAAGCGCCAAAGAGGAAACGGCAGGCAAAGGGAAAGTTATGTACAAAACCCCAAAGCTAGAAATGAAAATCATACGTGAAACGCAAAACTCATACCTGGTTGGCTGCCATGTGGACTCAGTCAGAAATTACAGTAATGAGATGGGGAAAAAAGGGAGGGTCTTAGAGACCAGAAGCTTGAGTGAAGACAGGGCAACCTCAGAAAATACATAGGTATAAAATAATGAAGAGAGTATCTGATGAATGAGAAAAATATTTTTAAAGGCAAAAAAAAAAAAAATGTTTGAACAAAGGGAGCAAAGAAATTGAGGTGCAATTAGAAGTCAGAAAAGTAGAAAAATAGCTGTTGGATTGATAAATAGGAGAGAAGAGTAAGTAGGTGTGAGAAAATGAATGAGCAGGTAGTTTAGCGAAAGTGGATTCAATTAGAAGGTAGATAAATGGTCAAAGATTTGAGCATTATTTCTGAATTGCAGCCTTTAGTGCTGCATCAAAATGGGCATTTCAGGGTCGTTGAAGCAGCCAAGAGTTTGGCTTCAGCAAACATTTTAACTGCCAAACTCGAAGCATCTCCAAGCAGCACAAGTATGGAAGAGGGAGTGAAACTGTTGGAGAATTCTGATGAAATACTTTCTTCCTCCTGAGCTCAAAAGCAATTCGTTGGTCTAAAATTGGACTTCCAGAAATAGCAAATGCAATGTAATCCAAACAATAATTTTTATCTTAGCTAATATTGAACCCTTCCATGAACCAGGAACCATGCTGTGTTTTAGAGGCATCATCTCATTCAGTGCTTCCTGTGGAAAGACAGAAAAAGACGTAGGTGGCCAGAAATTGTGATTCTAGCCTGCTTACCCTATCCTCATTTACATACGAAATTCAACACTCCTAGTAAGCGAGACTATTAAAAAGTCAGGTGCTGAGGGCAAAACTGTACTCTTCATCAGTTGTCACCACACCAGGGAAGAACGGGTAGAAGTATCATTACCACCTCACACAGAAGAGTCCAAACGAAACCACGGCATTAAAAAGAAATCAGGGAAACCTCAAATGTGAAAAGGACTGCAGTGCATGAAAGTTAAATGAGGCAATCTAATAGAACACATGCTCTTAAAACCTCCAGCCTCCTGTTTTTATTCTGTAATGTAAACATAATATTACTACCTGGAGGGTGGATGAGAAACAGCTGAGGACAGTTTAGTTCTCATGAGGAGTAAAATAAGGGAACATCACTCACATTTATAATTAACTACATCGTTTCTGTAACTACTATGGGAACCACTCAAAATGCAATGGCTTGAGGTTTCCTTCTCGTAAGTAAAAATTAAAAAATAAAATAAGAACATCGGCAAAGGTACGCCTGGTAGTTCTCTAATTAATGATCAAAAGTGCATTTACTTTGCACAATTTCACATTTTTATGTAAAGTCTTATTTGACTGTAATTAGCACAGACTAGAAAACTTAATTAGGACCAGTCATTCCTTAATGCAATCAGAATCCCAGAAGAACAATATCAACAGATTTTTTATTGGTATTAGTGATGCAAACTTGTAAAATATAGAGCCAATTAACCTATAATAATGCTTCCAAAATAAAAAATAAAAACAAATTACGGTGCATTACCAAACAGTTTAATGAGTACACTAGGAACATAATAACAGAGTTAATAATCAAACCTCACAGGATCAAGCCTCCTTCTTAAGTACTAAAGACAGCAGTTACAACTGTGAAGCATGTTAAAATATGCTACCTCTCAATGAGATTAAGCATTAAAAGACTTCCTGAGACACTGCAGGTTCTATGATGTCAACACAGCTCCCAAGCTAAATTCTGAGAGATAGGAGTTCCACAATTTCTAGATCACATAACAAAATTCAATTAGTCTCCGTATGTTTTGAAAAGTTAAGCTTAGGGGAAAAAGTAAAGGTGATGGAACCTTAGTAAACATTTCTGCTTTGCAAGCTTCAGCAGCATAAGCGGCAACTGTATTCCTTGTGTCCATTACATCCTAACTTTGTAAGATTCCCTTTTCAGCCTTATGAAATGGTTTCAAACCCCTCCAGAGAGAAAAAAAATATCTGCAGTGAGACATTCCAATTTCTGAAAAGACAGTCAATAGAATCTGTCTTAACATTGAACTCTCTAATGAAATTTCTCCAATGGAATTGGAATCCACCCTAAAAAGTCTGGAATATTTCACACAATTAGATTTGGAACTCCAAGTGTTCTCCGACCGTTTCGCAAAAGTGCCAAAGTGAGCACGTTAGCTCACGATGGATTCTCTTGACTGAGCCTTGAAGCAAAACTTGAAAAATACAAATTGGCATACAACTTCCGCTGAACCAAAATTACTTCCCAGCTGGGCTTTAGTCAGACATTAAGGGGGAGGTGCAATATTTGAAATATGTAATCTAAACAGTATGTTCATATTTCTTAAATATTGTGAGTTTCCCCTCACAACACTGCAGATTCATAGCAGCTTGCTACTGAGGCAGATGCCAAAATCATATGCTAGGAGGGGAGGGGAACAGACTTTTAGACTTGGAGAATTAACTGATCCCTTACCTGCTGTCATAATTTGTCAGTATTTCTAGGGGATGTTCATCCAAGTTCATACTGATGTGCCAAAAGGATGAATCAAAACCACCATGAGTCAACAGGTAACAAAATCTCTGACTTCGTCTATCATCCTCCACACTTTCAGCCAGAACCCTCCTAGTTCTCCTTTTCTTAGTCAACACACAAGTACATCACGCTCAGCCTTTTATTAAACACGACTTAGTAGAGCTGATTAGAAGGGTTCACCAGGTATTTCTAAAAGATTGTGTTGTTTATTTGGGATAGTCGTGTGGCTTTAGCGTTAGCTACCAAGATCCAGTTAATCTCCTTTGTGCCCAGAAGGGGAGGCTGACATCGTAAGACATGGGTGCTGTCTTTATGGGGCTTATAATCTTGCCTGAGGAAACAGTAAACCCTCATAATACTATTGACAATTCTTGAGGCAAAATATAACGAGTCCCTGGGCTTCCCTGGTGGCGCAGTGGTTGAGAGTCCGCCTGCCGATGCAGGGGACACGGGTTCGTGCCCCGGTCCGGGAAGATCCCACATGCCGCAGAGCGGCTGGGCCCGTGAGCCATGGCCACTGAGCCTGCGCGTCCGGAGCCTGTGCTCCGCAACAGGAGAGGCCACAACAGTGAGAGGCCTGCGTACCGCAAAAATAATAATAATTTTAAAAATATATATGTATATATATATAACGAGCCCCTAAATAAAAAATGCAGAAAACAGATACCAAAAAGAAGGAAGGGATGGGATGTGTGCCTAAGACTTCAACAGGAAGGAGAGTCTTGAATCAAATCTTCCCCCACGCTTAAGCTTTGGACGAAAGGAAAGCAGGTATGTACATGCTTGTGTAATGGGAATTATTTCAAGGAACATAAAATAGATGATGATGAGAAGGAATGCCACTAATTCCTTTTCTACCCACCAACAAGTGTGCTTTTAAGCTCCTCAAAGTCATCACGTATGTTTTTGCTTCTTGTTTGCTTCTTGTTTCAGAACTTGAGAACCTGAAGCCCAAACGTCCCATCCTCCTGAAAGGAACCACAAAGTGTCCAATGTAGTAAATGAAAGCAGGTTTGTACATGGATGCCAGGAGGCCATTCTCTACTCTAGCCAACAAAGACTATCTCACTCTCAAAAGGGTGTTCATGTAATCCAACACTCCACATAACTTGCTACATAAAAAAGCTTTATGTTTAAAGTCAAATTCCTCAACACACTTTACAAAGATCTTCCAGCCTCTGCCATTAGGAGTGCTTCTCCCTTTCCTCCTATAGATGGGATGTAGAGAAAAGATTCTTAGATATTTCACTGGGAGTTATGGGTTGAAATGTATACATGTCACACTCAGATGTTACAGGAAAACATATTCCTACTCCATTAAAAGCAAGGAGAAAAAAACAAAAAAAACTTAAATTTTCTAATAAAGGTGTCTTCATCTTTTCTTTCCTTTTTCTGCCTTGTTTTATATTTTTTTATGAGATAATCAGTCAGGTGCAGCCAAAAGATGAGACAGAGAAGAGGCTCAGGGAAAAACAAAGCCTACTATATGCACAAGTCCCAGAGAGACAGTCACATCAGGCCATGAGGGAAGTACCCGGGGGGAGCAGCAAGGTGGTGGGCAGCAGAGAGCGTGAGGAACTGTGAGCAAGTGGCTTCATCAGGAGTCAGGGGGGTCCACACTGGCGTGTTTGAATGTCACTCCATCAAAGTCAGAGGAGGGTAGGAAGAAGAACTTGCGGCAAGGGGCCACCTTATCACACTGGGGCACCTGATCACCGGGGTGGGGTGCTCACAGTCTGTTTCCGGGAATGTTAAGGCAGCAGGAAAATACGACTTTTTTTCTTTTGGCCACGTCACGAGGCATGCGGGATCTTAGTTCCCTGACCAGGGATCGAACCCCCACCCCCTGCAGTGGAAGAGCGGAGTCTTAACCACTGGACCACCAGGGAAGTCCCAATATGACGTTTTAAAGGCAACCATGTAGGTCTTTTAGTCTCTTTCTGTTGATAAGATTATTTTAGGCGGTGAACTCTGTCTTTTATGGATAAATTACAGGGCTTTAGGGTTTCTAATGCGTCCTCTTCCCAAAATGGCATCTTAAGGGAAGCAGGAAGCTTAGGTGATGCCATGGTGATTAAATGAGGTACTTGAGTTTTGCGTGGGTCTTTGGTCAGTGTCTTCGCCTAGGCTACGCCCTCCTGAGTACTTGCAAAGTTGTCTGCTAAGATGCGGCTGCTGAATTCCTGGCTTTTTTTCTTAGTTCAGTCCAGGACACTTCTCCACCCACTTTACCCCTTGCTCTTGCAAGGGAACCCTTTATGTCTAAGCATGTCCTGTAGCTCAGCTGCTGGCTTAAGCTATGTATCCTGCAGCCTGGCAGGTACGTACCAGGCTTTGCACTCAGCCTTCTCCCCCATCCCCAAAAAGTCACCAGGGAACATCCGAATTACTTGTAGGAAATAAAGCAACCACTTTAGGCAAGGAGTCACTAACTCAGACCCTCTCTGTGACTAAGCATTTTTATTTTGCTGTGACTGGAGGGGGGAAACTAGGACATAGTATCAGATCACTTGTTTCTACTACTACTTCCCCTCTGGTCTTCTACTCTCATAGATTCAAGGGCTTCATCACATCCTCTGCCACCTGCTTCCTATTTTCCAAAGTGGCTGGAGCAGAAAACCAATGGATGGAGGCAATAAAAAAACTACATTGGTTTTATATTTTCAAAACATTATCCCCACTGAGTCTAGGATACGACAACGTGCACTCAAAATCAAGCCCATAACTTGTATATTTTATACTTTGAGCCCCAATTACACAAACTGCTCAAGCATGGTGATTTTGTCTTATAGTTGTACTCTAGCTTTACAAGAATAAAGGAAGTGTCAATAAAACAATTTCATAAGTAGGATTTTTACTAAAGAAGAGGAGAAAAAGTGGGATAAGGAGGAGATAAAAGAGAAGAGATGGGGAGGAAGAAGAGAGAAGCACACTCCCACAGCAGGAAGATTCTCAGCTTATTACAGATTCAGCACAGTCCATCCACTCCTCAACTTTATAATAATCCCTGATGCTTATTAGGGCTCATTGGTGGTACTGGAAAAAGATATTGAATCCAGAGTTACCGACTACATTGCTAGACTATTTTTCTCAGGCTGAAGAAGAGAATACTATTATAGATTTTCAACAGTAAGTATTTAAGAAAAAATAATTTCCTTTACTACTTAGAAAATGCATTCAACAAAGATAACCCACTCCCCTATCACTCTAGTCTGTGAAAGTTTAATCATAAATGGTTCCAATTCAGTCCAACATCAGAGAGAGTACAGGATATCATTAGTAAAGTTAAAAGACAGCTCTCGCAATCATTTACTTACACTTCTATATATTTGTTAGATGTATTTGTTTTGGCATCTAACACACTCTTTCCAAAGGTGGCCCATGAATACTGACTGATTCATGATGAAATTATGTTACTAAAAGAACCAGTCTGTGGTCTTAGTGTGTTTCTAAATCACATGTTAAAAACACAGCCTGATTCATTTGTTAGTAATTAAAATAGTCTCAATGTCATTTCCAGTTACCTACTGAATGGTGAAGTAACTGTTTCCTGTCTGTTAACCTTGTGCACAGACAGATCAGGGAAAATAGATGCTCCAGCAGCATCTCTGCAGAGGTGTTTCATACATTAAAAATGTTAATACATTAAAAATTAGTGGGCTTCCCTGGTGGCGCAGTGGTTGAGAGTCCGCCTGCCGATGCAGGGGACACGGGTTCGTGCCCCGGTCCGGGAAGATCCCACATGCCGCGGAGCGGCTGGGCCCGTGAGCCATGGCCGCTGAGCCTGCGCGTCCAAAGCCTGTGCTCCGCAACGGGAGAGGCCACAGCAGTGAGAGGCCCGCGTACCGCAAAAAAAAAAAAAAAAAAAAAAAATTACTGTAACTTAAAATAACACTATCACATTTTAAAATTATATGTTGCTGTTCAAAGATACAAAATGTTATATGAAATGGAGAAAACAAACAAAGCTGATTCCTTAAAACCTTTAGGAGAAAAATCAGTTGGTAGATCTAAAATGAGGGCTGAAAAAAAAATTGACTCAATATGGCATGTAGAATTTTACCTTCAACCAGTTTTTTTTTTTCCTTCACTTTCCTCACTAAAATGAGAAGGACAAAAGCAGGTAACAACCACCTTTCTTTCTTAGTGAGATGCTTGAGATTTGGGGTCCTTAAGATGATGCAGTCAGGACAAGTCATTATTTGCCAATCATCTTCTTTTCCCAAGTAAGGGGAAAACGATGGCTTCCATATTGATTCACATCACACGTCCCCCAAAAATGCCCCCTTAAATGGGGTCATTCCATTTCAAGAAACAGAAACATACTCAAGACTAGTATGAATTAAAAATAGGTATTTACTAGAAGAATGAGGAAAACAGAACAGAAATATAGGGAAGACGAAGAGCTTGATCTCAGAGGAGTGAGAGATGAGGAAGCACTGTTACTCTTTCCATTTCTCAGGGACGCTGGTTCCTGCTTCTCTCTGTGATTTTGGCTTTACTACTTACAATCTATCCATCTCCCCTTCTCCACCTCCAACTCCCTCCCAGCTTTTGCTGCTTTGGTGACACATCACATTCAACAGCCACTGGCAAACATCCATTTCCCACCTCTGGTCACAGTCCCCACCACAGTTTGCTCTGAGACAGCCATCCTCAGCCATGAAGTTCTGGGTTAGGGAGAACCGACCCTCCCCCTCTACTCCAGGGGCAAGTTTTGAAATGCTCGAGATGTCTGTTGATGGCTTAACACATTGCTCGGAAAAATCTACCTAACCCGTTGGAAAGACTCCAAGAGGCACATGGGTCATGGGAGGAATGCAGTCAGGTTAGGTCAGGCACCATGAAAAGTGCAAGCTCTACGGAAAGTCCCCAAATCGAGCCACATTTATCAACCTATATTCCAAACAGGAATATCACACATAAATACAAATTAATGCCTAGTTCCCTACTTTCTGGAAAATGTAAACAATTTTGGCTGCTTAGAAAATCGTATGTACAGGGCTGCATGCATACTTTAAGGCGTATCATCTGTATATGAGCCTTGGTGCTTAATGTGTATTATTTCTATAATCTGGAGCAAGTCGTTGAAATTCTAGGTCTTTGCGTACAGCTATAAATAGAGGGGTGTATTTTCCCTTTTCCAGAATGGTTCCTTAACACCATACAAGATGGTTGTTGGAACCAAATGAGATAACGAAGGGAAGATATCTACACCATACAAGATGGTTGTTGGAACCAACAATCTATCTCAGGACTCAGCACCCAGGAACTCTCAACATATGCTGTTTCTATTCTCAAGCTACAATCCAAAGTCCTTACAAACCTCTCCATGCCTTCCTCTCTCTCACAAAATAAGCAGTGTAAACCTCTTACCTCATGCCAGACCTATCGAGTTATGGATTTCCCTGCAAATCTGCCTACACACTAAGAAACCCCTCTTGCAAAAATCTTTTCTGATAAAGGCAAGGAGTCAGTGATGTGGCAATGGCAGAGTTGGCCTTGAAGTGGAAACATGATTGAAATGGCAGGAGTATATGGAAAATAGTTATCTTTATATCCTCCCTACTCATCCTCTCAGAAAATATACTTAGTTCATTGTCTTCAATAATATGTATGCATATATTTATACACATATAGAAATCTATATATACATTCATCATGAGCACAAAGATGATTCTCTCTCCCTTCCCTCCCGCCCTCCCTCCCTCTATCTGTCTGTCTTATACAAACACACACACACACACACACACACACACACACACACACACACCTCTTCCACATTCAGCAGTGGAAGTCATCTGGTATTCATACTTCTCTCTGCATCAGAGGCCTCCAGCTAAATTTGGCCTGCATGTTGAATTTGGTCAGAAAATGTGTTTTATTTGAGCTACATAGTGTTTTAAATGTCTATGAATTACCTACTCATTTAAAACTTTCAACAATGTCACATGAGCAACCATACACCTACTATGGAAAGTTCAGTTGATCCATAACCACTGGGACCACGTCTCCACATGGCGACCTGTCCGCTTTAGACAGAGCTCAAGTGCTTCATTTTACAAAAGATGCCACCACTCACATTATATTCTTGACCATGAGGATAAGCGTTACCTACTATCTGTCATATTACACCTGGCTCGCTTTCTCACTCACTTTACGTTCATGGCCATGAGGGGCGCTTGCTTTTGTGCACCCTGGACTATGCTTTTATATCCATTTCAGGATATAAGTGTCTTATTCAGATTTTCGATTCCAGGGGGAAAGGAGCACATTGGTTTGACTTGCTTTTTATATTGCCTAAAAGTGTCATGTCATATTCAAATGGAGATGCCTACGACATGTGTGACATTATGACAGTGACACAAGCACTAGTTGAATTGTTCTTATATTCAGCTGAAATATCTAAAGCATCCTCTTCGTTGCAAAGGCCTATTCTGACAACCCTTGATTATGCATGGTCTGCTTCTCCAGTTTACGAATCATTCGAGTAGCTTTGTTTCTTCTCGTTTTGCCCACTGCCTGATTGTCTCGGAGTATTTCTTCTGGGGAGAGAGCATAAATAGAAAGAAGAAGGAATTCAGATCTCTTGATTAGACTATAGATAACGGGAAAAGAAAGACAGAAGTAATGGCTTAAAAAGAGAGCCAAGATTTTAGGATTTAACTTTGTTCTACTCCTCAGTCTTTCAGATAATCTAAAATTGGACCAACCAGTTGTAGTAGGGGCTGTCAATGGCCCCTGCGTTTTCCTGGGACCGTTCTGTGTGCTGGGAGTAGGCTGACTGCCAATTGCCAGTGGCTGACCTTTGTTTCTGGAATGATGGAAAGGTGGGTTGCCCAGGTGTGCTACTGCATGGCAGGCCAGAAGTGCCAAGGAGTTAATACTCCCGGGGCAGGGCAGTCTTCAATCAATGTCTTGAGACTCGAGGTACTGTACGTTTTGCATCGTTTTCCAGACACCCATTGCAACGTTGGTTTAATAGCTCACCTTTATTGGCTGCCTTCCTTTTCCTGTATCACTTCCTCACTCCCCATAGGCTTTTCCTGCACTTCCCAAGTAAATTACATTCCCTCGATCCTGATCTCTGGATCTGCTGCTGGAAGAACCCATAACAAAACATGTACATCAGAAATAGCTAAACTACCAAGAAACAAACAAGTAAATCGGTTCCCATGATTTCCACAGAATCAAAATGACACTTTAAGATGGAAATGCCTTCAGATCCGTTACAGCCTTCCGTCAGTGAAAGTTTTGCTAGGGAACAAATTTTACGTACCATACTTTAGTCACTTAAGTAAGGTCTTGGTAACTTGAGAAGGAAGATTATTGTGAAACAGACAGTTGAGTCAAGCTTTTTATCTCGGTTGATCGAAAATGACTTTTTATTGCTGTATCAATCAACTAAATGATTTTTTCTAAGTCTGAAATAAAATTATATATTGGTGTGTTGGGCAAGAGAGACAATGAGGATAAAATTTTAATTTGTTTGCCTCACCATAACCCAACACCACACTTGGCCCATTAGAACTGCTCAAAAAAAAAAATCTCTTGAGTTAAAATGCTAAATTATATATCTAGTACTTTCTGATGAGGTAAAAATTATAGCCTTTCTATTGAATCTCATAATTGTTCAGACTCATCATATTTAACAGATAACCATCTTTCTTTTTTATTTTTTTTGGTATCCAACTGTGCCAACAGAGATGCTGTGACAGTTTTGGTGTCTTTTTCACGTCTGAATCTCCTGTTTTACCTGCCAATTCGTGGGACAAAAATCACCTCATCTGTCCGGTTATGCATTGTTTCACTTCTGAGTATTTTACCCTTAACGGAATTTTAATTTGTGAAAATGTGCGATCCTCAAAAGAGATGCCATCGGCCGGGCACTGTGGCAGGCCTTAAACGGTATCCATCGCAAACAGGGAATGAGAGAGGGAAGGACAAACTGCAAATACCTCCCTGCTTCCTCAATCGAGTGCATTTAACATAAAAAGCTGTTGTGAACTTGTCCACAGTTACAGGAAATGTCCTATGAAATAAGACCATTCCCCCCATGTTTTGCAAAGCACCTCCATCACGAGTAATTAGTGTCAATGACAGTGACTCGCGCCCCATGCTCCGACGCAGCCCATCTGCTGACTGTCCTGTGATGCCCTCAGACAGGCTCAGGTTCATCTGCTCCCTGCCTGGCGTTTGCCTCCCACCGTTCTGTCCATCTGCTGTCTTCATCATCACTCTGACCTTTTAAAGTCCTGTCGATTTGCTGACTCTCCGCCAACCTTGCTCAGGCATTTTGATCACCTTGGGTTGGCACAATGATCAACTCTGCCAGCTTGTCCTATTAGCTCAGGCCTCTTTTTTCCACTGACCCATCCATCTGACCCTCCCATCACAGAATACTAAAATGAGTATGCTTTTTGAGCACAGAAAGCAGGCTAGACCTTAGGGGAAGGAGCAATCAATGACATACCCGGAGTCCTGAGTTCTACTCTTGGCTCCATCATTATTTAGATGTATAAACTCAGACAAGTCACTGACTTTCCTCTTGACCTCAGCTGCCTCAATTCCAGAATAAGGAGCTCGCACTATATTACCTCTAAGAACATTTCTGATCAATGATTCAAAGTCATCCTCATTGTAAGTTAGCCAATTCCATGAAGACTATTTAAAAAAAAAAAAAAAAGGAAATAAAGCAGAAGATATGTCACTAACGGATGCACAAAGAGTGAAGAGAGAATGCATCATGTAAAGAATCAACATGTGAAACTACTAGAAGGCATTATGATGCTAATAAAAGTCACTGCCATGGGCTGCCCTGGTGGCGCAGTGGTTGAGGGTCCGCCTGCCGATGCAGGGGACACGGGTTCGTGCCCCGGTCCGGGAGGATCCCGCATGCGCCGCGGAGCGGCTGGGCCCATGAGTCATGGCCGCTGAGCCTGCGCGTCCGGAGCCTGTGCTCCACAACGGGAGGGGCCCCAACAGTGAGAGGCCCGCGTACCACAAAAAAAAAAAAAAAAAAAGTCACTGCCATTATCACCTCCAAATGGATCTCCCAGCTTCCTCACATGAAACAGATTCCATTTTACACCCAGCCCTTAGTGTAATCTGAATTAAGTGTTATTAATCAGATCACACCACTACCCCTCTTCCCTCTGCCCCATGGCTTCCTATTTAACTTTGAATAAATTCCAAATGCCATGGGTCCCAGCCTCTCGGATCTCACTTTGGATCACTCTCTCCCTTCTCAAGTTGCGGCCACACCAGTCTTGCTTTGGTCTTTCAAACACACCACGCTCATGCCCTGCTCCTTCTGGCCATCACTATGCTCTCTGCTTGGAATGCCCATCTAGCAAGTCTTCTCTGGGCTGGCTCCCTGTGTGACTCCAGTCTAAGCTAAAATGTCCATTTCCTCGTGGAAGTTTCTCCTGATCCCCTATTTATATTAGCCCCGCCATCTTGCATCACCAATCATGCCTCCTCTAACACCCTGCTTTGATTACTTTCTATCATCGACCTCTGTCTGAATTTACCTTATTTATTTGTTTATTATTTCTCTCCCCTGACTAAAACATAAACTTTTGGACAACAGCTTTTGGGAAACTTCTGGGAAAAGATTTTTTCTTATTCTTATTCTGTCTATCATAAAGAACAGAACCATGCTCACAATGACAAATTCTTGTTCAATGGATGAATAAGAGAAGGGAGAGTTACTGGGATATTAAAGCCTTCCTGGAGATTTGGCAGGCTTGATTTTGAATATAGCAGGAGTGGAGCAGACTTTGAATGGAAAATAAAGAATAGGGCATCCTCGCTTCCAAATCTGCCAGAGAGAGTTGAGAAGCTTCCTTAAACAGTAGTTTGAGATGGTTTGGTCCTTTCTCTGGCCAGTGTGAACTCAGGTGATTTTGGGGAAGATTGGCGTCCACTGAAATGGAGTAACCTGGCTCAATATGTGGGAAGCTTCCAGCAAAGAATGTCCTTGGTGTGGCTACAGGTGAGAGAACTCTGAAAATATTTCCATTTTCCAGGGAAACTTGTCTATAACCTTGAGAAACCTCTTATGGATTTCCGCATTTGAGCTTATGAATTTTTCCTCACAAATTCAGATTAAGTATTGTTTCTTCCACTTCCCAAGGCCATTTCTTGTACAACAGGTAAAAATCAAAAGACTTACAAAATTCAGACTGCAATACCTGAGCTCATAGCTAGCATCCCTACCTCACTTCTGAGGCCAGAGACACCAAAATCCAACCAAAGATCTTCCTGGTCTATCTTGTTCTCCTTAAAGTAAAGCCTTTGTCAAATCTATAGAAATCTAAAGTACATTAGTGGTTGCCTATAGCTGAATGGAAAAGGGGATTAACTAAAAAAGGGCACCAGGGATCTTATTGGAGTGGTGCATGTGTTCTAAAACTGGATTTTCAGGACAGCTGGGCAACGCAGTACATTTGCCAAAAATTATTAAATTGAATGCTTAAAAATGGGTGAATTTTAAGGAATGTAAATTAGATCTCAATAAAGCTTTGTTGCTGTTGTTTTTAAATTAAATCTTTGGTCTTAACCAGCTGAGTTCCCCTGGCTTTCAGTTTCAAGGGGGACAATATTTCTACTCCACATAAAAATGATTTTTTTTCTCGTTTCTTCTCTCATCTGCATCTAAGGACCACTTAGATTAGTCACGTGATAAGACTGCCAGACGAGGTAGTTTCCGCTTCAAAAATAATGTGTTATTTCTACTTTAACACTTTTTGGCAAACAGAAAGTAAAATCTTGCACACATCCATGATCAAATCCAAAAGGACATAATTACTAGATTATGTGAAATGTTTAGGGAACAATCCAAACCGAGTTAAAATGACAGCAGTCTGGAACTAAAGTCAGAAGCCTGCGTTGTGCGATGAAAGGCTGGTGGAAATGATGAGCTTCCACACCTTTCTTACTATCCCCTTCCCAACTTGATGCTTCCAGTCTCCACGGCTGCCTCCTCCCTCTCTCCATGTAGTGAAGATGAGGTCATCATTTCCCATTTAAAGCCATCGTCACATGCTCATTTCTTGTTTCCCAGTCCATTTATAGCTACCCTTTGATTCAGTTTTCACTCTGTATTTTTTACATTTTTAAAAGTAGCCCTTTCATCAGGTAATAAATAAATGAATAGTTCTGGTGGTTCCCACCAGCTTACTGTCCCAAAAAGGACGCACCAATCTTTGATTCTGAAGCAATTATAGCCACCTGCCCTGGCTAAATGACTCTGCAAAATCAAAAGAAGGGCTCTCTTTTAATTGCTCTCTAGCATATATTCTGAATGCCAGATGGGACAGATCTATAGATACGGTTCATACTGAAATATGACTTGAACCACTGTGAATCTAAATGTTCTCACTGGAGAAGTTGAGGTATTGGTAACTACCTTTCTGTATTGATGACAGGCAGTAAGACAACACCGTGATGCTGTCACAAGTAGGTGGTGAATTCGGCGGGGGGCAGGGTACTAACAGAGTCAACACTTTTGCCGTCACCAACACCTCTGGACTCTGGGATGGCATCACGTTACTCCCC
The DNA here is from genome assembly GCF_963455315.2 of Globicephala melas. Lineage (NCBI taxonomy): Eukaryota > Metazoa > Chordata > Mammalia > Artiodactyla > Delphinidae > Globicephala > Globicephala melas. The sequence goes on from NC_083320.1 coordinate 92,006,866, forward strand.
AAACCCACTAGACAAATCTTTAGTTTGTCAAAACAGCATTAGACCTATTTCCAAAATTATAAGCAGTCTTCAGAATCATACTTTCTTACCAGTGAAAGCTGACAAAGTGACAGAAATAAACTTTCTGGGATGACGGTTTACAAAGGTACTCTTGCGTTGGCAGGAATGGTTACCTACCCTGTGATTCATGTTCTCAGATAACATCCACTGAACTGACTCTGAACAGCACCAGTGCTGCTGACATTTCCTTAGGAAACCCAGGAGAAGCATTCCAACCATCCCTACATGTAGAAGCCCGTGTTGTTTGTGTCTACATACCTGCTCATTCCACCTCTTTTTCAGCTAGATCTTTCGGTAGGATGTGATGGGCAGATAATACCTATTGAAGTGGAAGAATACGGACTTCATACATCATACTTATTGTCCAGCTGATGATTCACCACAGACCTCCTCGTTAGTGCTTACGGAGTCTTTCCTTTAAAAAAAGCTTACTTTCAAGGCTTTCCTGCCTGAGGATAAGTACCTTAAGGGCAGAAACTATGCTTACACTCTGCACCTTGCAAAATACATCAGCTGGCACACTCAGTGCCCAATGAATCTTCATTGATGTGAGGTGTTTGGACTGTCCAGAGACTTTCCATTCCACTTGGCTGCACTACGTACTAAGCACACTCATGAAGTCCAGGTTAGCAAACAGCAGGTTCCTGAAAGGAGGAACTTATCACATTATATTTTCCGTATCATGTGTAGCATGCTATTTCTTCCATCTAACACAGGACATATTTTTTCCATAGCTTTCCTTTTTTTTTAATCGAAGTATAGTTGATTTACAATGTTTCAGGTGTACAGCAAAGTGATTCATATATATACATATTTTTTTTCTTTTTCAGATTCTTTTCCATTATAGGTTATTACATGATACTGAATATAGCTCCCTGTGCTATACAGTAGGTCCTTGTTGGTTACCTATTTTAGATATAGTAGTGTGTATCTGTTAATCCCTCTCCCCTTTCCCCTTTGGTAACCATAAATTTGTTTTCTATGTCTGTGATTCTATTTCTGTTTTGTAAATAAGTTCCTTTGTATCATTTTTTTTTACCATCTTTATTGGAGTATAATTGCTTTACAATGGTGTATTAGTTTCTGCTGTATAACAGAGTGAATCAGCTGTATGTATACATATATATCTCCTCCCTCTTGCGTCTCCCTCCCACCCTCTCTATCCCACCCCTCTAGGTGGTCACAAAGCAACAAGCTGATCTCTCTGTGCTATGCGGCTGCTTCCCACTATCTATTTTACATTTGGTAGTGTATATATGTCCATGCCACTCTCTCACTTCGTCCCAGCTTACCCTTCCCCCTCCCCAAGGCCTCAAGTCCATTCTCTGCCTCTGCATCTTTATTCCTGTCCTGCCCCTAGATTCTTCAGAATCATTTTTTTTTCTTTTTTAGATTCCATATATATGTGTTAGCATACGGTATTTGTCTTTCTCTTTCTGACTTACTTCACTCTGTATGACAGACTCTAGGTCAATCCACCTCACTACAAATAACTCAATTTCATTTCTTTTTATGGCTGAGTAATATGCCTTTGTCTATATGTGCCACATCTTCTTTAGCCATTCATCTGTCGACGGACACTTAGGTTGCTTCCATGTCCTGGCTATTGTAAATAGAGCTGCAATGAATATTGTGGTACATAACTCTTTTTGAATTATGGTTTTCTCAGGGTATATGCCCAGTAGTGGGATTGCTGGGTCTTATGGTAGTTCTATTTTTAGTTTTTTAAGGAACCTCCATACTGTTCTCCATAGTGGCTGTATCAATTTACATTCCCACCAACAGTGTAAGAAGGTACGCTTTTCTCCAAACCCTCTCCAGCATTCGTTGTTTGTAGATTTTTTGATGATGGCCATTCTGACTGGTGTGAGGTGATACCTCATTGTAGTTTTGTATCATCTTTTTTTTAGATTCCACATATCAGTGAAATCTTTTAGACAAACAGTTCACACTATGTGACACTCAGTGGTTGGTGTGTCTATCCCTAACTAGGTCGTGATCTCCTTGAGAACACAATGGAGTCACATTCATCTTGGTATCCCAAAAATCTCACCCAGTGCCCCCAGCATAACAGCTCTTGAGAGCTCCGTCAGAACCAGGAATCGTGATAGGCGCCAACAACAAATGAGTAAGACAAAGTCTTCAATGTCATGGAGCTCACTGGCCAATAAGAAAGAGAGTTAGTAAACAAATGATCACAAGACGCCACGTGAGGCTCAGGTGGCCTGCAAACTTGAGTGGGCAAAGATCAGAGGAGTCAGGGAAGATTTTCCAGGTAAGCTGACAAAGAAGAGGAAATGTATTGCACAAAAAGAAAAAACTCATGTAGATGATTTAAATTATAAATGCCATATCTAAGGTGTAAGGTGGATCCTCACCGCTAAGTAAGGACACACAGCGGGACACTTATTGACAGAAAGCACTGCCTCTTCTTGCTCAATACTCAGCTCTTTCTCTTCTTCTCAGCATCCTATGCTGGGTGGGTAAAACTAGAACCCTCAGCTCCTGCACCTGTCACCATGTTTAAGATTAAGGTCACCAGTAGAGCATCTTCTTGTCCTGTGTGCTTTTAGCACTTGTTTGCAGACAAACACCTTGCTCTCATTTCTGTTTAGAGCTGGCGTGCACTGGTGTCTTTGAACAACACTACAAAACACCTGGCAGTCCTCCCACAGGAAGAAATTTTGCCCAGACCCTCGATCAAGTCTCTAGAAGTCATTTCTTAAGATGCACTACAGAGAAGGTTATTTAAAAATCAACAATTTGGATTTATGTTAAAGAGACTTCTTTGTTGTAATAGATATGGCAAATAAAATCTGCTAAGTTTATTTTTCAGTTTAGTATTAATTTTTTCCGTATACAAAATCTCCTTTAGGGGTTATAAGAAGAAAATTGATATTTTAAGTTTTAATATAAAAATTATTTTGGAAGCTCATTCTATGGATTTCATCCCAAAAGAGGTCTAATACACCATGATTTTTCTCTAAACAGATACTTTAACATTCTAAGTATGCATGTATTCCCAGTAGGAAGATAATTTTTAAAGAAAAATATACTTAATCACATCCCCTTCATGTCTAATAGGACTAGAATTCATTTATTCATTCTCTCCTTGTTTTGAGTATACCAAGTTTAAAAGTACACAGCTACCTTTCATGGAACTAACTATGAAGACAAAGGAGCACATACTAGCTGAGGTAACTGCCCATCTTAGACAAGTTTGGGAAACATTTTAAAAACATACACAATTATTTAAAATTCTTCTGTTTCTTTCAACGTATTTTTTTAAAGGTAGATTAACACTAATTAGACCTTTTTAGATTATGCACTCATATTCCTATGCAACATTATTTTTTTATTTCGGCACACCTACCCACACACATTCATAAATACAACAAATAGTGATATGGGGCAATGCAAACAAATTAATCTGAATGATATAAATTTTATGAAACAAAACACTTTTAAAAAATTGAATTGTGAAAGACAAATTGATCATTTCCCAAACAATTCAGGCATTTGGCAATAGTAGCCAACTCTTAAGCAATTCGATCACTGTCTGTGCCATTTTGCTTGATTACCAACCTGTATAAATTCAGTTCTTGTTTTGTTTTGTTTTGTTTTGTTGCGTTACGCGGGCCTCTCACTGCTGTGGCCTCTCCCGTTGCGGAGCACAGGCTCCGGACACTCGGGCTCAGCAGCCATGGCTCACAGGCCCAGCCGCTCCGCGGCACGTGGGATCTTCCCAGACTGGGGCACGAACCTGAGTCCCCTGCATCGGCAGGCGGACTCTCAACCACTGCGCCACCAGGGGAGCCCTAAATTCAGTTATTTTGATCATCCTGACAAGTCATACACATCGTGCAACAATCTGATCAACTGCTCAGTAATTAACATTTTTAATCTCAAGACTAAATAAAGTGATAAGCTGTCTACTCAGGGATAACCTGGAAATATGGTCTTTTAAACCTCAGAATGTAAGTTCCATTTATTTACCAATTATCTCTACCCAAGCCCACATCTTCTGTGCTCTGCTTTGTGATCCTGGGACTGGCAGTCTCAGAACTACATACGTTTCTCAGATTCCCTTGACAGCTGCCTTCTAGTTAGCTTCTGTCACTAGGAGACTCTGATGGAAGATGAGAAAGATGGGAAGGAGAAAAGGAGAGCTAAGGCTTTGTTTCCAATTCCTGTCAGTACTCTTCCAGCAGTGGTGGATAGATCTAACTTTCCCTCCCTGTGGCATCTAAGGAGCAGCCCCACGGCACACCTGAAGGACGAAGACCAGCCTTGCAGAACTCTCCCAAAGGTCTTAGCCTGCTGGATGGTGCTTCTCAGAGTTACCAGTCCTGGCTCCATGGTGGCCGCTCCTTGAGCTATTTAGGTTCTCATAGCATTGCCTCTTCCCTTTGTTATCCCAGACAAAGAAGTGAAAGCTGCTTCTACAATTACAGTTACCAGTTTCTGGGTTATCGCTTTGTCTGCCTGATACTCTCTCAGTTTCCCAATACCTATACTAAGGTCATTCTGTTTTAAATGCCTATAGTATTTTCTATTTCTTGAATGGAACCTGATTGACATACTATATAATGTATTTTGAAAGAACAAACGTTTAATGTATAAGACCAAATGAGGCACACGATGTGTTTCAAACGTACATCTGCCCCAAGACCTGTGTGGATTCGGAAAAATTCCATAAGCCTCTGTTCACTCGTATAAATTAAATATAATAGCAATACCTATTTAAGAGGTTATTATTTGTTTTGGTGAGGTTAAAAGAAATGATGCAGGTTCATCCTTCACAGTTTCTGGCATGTGAAAAACATCCAACAGGTGTCTATATTATTATTATCATTATTACTATTCACCAAATCAAATGTTTTACCCAGTGTTGCCAGGTGATGGTGCATATTTTCAAAACATACCTAGAAAAAAACCCCATAAAATTGATTTCTAAAACACCATAATTCTAAAACTATGATATTCTGTACCACCCCTTATACAAAGCATCACAGCAGAATGGTCTCCCTTAATTCTTTTATTTTAAGATCAACAATGAAATCTTTATTTGAAATAAAGTTCAGTATCTCTAGTTCCTTAATCACTAAATTTTACCTTAGAAAGTTAAATTCACCCTTGTATATATATTTCAATATAAAATGTAAAGTATAAAACTTTTTATGAAAGTAAAATGGTACGTTTTGACACAAACCATATAAAAGCATTTTTGAATCCTAAGAATACCAAAATATTACAGAAATAACAATACAGAATGCAAGGAGCAAATAATTTTCAATAGCAGGATAAAAATAAATGTCGTAAGTTCAGATGAACATTCATTAAACTCTTACGTAAACCATAATGAGTAAAAGAGCATAATCTGAATCATTACTTAAGCACTTCCATTTCGTCTAACTTTCATTAAAGATAAAATCCTTTTGAAATTTGTCTCTATACAGAGCAGTAGCTCACAATGCTTTAATTTTAAAATATTGTTTCCCTAACCAGTTACAAGTCACTAAGGGATAAAATATCTGCTTTCATCAAAACCCCACATACTAACTTTTACCCCCAGAATGCCAGAGTTCAAAAATATCACCCTAAATATTAAAACTCAAGGGTGTTACTCTAATGAGCCTAATTATGGAAAACACCAGATGCAATAATGTGCTAAAAAAACCCCAGCAATTTGAAACAATTACAACAGCTTGCTACAGATGGTATAGCAGTGCACTCACTGTATTCGTCAAGTTTGGTTTTGATCAGAAAAGTAAACTGAAAACACTTTTGTACTGGTACAATAATAGAATGAATATGTTGAAGACTTGGAAATCTGTTTTCACAAATAATTTTTGAAAATGATGAAGTGTGCTTGTCCTGTAATGACAAATACCAATTTTTAAAAACGCCATTACAAAGAAGCATTTATAAAGAAGAATAAATAAAAACAAAGCTATTTAATCTTTAAATTCAATGTATTTGCCAAAATAGGATGTAAAAGTAGAAACTAAGTATTCCACCTGGAAATGCAAGACCCATTCATATTGAAAGAAACCAAATGTGAGGGGTATAAAAATGGACATTAATCTCGTATTTGAAAGGAGAGTTAGGTCGCTTAAGGAAGCACATAGAATTCTGAATGGCCAGTACAGACAAAACATCGTCTGCTCCTCTAGAAAAATGAGAAGACTGGTTATAATATAAAGTAAGGAAAGAAGAAAGAAGCCATATCCCCGTGTTATAACTTTTGCACTTCCTAAGATTCCTTGCCTTGAGGCATGGTGTTCAGACTGTGAGTGACAGGGAAGGCAAGACTGGAGATGAGAGAAGATATGAAGAGGAAAGTAATGGGTGTAAGAAATTACATAATTTATAATCTTGATTAAATTTATACCAATGACATATTAAATGTTTTTAAATCATGATTTTTTTGGAGGGGGAGGGTAATGATCTCCCTGAATTCAGTGATTTTCACACTTGCATATTAACTATATCACTGGAAGAATTTTCAAAATAAACCCATGTCTATGAAGCTGCCTCACCCCCAAAAGAAGTTCTGATGCAGCTGTTCTGGGGTGCAGCCCAAGTAGTGAGATATTACAAAATCTCTGCAGGTGATTCAAATGTGCTGCAGCACTTGAGACCCACAATTTTAACCCTTTAGGACTTCCTCCCTAGTAATAACTTGCCTCAAACCCAGGTTTACTTAATGTCTATAAGTATGTCTAAAGTATTTTAAATGAACTAAGTCTCATGCTTCATGACCCCTTCATGATTTGCAATAGCAAAAGTTTTCAACAACCTAAATACTTTTCAATAGGGGGCTGATTAAATGTTATGGGGAACTATGTAATGGAAGGTTATGCTGTTACTTAAAATTATGGTATTAGATCTTTTATTATTTTACTTTTTAAAATAGTATTTTATCAAATGCATGTACATTGTTTAAAACACCAAATAACACTGAAAGACATAATGAAGTATTAAATGAAACAACCCAAAACCCTGTTGCTACTCTCTCTGCCTGTTTCCCAGAGTAACTACTTTGAAATTATTTTTACTGCTGATACTGATCACCGGATTTCTAAATAATATACTTCTATATTTTAATTCATCAAATTGGACATCATGTACTAACTTCCACAGTAGATAAGAACATGGCCCTCACTACTTCTGAATACTTCCTATCCCAGCCAAGTTCAGCATTATGCTGGTTACCTATCCAACATTTACCCTTGGTCTAAGACTCTAAGCCCGTCATGGTGGTCCATTCTCCTTGACAGTGATAGGGTTTTAGATGCAGACATATAACTAATCCTGTCATAGTGACCTGATGGGAAGGTTCTGGGGAGTTACTGGGAAAGGTTTCCTAGATCCTAAGAAAGAGATTTCAGCGGGGGTGATCCTCTTTCTGTTTCTGGACTGTTGTGTACAGTGATAAACAATGATTACATTTGCTTTTCTATGCAATAATTTTATTGGAATTTAAAATATGACACATTTTTCATTTGCTTAGTTTTGTGCCTACAGCTTTTTCTTGTTACACCATACATAAGTCATTCAAGATAATTTCTCCCATGAAAGGACATGTCTGGTGTGACCATGTAATTTAATATCCTACCTGGGACACTTCTGAGGGTGAAAGTATGAACTATCAATGATTATGCCAGAACAATAAGTATAAATCAGGACTGTACTGAGAAAAGCAAGACAGTCTCCATAAATATACCTAATAATCTATCAATGCATTTTTAATTAAGGAGCTCCCTCCTTGTGTTCTCCTTTCTGCAGCTACAAACTAAACCAGCTACTTTTTAGACCTGCGAGCCATAGTTCTGTAACTTCCCATCACAGACTTACTGGAAATTCCCTCTGTCTTACTCCTTCTTGTTTTAGATATTCTGTACATGGTTCTTGAGTTTTTCTCTTCATTTAGGGAGAGAATATTCCAGTAGTTTCTGCTTTCGTGGATTACTCCACTGTTTTGTTGGAACGCATCATTAAGTAGCTTCCTGAAAAAAGTTAATTTTTGAAATGTGGAAGTATGAAAGTCTCTTTATTCTACACTTAAGTATCATTATCTGGCTAGAATTTTAAAAGCTTTAATATACTACATTATAGCTTCCAATCTTACTAGCCTGAAACCCAAAGTAATTTTATTCTCAGTTCTCAGTATATAAGCTTTTTTTCATTTTTTTTCTCCAAAAAAATTTTAGGATGTTTTATTTCTGATATTCTGTATTTCGTTATTTGTACTTTGGAGTAGGTTTGCTTCATTTAACTTACTGAGCTGGACCTTAATAGGACCTTTCAATCTAGTTACTGATACAATTCGATTCTGGGAAATTTCTTGTGTTATATCATTATTTTATCACTTCTTTTTTAAGTTCTGTATTTCTGAAATTATTATGTGTCAAGTGTTAGAGCTCTAAAGTTGAATTTCTAATGGTTTTATATTTTCCTTTTGTTTTAACTCTTTCTTACACTTTTCCTTTTCTTTCTTTTTGTGTTGTTTTATTTGGTTCCAAACATTCTTCAACTTTATCTTCTAAGATTTTACTTGATTTTTTGTTTGTTTTTGTTTTCTCCAGTTTTAGTAAGAAATAACTGACATACATCACTGTATAAGTTTAAGGCATACAGGATGAGTTGCTTTACATATATTGTGAAATGATTACCAAGATAGGTTCAGCTAACATCTATCATCTCATATATAATAAAAAGAAAAGAAAGAAAAAAAAATTTTCTCCTTGTGATTAGGACTCTTGGAATTTACTCTCCTAACAATTTTCCACTATATCATTCAGCCGTGTTAACTATAATCACCATGTTGTACATTACATCCCTAGTACTTATTTATCTTATACCCGGACCTTTTGACTGCCTTCCTCTAATTTCCCCTCCCTCCCGTCCACCTCTGGTAACAACAAGTCTGATCTCTTTTTCTGTGTTTTGGTTCTTGGTATTTTTTGGGGGGATTTCACATATAAGAGAGATCATAGGGTATTTGTATTTCTCTGTCTAATTTCAGTTAGCATAATGCCTTTAAGGTCCTTCCATGTTGTTGCAAATAGTAGGATTTCCTCATTTTATATAGCTGAATAATATTCATATATATATGCACACATACATACACCACAACTTCTTCATTCATTCATCCATGGAAAGATCCTTTGGTTGTTTTCACGTCTTGGCTATTGTAAGTAATGCTGCTATCTATGTACATGGGGGTGCAGATAAAGCTGAGTTAGCATTTCCATTTCCTTTGGATATATATCCAGAATTAGAATTGCTGGATCATATGATAGTTCTATTTTTAATTTATTGAGGATCCTCTGTACTGCTTTTCTGTAGTGGTTGTACCAATATGGAAATCCCACTAAGAGTGTACAAGGGTTCCATCTTCTCACATCCATGCCAGCATTTGTTATCCCGTCTTTTTCATGATGGTCATTCTAACAAGAGTGAGGTGATAGCTCATTGTGGTTTTAATTTGCATTTCCCTAATGAGCAGTGCTGCTGAGCATCTTTTCACTTACCTGTTGGCCTTTCGTAGATCTTCTTTGGGAAGATGTCTATTCAGGTCCTTGCCCATTTTTTAAATCAGGTTATTAGCTGTTGTTATTGCTATTGAGTTCCATAAGTTCTTATTATTTTATGAATATTAACCCCTTATCAGATATAAGGTTTGCAAATATTTTTCCCACTCCATAGGTAGTCTTTTCACTTTGTTGATGGTTTCTTTTGCTGTAGGGAAGCTTTTTGGTTTGATGTAGTCCCCCTTGTTTATTTTTTATTTTATTGCTTGTTTCATATCTAAAAAATCATTACCAAGACTTAACAAGGAGTTTTTCCCTATGCTTTCTTCTAGGAGTTTTATGGTTTCAAGTCTTACATTTTTAATCCATTTTGAGTTAATTTTTGTGAGTGGCATAAGATATGGGTCTAATTTCATTCTTTTACATGTGAATATCCAATTATTTCAGCACCATTTATTGAAGAGACTGTCTTTTCTCCATTGAGTATTCTTGGCTCCCTTGTCAAATATTCGTTAACTGTATATACTTAGGTTTATTTCTGGGCTCTTGATTTTGTTCCATTGGTCTTCCTGTCAGTTTTAAAGTAGAACCATACTGTTTTAATGACTAGTATAGCTTGAAAACAGAAAGTAGTATAGCTTGAAAACAGAAAGTGTGATGCCTTCTGCTTTGTTCTTTCTCAGGACTTCTTTGGCTACTCAAGGTCTTTTGTGGTTCCATATAAATTTTAGGACTGCTTTATTTTTACTTCTGTAAAAAAGTGCCACTGGAATCTTGATAAGGATTGCATTAAGTCCACAGACAGCTTTTGGAAGTATTGACATTTTAACAATATCAATTCTTTTAATCCATGAACATGGGACACATTTCCACTTATTTGCATCTTCTTCAATTTTTTTCATCAGAGTGTTATTGTTTTTAAAATAGAGATCGTTCACCTCCTTGTTTAAATTTATCTCTAAGTATTTTATTGTTCTTGATGCTATTGTAAATGGAATTAATTCCTTTACTTCTTTTTCAGAAAATTTGTTGTGAGTAAATAGAAATTCTACTGATTTTATATGTTAATTTTGTATCCTTCAACTTTATTGAATTCAGTGATAGATTTTAAAAGTTTTTTTGTTGGGCTTCCCTGGTGGTGCAGTGGTTAAGAATCTGCCTGCTAATGCTGGGGACACGGGTTCAAGCCCTGGTCCAGGAAGATCCCACATACCATGGAGCAACTAAGCCCGTGTGCCACAACTACAGAGCTGAGCTCTAGAGCCTGTGAGCCACAACTACCGAGCCCGCAAGCCACAACTACTGAAGCCTGCATGCCTAGAACCCGTGCTACAAGAGAAGCCACCGCAATGAGAAGCCCGTGTACCACAACAAAGAGTAGCCCCCACTCACCACAACTAGAGAAAGCTCAAGCACAGCAGCAAAGACCCAGCACAGCCAAAAATAATAAAATAAATAAATTAAAAAAAACAATGTAACACTGAAGCCAAGAGATTTATTTTAAGAAAAAAAGTTTTTTTTGTTGAGTGTTTAGAATTTTCTATATACAAAATCATGTAATCTGCAAATAGAGACAATTTTACTTGTTCCTTTCAAATTCTGATACTTTTATTTCTTTTTCATCCCTGATGGCTCTAACTGAGACTTCCAGTACAATGTTGAATAGCAGTGGTCAGAATGGGCACCTTTGTCTTGTTCCTGATCTTAGAAGAAAAGCTTTCACCCTTTCACCACTGAGTATGGCATTAGCTAACAGCTTGTCATATAAGGACTTTCTTATGTTGAGATATGTTCCTCTATGCCTAATTTGTTAACAGTTATTATCATGAATGGATGTTAAATTTTGTCAAGTGCTTTTTCTGTGTCTCTTGAGATAACATGATTCTTTTCTTTCATTCTATTAGCGTGATGTATCACACTGATTAATTTGGGTATGTTTGAACAATTGTTTGTATCCCACTTTATCATGGTGAACAATCCTTTCAACGTGTTGCTGAATTTGGTTTGCCAGTATTTTACTGAGAACTTTTGCTTCTATATTCATCAGGGGAAGTGGCTTGTAGTTTCCTTTTCTAGTAGTATCATTTTCTGGTTTTGGTATCAGGATAATGTCAACCTTGTAAAATGAGTTTGGGATTGTTCCCTCCTCTTGATTTTTTGAAAGAGTTTGAGAAGGATTAGTGTTAATTCTTTAAATATTTGGTAAAATTCACTAGTTAAGCCATCTAGTCCTGGACTTTTTTTTTTTTTTTTTTTTTTTGCAGTACGTGGGCCTCTCACTGTTGTGGCCTCTCCTGTTACGGAGCACAGGCTCTGGACACACAGGCTCAGCAGGCATGGCTCATGGGCCTAGCTGCTCCGCGGCATATGGGATCTTCCCAGACCGGGGCACAAACCCGCATCCCCTGCATCGGCAGGCGGACTCTCAAACATTGCGCCACCAGGGAAGCCCCTGGGCTTTTCTTTGTTGGGAGATTTTTTTTTTTTTTTTTTTTTTTTTTTTTTGCCGTATGCGGGCCTCTCACTGTTGTGGCCTCTTCCATTGAGGAGCACAGGCTCCGGATGCGCAGGCTCAGTGGCCATGGCTCACGGGCCCAGTTGCTCCGCGGCATGTGGCATCTTCCCAGACCGGGGCACGAACGCGTGTCCCCTGCATCGGCAGGCGGACTCTCAACCACTGTGCCACCAGGGAAGCCCGTTGGGAGATTTTTGATTACAGATTCACTCTCCTTACTAGTAATAGGTCTATTCAGATTTTCTATTTCTTCCTTCCTGATTCATTCTTGTTAAGTTGCATGTTTCTAAGAATTTTTCCATTTCTACTAAGTTGTCCAGTTTATTGGCATATAGTTGTTCATAGTAGCCTCTTGGGATACTTTGTATTTCTATGGTATCAGTTATAATGTCTCCTTTTTTGTTTATAATTTTGTTAATTGGGTTACTCTCCTTTTTGCCTTGGTTAGTCTAGCTAGGATGTTTTCAATTTTGTTTATCTTATCAAAGAACCAACTTTTAGTTTGATTAATTTTTTCTTTTTCTGTTCTCTTTGTGCTTCCACTTTCATTTGTCTCAAGAAACTTTTTAATTTTCCATTTAATTTCTTCTTTGATCCATTCATTGTTGAGGAGAGTGTTGTTTAATTTCCATGTATTTGTGAAGTTTTCCAGTTTTCCTCCTGTTACTGATCTCTAGTTTTACATCACTGCGGTCAGAGAAGATACTTGGAATGATTTCAATCTTCTTGAATTTGCTAAGACTTGTTTTGTGGCCTAACATATGATCTATCTTAGAAGATCACTTCTAAGGTAGATCACTTAGAGAAGAGTGTGCATTCCCCTATTATTAAATATAATGTTCTGCACATGTCAGTTAGGTCCATTCTGTTTATATTATTGTTCAAATATGCTATTTCCTTATTGATTCTCAGTCTGGATAATCTATTCATTGTTGAGAGTGGAGTATCAAAGTCCTCAACTGTTATTCTGTTACTGTTTATTTCTCTTTTTATCTCTTGGTATTTGCTTTATATATTTAGGCACGCCAGTGCTGGGCACATAAATATGTAAAACTGTTTTATCTCCTTGATAGATTTGTCATTATGTAATGACCTTCATTCTCTCTTTTTACCATTTTTAGTTTAAAATCTATTTTCTCTGATATAAATATAGCTACCTCTGCTTATTTGGGGTTACCATTTACTTGAAATAACTTTCTCTATCCCTTCAATCTAAGTCTATGTGTGTCTTTAAGGCCGAAGTGAGTCTCTTGTAGGTAGCGTATCATTTGATATTAGTTTTTATAATCCATTCAGCCATTCTATGTCTTTTGATTAGATAATTTAATCCATTTACAATTAAACTATTGATAATTATTGATAGGTAAAGACTTACTCTTGCCCTTTTGTTAATTGTTTTCTGGTTGTTTGGTAGATCTATTGTTCCCTGTTTCTTATCCTGCTCTCTTTTTTGTATGTTTTGGTATCAGCATGCTTTGACTTCTTTATAATTTTCTTTTGTGTAATTGCTACAGGTTTTTCCCTTGTGGTTACTATCAATCTTAGATAAAATGTGTTAAAATTATAACACCCTATTTTAAGCTGGTAACAGTTTAATTTCAACAGAATTCCTAAACTTCACACTTTTACTTCTCCACCCTGTCACAATTTAGATTACTGCCATTATAATTTACATTATACATTATAAATTATATTACATTATAATTTACATATTTTGATATTGTATAACTAATAATATTGGATTATTGTGGCTATGGTTCCTTTTAACTTTTTAAATACAACTTTTAAAGGTTACACTCCATTTAGAGTTATTACAAAATATTTGCTACATTTCTCATGTTTTACAATACATCCTTGTAGCCTATCTTATACCCAATGGTTTGTGTCTCCCACTCTCCAACCCCTATATTGCCCTTCCCCCTCAACTGGTAACCACTAGTTCATTCTCTATATCTCTGAATCTGCTTTTTTGTTATATTCACTAGTTTGTGGTTTTGGGTTTTTTTTAGATTCCACCTATAAGCAGTATCATACAGCATTTTTCTTTCTCTGACTTATTTCACTTAGCATAATGCCCTCCAAGTCCATTCATGTTGCTGTAAATGGCAAAATTTCATTCTTTTTTATGGCTGAGTAGTATTCCATTGTGTGTGTGTGTGTGTGTGTGTATGTGTATATATATATATATATATAGCTACCTACCACATCTTCTTTATCCATTCATCTGTTGATGAACATATCTTGGCAATTGTAAATTGGTTGCTTCCATATCTTGGCAATTGTAAGTAATGCTGTTATAAACACTGAAGTACGTGTATCTTTTCAAATTAGTGTGTGTTTGTTTGTTTGTTTTTAATATATACCCAGGAATAGAATTGTTTGGTCACATGGTAGTTCTATTTTTAGTTTTTTGAGAAACATCTATTCTGTTTTTCACAGTGGCTGTACCAATTTACATTCCCACCAATAGGGTAGGAGGGTTTCCTTTTCTCCACATCCTGCTGACATTTGTTATCGGTAGACTTTTTGATAATAGTCATTCTGAGAGTCATCAGGTGATATCTCATTGTGGTTTTGATTTGCATTTCCCTGATGATCAGTGATGTTGAATATTATTTCACCTGCCTGTTGGCCATCTACATTTCCTCTTTGAAAAAATGTCTCTTCAGTTCTCCTGCCTAGTTTTTAATCAAATTGTTTGTTTTTTTCTTTTTTTAGCGGTACGCGGGCCTCTCACTGTTGTGGCCTTTCCTGTTGCGGAGCACAGGCTCCGGACACGCAGGCTCAGCGCCATGGCTCACAGGCCTAGCCGCTCCGTGGCATGTGGGATCCTCCCGGACCGGGGCACGAACCCGTGTCCCCTGCATCGGCAGGCGGACTCTCAACCACTGCGCCACCAGGGAAGCCCAGATTGTTTGGTTTTTTTGATGTTGAGTTATATGAGATATTTATATATGTTGGATATTAATCCCTTATTGGTCATATTATTTGTAAATATATTTTTACCTTTTAAACTAGAGTTGTAAGTGAATTATGCACCACAATTATCAAATTACAGAATCTAATTCTGACTATGTATTTACCATTAGCAGTGAGTTTTAGGCTATCTTTTTATGTTTTTATGATGTTAATTACTATCCATTTACTTCCATTCAAATAACTCCCTTTAGCATTTCTTGTAATGCTAGTGGTAATGAGCTCCCTCAGCTTTTATTTGTTTAGGAGTCTTTATTCCTCCTATTTCTGAAGGACAGCTTTGCCAGGTTTAGTATTTTTGGTTGACAGTAGTTGTCTTTCAACATCTTGAATATGTCATCCCATTCTCTCCTAGATTGAAATGTTTCTGTTGAGAAATTCACTGATAGTCTCATGGAAAAATTCACTGATAGTCTCATGTAACTTCTCTCTTTTCTCTTTCTGCTTTTAAAATTCTTTCTTTGTCCTTGACTTTTGACACTTTAATTTTATATTTCTCAGTGGAGCTCTATTCAAGTTCAATCTGTTTGAGGTCTTTGAGGCCTCACGGATCTGTATCTTCACTTCTCTCCCCAGGTTTAGGAAGTTCTCAGCCATTACTGCTTTAAATATACTATCACTTTCTCTTCTCTTTCTGGAATTCAAAAAATGTGAATATTATTTCTTTTCATTGCAACCCATAGGTGTCATAAGATTTCTTCACTTTCTCATTCTTTTTTTCTTTTTGCTCTTTTACTGGAAAATTTCTCATATCCTATCCTCTGGGTCACTGATTCTTTCTACTGCATGATGAAGTCTTCTTTTGAAACTCTTATTGCATTATTCAGTTCCATTATTTTCAACTCTAGGACTTCTGCATTCTTTTTTTATGGTTTCTATTGCTTTGTTGAACTTGTTTGTTCATGCATTGCTTTCCTAATTTTGTTTAGTTATCTGTCTGAGTGTTCTTGTAGTTCACTAAACTTCAAGAGAATTATTCTGAATCCCTTGTATGAATGTGGGCAGGTTGCTTTTTCTTTAAGAACAGTTATTAGGGTTTTATTAGTTTCCTTTGGTGGTATCATATTAACCTGTTTTTTTGTGTGTTCCTTTATTCCTTACATTGGTATCTGTGCATTTGTATAATTAGGTTCCTCTTCCAAACTTTGCAGGTTTGTTTTGGCAAAGACAGATCTTCACCAGTTAGCTCAGTTGGGTTTCTGGGTGTGTCTACTGGTAACGTCCATGGGCAGATGGGGCCCACTACTGTGATCTATTTTGGGGTGAGGCAACTATTCAAGCTCTGTGGTCAGGGATGGGGGGTGTGCCACTGGTTAAGAATAGTTGGATAGGACTGCTGGCCTGGTTCCCTACCAAAGTGAGGATGGGATCCACAGTTGCCAGAATTCTCTGGTCAAACTTACTAGATGGTCAGGACTGGGCACTATATTCAGCAGTAGATGGGGCTATGAATTAGCTTCCCTCCCTGTCAGGGCAACACGATAGGACCTAGGTCCTACATGGTTCATTGTTTGGGGACCTTATTCAGGCAAAAATGTGCACTGAATTCCCTGGCCAGGTGAGGCCATCACTTTTCCTCTCCAGACACACAAAGCCACAAGCTGTGCTTTCTGTTCAAGTGTCACTGTAAGCAGAGCTATTAGATGGGCTACGTAGCTTCCCATGTGCTCTGATTAGGTCCCCTGGTTGGGCAGACTGGAGACTGTATTCAGCAATGAGCAGGGCTATGGATTAGTTTTCCTCTCTGGGCACAGTGAGACAAGCAGCACCAAAGCTGGTAAAGCCCTTTGTTTGTGCCTTACATCAAGTCAACCTGCACCCCAAGTTCCCTGGCTGAACAGCACCATGGGCTTTGCTCTGCAAACTATCAGTTCTGCCTGCCCTTCTCTCGGCTCAAGCAACACTGACCACAGAGATTCCAGATATTCTTGCCAGCCCTTCTGGTCACATGCGGGGGCAGGAGCCACACTGAGTGGGGCTATATCTCAGCTCCCCTGCCTGGGTGGGAAGGGGAAGAGCCACTCCAGGTAACTCTCAATTTCCCAACAGGTTCTGCTGTTGGAAGGGGCCAGGAGCTACCCTCAGCCGTGGCTATGAATCAATCCCTGCTTATGCATAGCAGGGCAGCTCTCTGCCCAGTACTGCCTTTGCTCTGGGGGCAATCAGCTCTACCTGCTCACTTCTCGGCTCAAGGATTAGTGGGCTACACAGCTTTCAGGTGTTTCCACCAGGCCCTCTGGTTAGATGTGGTCAGGAGACATTCCCCACAGCAGATGGGGCTGTGACTCAGCTCCTTGCTCCTTGCCTGGGCATGGACAAACCAGGCCTAGGGCCACCAAAATAACTCATTTGAGGATCCAAATAAGGCAAATCTGCACCCCATCAAGATCCCCGGTCAGAATGCACCACCCACTTGGTTCTGAAGATGAGCAAACCACAGGTTGGGATGACTACTTGGGTACTGCAGGGACAAACTCATTTGCCAAGATCCATGTGCTGATTGTTGCAAGCCCTTCCTTCCTTCTCCATCATCATCAGATTCTCAGTAGTTGACTTCCTCAGATTTCCCTGAGGGGCGAGATCAGAGTAGGAGCTCCCACAAAGCAACCTACAATGCTGGGAGTCTCTGGTTGTCCTTTTTGGGTTCTCCTTTCCCACTGGAGGAACCAGAAACTCAGGGGATACCTCTCCAGGTTGTGCTGTGCTGGCCTGGGGAAGGGGCAATGGGTCAACGTGTAGCTGCTTCCCTTACTCTTCTAATGCAGCCTCTCTTGGTCCCTGTGGTACAGTTGCACCTAGAATATGGTACCTCCATATACTAGGATTCTCCCAGTGGGATCTTCTTCCTAAATAGTTGTTAGTTGTAATTATTATGAGGGGAACAAAGTCAGGAACGACATATTGGTGACATCACTATCTGATTTTTTTTCTTTACTGTATTTTCTTTTTAATTTTCTAAAGCAAACTGATATTCTCAGTGTTTTTTTTAAAGTGTCCTGATCTTGTGTCATGGATTCAATATGTTCTCCTATTTCTCTCAAGTTATTAATTTTAAAAAGTATTTTGTGTCCTGCATTGCCTCTACTTCCTTCCAGTTCCTATTGTGGATGTGTGATTGTCTTCTTGTTCTAGATTATGACTTTCACATTGCAGGTTTCCCTCGCATGTATGGTGATCCTTGGATATTCAATAATATTGCACATGAAATACTGAAAAGCTGATTGGAAGCTTGTCAACCAGTGGGCTTCACTTAAGGTGATTAGGTGGTAGCTTTTTGTTAGGGGGGACTTAGTTCCCCAAATATTGGTATTTCTAGGACTTTCCTCTAAGTTTATCCAGTTTTTTATAAAGAAAAATCCTCTGTGTCCTGCCTGATGTGTTCTGGAAACAACAGCACAGCAAATGAGGGCTGGAAGTCTCCGTGTATTCCTTCCTTTATACTTTCACTATTTTCACAAAATATTTTTGCAAAAAATTACTCTTATAATTATGTAATTTTTATAAACTCATGTTAAGAAAGAAAAAGGATGAATTGATGATGAAAGAAATTCAAAAAAAATATTTTTGAGATTCTACAATATGTAAGGCATAATGTTTGCTGTCCTCTGAAATTCAAAAATTATTAAGATTTAAACAGTTGCTCCAAAACAGTTCACAATCTACTGGAGAGAGACACTAGCATAACTAACTAACTAACTAACTTACTTACTTTATTTATTTTAACATCTTTATTGGAGTATAATTGCATCAGCTATACATACACATATGTCCCCATATCTCCTCCCTCTTGCATCTCCCTCCCTCCCACCCTCCCTATCCCACCCCTCTAGGTGGTCACAAAGCACCGAGCTGATCTCCCTGTGCTGATCTCCCTGTGCTATGCGGCTGCTTCCCACTAGCTATCTATTTTACATTTGGTAGTGTATATATGTCCATGCCACTCTCTCACTTTGTCCCAGCTTACCCTTCCCCCTCCCCATGTCATCAAATCCATTATCTAGTAGGTCTGCATCTTTATTACAGTCCTTCCCCTAGCTTCTTCGTGACCATTTACTTTTTTTTTTTTTTTAGATTCCATACATATGTGTTAGCATATGGTATGTGTTTTTCTCTTTGACTTACATCACTCTGTGTGACAGATTCTAGGTCCAACCACCTCACTACAAATATCTCAATTTCATTTCTTTTTATGGCTGAGTAATATTCCATTGTATATATGTGCCACATCTTTTTTTTTTTTTTTTTTTTTGTGGTATGCAGGCCTCTCACTGCTGTGGCCTCTCCCATTGCGGAGCACAGGCTCCGAACGCGCAGGCTCAGTGGCCATGGCTCACGGGCCCAGCCGCTCCACGGCATGTGGGATCTTCCCGGACCAGGGCACGAACCCGTGTCCCCTGCATCGGCAGGCGGACTCTCAACCACTGCACCACCAGGGATACCCATACCACATCTTCTTTATCCATTCATCTGTTGATGGACACTTAGGTAGCTTCCATGTCCCAGCTATTGTAAATAGAGCTGCAATGAACATTGTGGTACCTGACTCTTTTTGAATTATGGTTTTCTCAGGGTATATGCCCAGTAGTGGGATTGCTCGGTCATATGGTAGTTCTATTTTTAGTTCTTTAAGGAACCTCCATTCTGTTCTCCATAGTGGCTGTATCAATTTAAATTCCCACCAACAGTGCAAGAGGGTTCCCTTTTCTCCACACCCTCTCCAGCATTTATTGTTTGTAGATTGTTTGATGATGGCCATTCTGAGTGGTGTGAGGTGATACCTCATTGTAGTTTTGATTTGCATTTCTCTAATGACTAATGATGTTGAGCATTCTTTCATGTGTTTGTTGGCAGTCCATATATCTTCTTTGGAGAAATGTCTATTTAGGTCTTCTGCCCATTTTTCGATTGGGTCTTTTTTTGTTTTTGTTTTTGTTTTGATATTGAGCTGCCTGAGCTGCTTGTAAATTTTGGAGATTAATCCTTTGTCAGCTGCTTCATTTGCAAATATTTTCTCCCATGCTGAGGGTTGAATTTCATCTTGTTTATCATTTCCTTTGCTGTGCAAAAGCTTTTAAGTTTCATTAGGTCCCATTTGTTTATTTTTGTTTTTATTTCCATTTCTCTAGGAGGTGGGTCAAAAAGGATCTTGCTGTGATTTATGTCATAGAATGTTCTGCCTATGTTTTCCCCTAAGAGTTTTATAGTGTCTGACCTTACATTTAGGTCTTTAATCCATTTTGAGTTTATTTTTGTCTATGGTGTTAGGGAGTTCTAATTTCATTCTTTTACATGTAGCTGTCCAGTTTTCCCAGCACCACTTATTGAAGAGGTTGTCTTTTCTCCATTGTATATTTTTGTCTCCTTTATCAAAGATAAGGTGACCATATGTGTGTGGGTTTATCTCTGGGCTTTCTATCCTGTTCCATTGATCTATATGTCTGTTTTTGTGCCAGTACTATACTGTCTTGATTACCGTAGCTTGGTAGTACAGCCTGAAGTCTGGGAGCCTGATTCCTCCATCTCCATTTCTCTTTCTCAAGATTGCTTTGGCTATTCAGGGTCTTTTGTGTTTCCATACAAATTGTGAAATTTTTTGTTCTAATTCTGTGAAAAATGTCACTAGTAGTTTGACAGGGATTGCACTGAATCTGTAGATTGCTTTGGGTAGTGTAGTCATTTTCACAATGTTGATTCTTCCAATCCAAGAACATGGTACATCTCTCCATCTCTTTGCATCACCTTTAATTTCTTTCATCAGTGTCTTATAATTTTCTGCATACAGGTCTTTTGTCTCCTTAGGCAGGTTTATTCCTAGATATTTTATTCTTTTTGTTGCAATAGTAATTGGGAGTGTTTCCTTTATTTCTCTTTCAGATTTTTCATCATTATTGTATAGGAATGCAAGAGATTTCTGTGCATTAATTCTATATCCTGCTACTTTACTAAATTCATTGATTAACTCTAGTAGTTTTCTGGTGGCATCTTTAGGATTCTCTATGTATAGTATCATGTCATCTGCAAACAGTGACAACTTTACTTCTTTTTCAATTTGGATTCCTTTTATTTCTTTTTCTTCTCTGATTGCTGTGGCTAAAACTTCCAAAACTATGTTGAATAATAGTGGTGAGAGTGGACTACCTTGTCTTGTTCCTGATCTTAGAGGAAATAATTTCAGTTTTTCACCATTGAGAATGATGTTGGCTGTGGGTTTGTCATATATGGCCTTTATTATGTTGAGGTAACTTCCCTCTATGCCTACTTTCTGGAGGGTTTTTATCATAAATGGGTGTTGAATTTCGTCAAAAGCTTTTTCTGCATCTATTAAGATGATCATATGGTTTTTACTCTTCAATTTGTTAATATGGTGTATCACATTGATTGATTTGCATATATTGAAGAATCCTTGCATTCCTGAAATAAATCCCACTTGGATCATGGTGTATGATCCGTTTATTGTGCTGTTGGATTCTGTTTGCTAGTATTTTGTTGAGGATTTTTGCATCTATGTTCATCAGTGATGATGTAGTTTTCTTTCTTTGTGACATCTTTGTCTGGTTTTGGTATTAGGGTGATGGTGGCCTCATAGAATGAGTTTGGGAGTGTTCCTCCCTCTGCTATATTTTGAAAGACTTTGAGAAGCATAACTAACTTTAAAACAAGATGTGTTTTGTTGTATTCCAGAGAGGTAAATCCGGCAATAGAGGTGTTCCCTAACCAGTGCTGAGAGACAAAATGAAGCAGTGGAAGAGTAGAGCAGACATATCTCATTCAAAGGACCTGGAAAGGTTTTGAGAATGAGCTAGACTTTTGAAGTTAATTCTCATGTGTGAAGACTAACATGTCATGTACTTTTCATATTTAAAACATACAAGCTATTGTTTTAGAAACCATAAGTCTGGTTACCAAATGTGAGATAGATGAGAGGAGAAAGAAACTAGAGGGCAAACCAAAAAGAGTTAAAAGGTCATTTCTTTCAACTTAACAACTAAACACAAACCAAAGATGGAATAAAGAACTGAATATTGGGCTTCCCTGGTGGCGCAGTGGTTGAGAGTCCGCCTGCCGATGCAGGGGACAAGGGTTCGTGCCCCAGTCCGGGAAGATCCCACATGCCGCGGAGCGGCTGGGCCCGTGAGTCATGGCCGCTGAGCCTGCGCGTCCGGAGCCTGTGCTCCGCAACCGGAGAGGCCACAACAGTGAGAGGCCCGCGTACCGCAAAAAAAAAAAAAAAAGAACTGAATATTAAAAGTTTTCTGAAAATAATATGGGAAATATCTGCATAAGCTCAACAATAGGAAAGGATATCTTAAACAAGATTCTAAACGTGCTAACTATAAATGATAACTTTGTCTACATTAAATTTAAGAACTTCTGTTTGTAAAAGACAACACAGAGAAATTAAAATATATAGCAGGAAAATACATTTGCATTATCTATAACCAACAGAGGGCATAACCCAGGGACATATAAGGAATCCCTTACAAATCAGTAAGAAATGAAGAGAAAACAAAATAGATAAGTGGGCAAAAAGACTTGAATAGGTATTTAACAAAAAGAAAATCCAAATGGACAATAAACATGAAGAGATCCTCAACTTTACCAGTAATCACAAAAATGTAAATTAAAACTACAAAGAGAAGACTTTAAACACATATACATTCACACACATACATACACACAAATAAAAACACAAAATTTTAAAGCCTGATTATACCACATATCATTAGGGTATGGAATAACACAGATACCCATGTGATGCTAAAACAAATGTAAACTGGTTTCCTTACTTTGTAAAAAAGCTTGTCATTAATAGTAGATTAAAGATATACATGCCCATATATCCAAAAAAAACTCTAATTCAAAAAGATACATGCAGCCCAATGTTCAGAGAAGCACTATTTACAATAGCCAACACATGGAAGCAACCTAAATGTTCACTGACAGATGAATGGAAAAAGAAGTATACACACACACACACACACAATGGAATATTCCTCCACCATAAAAAAGAATGAAATAATGCCATTTGCAGCAACATGGCTGGACATAGAGATTATCATACTAAGTACAGCAACATGGATGGACATAGAGATTATCATACTAAGTACAGCAACATGGATGGACATAGAGATTATCATACTAAGTAAAGTAAGTCAGAGAAAGACAAATATCATATGATATCACTTATATGTGGAATCTAAAAGAGGATACAAATAAACTTATTTAAAAAACAGAAAAAGACTCACAGATATGGAAAACAAACTTATGGTGACCAGAGGGGAAAGGGGGTGGGGGATGTATTAGGAGTTGGGGATCAGCAGATGCAAACTACTATGTATAAAATCGATAAACAACAAGATCCTACTGTATCACACTGGGAACTATATTCAATATCTTGTAATAAGCCATAATGGAAAAAAAAAAAGATATACATGCCCAGCAAATCCACCCCAAGTGCAAATTCCACAGAAACTCATGCACATCCGTATTATGATATGTTTATAAAATGTTCCAAGCAGCGCTCTTTGCAATGGTAAAAAATGGAAACAACCCAAATGCTCATTAATAATAGAATGAGAAAACAAATTGTAGAATATTCATTCAATAGAACGATATAGCAATAAAAACATACAGCAATATGGCACTATGTGGATGAATCTCAGAGAGGAATGAAAGAGGCAAATCACAGAAGATCCACATACAATATAATCTAATTTACATAAAGTTTACATAAATTTGAAAACTGAGTTATTTTCTTTAGGGAAGCATCCATCCATCAGTGGTACCTCTAAAGTAAAGAAATGGACACATTATTACAAACATCAGGGAAAATGCTTCCCTCTGGCTGATGAGGATGAGCACATGGGGGTATAGGAAATACACCACTTCTTGGCCTGGGTCGCTGCATCATGGCTCATTTCACAATTATTCTATGAACTTACATTTACATGTATTTTCTCTAAGACTATCAACCAACAAAAAATAAAATAAATTCATAAAGATTCTGAATACATGAATAAGGCAAAAGCCTGGGAGAAAGAAAAAATCAAAAGTAGAGAGATGGGTTATTGTAACAACTCAGGAGAAGACCTGAGGTCTTGAACAATGACAGAAGAGGGGGAAGGAATGGGTCTGAGAGTTATCACAATAGAGATAGAAGTAGTAGGATTTGGTGAATGATTAGATACAATAACAAGGAGAAATAGAAGAAATGAAGATATCTTCAAGATGTTACTCAGGTGACTAGTACGATAAATACACCATTTAGTACAGAAAGGCAATAAAGTCAGGTGAGAAAGTACATTCAACAGGACAAAGGTGGTGAAGATGACAGGAACTGCTTGGGCAGTTTTTTTTTTAATAAATTCATTCATTCATTCATTCATTCATTTTTGGCTTCATTGGGTCTTCGTTGCTGCACGCAGGCTTTCTCTAGTTGTGGTAAGCAGGGGCTACTCTTCATCGTGGTACGCAGGTTTCTCATTGTGGTGGTTTCTCTTGTTGGGGGAGCATGGGCTCTAGGCACGCAGGCTTCAGTAGTTGTGGCACGTGGGCTCAATAGTTGTGGCTCATGGGCTTTGGAGTGCAGGCTCAGCAGTTGTGGCACACGGGCTTAGTTGCTCCGCGGCATGTGGGATACTCCCAGACCAGGGCTTGAACCCGTGTCCTCTGCACTGGGAGGCGGATTCTTAACCACTGTGCCACCAGGCAAGTCCCTGCTTGGCTATTTTGAGTTTAACCCCCTCTCTGTGATACTGTAGAGATACCCAATAGGCTTGAAATACTCGTTTAGAATATAATTCTATTGCAATCATTTCTTTCAAGCCAGCCAAGAAATGTTTTTTTGAGTAACTCCCACTTACAAGGTACCATGCTGAGAACTGTAAAGGACCAATAAAACATAAGCATCATTTTCTTCCCCAGGAAGCTTATACATTAGCCAAGGACATGGGACATGTATAATGGGAATGGCACCTAAATAAAAGGCAAGGATAAATGAGTTACAGAGATGATGAGTGACAGAGACTTTAGTAGTGGAGGAGGAAGTATGGATGTTTGGGTAGATACATACATACATACATACATACATACATAGGAGAGAGAAAGGAAATCATTTACAACTAGTCTTTTTATGATCTGTGTCTTGGAAGATGAATAGAGCTTAGAAAGAAGAAAAAAGTCTTTCCAGACAGAGATGGTGCTAAATAATATATTCAGAGGACGCTAAAAAGACCAGTCTTGGAAGAATTAGAGGAATGGCAAAGACAACATGAGAATGGTAGAACGGAGCTAGATTTTTTCATTAGCTGAAGAGGAGATAAGAAAACAAACAGAAGATAAAGAACACAGGTCAGAGATCATGGTACTGCAGTAGTCAAGACAAAAAGATATAAGACCAGAGCTAAAAATGAAAGTGAAGGATCTGTCTCAAGAAATGTTGTTTAGGAAGAATTAATATAAAATTGATGGAGGGGGGAGACAAAAGCTAAAGCCACCTCTGAGGTTTGAAGTCTAGACAGCAAGATCCTTGAGACCACTGTGAAAAAGAAGGTAGGCAGGACGGGGAGATTCTGGAGAGGGACAAGAGCTCAATTTTAAGCACTGGGAAGATAATGAGACAGAAGCTGATTAATCAAGCAAAAAAAGCCCAATACGGTCTTGGAAAATTAAAGCATCCACTCAGGAGAAAAGCTAGCTCAGCAGAAGAATCAAGATGTATGCACAGAAAAGTGAAAGCTGAATCTAGAGAAGTAAAAAGATCTCTAAGCAACTTATTGAAAAATCATGTATCAAGTACCAACCCCATGTGGTATATCATAAAAGGAGCTTTGAGTTAAGAAGGCAGAAAAAGCATTATAGGAAGAAAGTAAAAGAAATTCACAAATTTAACAAGTGAGAAGAAAAAAACATTTAAAAGTTACCATGATTAGCAACTCCCCACTCCCCACAGCCCTACCCCCCAGCAACCACAGGTATAAAGTTTTAATTATGCAAGCTAAACAGTTTCTAGAGATCTGCTGTACAACACTGTGCCTATAGTTAACAGTACTATATTTACACTTAAAAACCCAGTAAGGGGGACTTCCCTGGTGGTCCAGTGGTAAAGAAACCACCTTACAATGCAGGGGATGTGGGATGGATCCCTGGTCGGGGAATTAAGATCTCACATGCCACGGGGCACCTAAGTCCGCACTCCATAACTACAGAGCTCGTGCGTCTCAAGTAGAGCCCACGTGCTGCAAACTACAGAGCCTACGTGCCCTGGAGCCTGCACGCCACAACTAGAGATGAGAAAACCCGCACGCCGCAACTAGAGAGAAGCCCGCGCACCCAAACGAATGATCCCACGTGCCTCAGTGAAGATCCCACGTGCCACAACTAAGACCTGACGTAGCCAAAAATAAATAAATAAACAATAAATAAATCTTTTTAAAAAAAGAAACCCATTAAGGGAGTAGATTTCATGTTAAGTGTTCTTATCACAATAAAAAAAATTTTAAGATATGTTCCAAGAAAATAAAAGTCAAAAGCAAAAAAACAAAAACAGCGTATCTCAGCTGGACAGGAAAATAAGTGATTGAAGCAAGACTAATACAGCCAAATACAACAGAGATGTCAAGGAGGAATGGACAGAGAAGGAACCTTTAAAATGCCACCGACAATCAGAAAGTTATTGGTGAACTTCAGGAAAGCAGTTTCATTGACGTGAAGTGGATGGAAGCCGTACTGAGAGGGGAGAGTTCTGCACTGGTCCCCGCTACCCAGAGCACTTTCCTCATGGCTGCTCCTTCATCTCCCTCAGACCTTTGCCCAAATGCCATCTTCTGAGTGAGAACTTTCCTAATCCTCTTATTTGAAACTGTATCCCTTCAGCACTCCTTTTCCATCCCCATGCTCTGTTTTCATCACAGCACTTATCAGCATGCACGTTATTACTTATATTTGTTTATTTCCATCTCATCGGATATCAACTCCATGAGAGCAGGGATTCATGTCTAGTGTTTAACACTCCCGGGCCTAGAACAGTGCCTGTACAGAGGATGTCCTGAAAACTAATTTGAGAAAGTGTATCAAGACCAAGGTGTAGTAACTGTGTTACATGAAAGGTCAGGTAACACGAGGACAGAGAATGGACACTAGGATTTTGGAAGATGACCTAAACAAGGGCAATTTCAAATGAGCAGTGTAAAAAAATACCAGGCTGCAATGGGTAAAAGTATTAATGGATAGGGGGGAGGTAAACACAGGAAGTATAAACAACCCTCCTAAGGAGGTCCGCTATATAGAGAAGAGAAAGGAGATGATAGCTAGAGAGATATTTTTGTTTTTGTTTTGTTTGGAGATGGGCGATGTTATAGAATATTTGTGTAAGGATGAGAATGTTCAAGTAAAGAAGAAAAAGTTTAATAATGTAAAAGAAGAGAGATAGTTAATAAAGTGATACCCTTGCAAAGTCAAGAGAGGGCAGATTCTGGTGCACACAGTTGGGAACGGCACCCGAGCCAGAAGAAGAAACAATTACCCCACTGGGAAAGGCAGCGAGGTCTAGCCTGGATGCAAGTTGACCAAAGATGAGGATATTCTCTTCTGATTCCTTTCTTAGTAAAAGGAGAATTGAGTCTGCTGAAGATTTAAGAAGATATGAAAAAATGGAAGATATGAAACAGTTGTCTTGAGCGTGAGAAAGTGAATCTACTAAGGAGATGTATAGAATTCTTAGGTATTATTGAATGCCAATGGGAATTTCGGGGTATGGAATTTTAAGTGAGATCACTGAGCAACAAAATTGTGGATTCTTTCCCAGCTATGTTCAGTTGCACAGGTATAACTGTAGAGCGGATGAAGGGTTGGGTTTAACCACCATGACTAGCAATGTTTTCTACCAAATGATAACATAGTGATGCATACAGTTGTAACCTAAATAAAGAGCAGAGCTCCCTGTGGCCTAGTCTCACCATTTTAGTACATTAACCCACACATACATAAAGTCTAGTAATCCAAAGGAATTATTTATTCAGACCTCTCAAAGAACACTTGAGAAGATCCAATTCATAACATACAAACACCATGTCCTAATTCTATTCACTGTCTCACCCAGGGATACCCTTGAAACTTTCCACCACAATTTATTCACAACTCTCCCAACCAAAACTTCTGTGACACTCGGTTGGCACCAGCTCTGCTCTTTCACCTTAATTTCCCTTTTCTGTTCTCTTCATTCCTTTCTACTTCTCTCGAGCAAATACTGAGCCTTTCCAACAAATTGTCTACCTTTCCTTCTCTTATTCTTCCCTACTAATTATTGTGATAGACAAAATAAATGGAGGGGTGGGGCAGGAAAGATGTCAGAGAGCATGCAGGCCATATAGGCCAATCCAAACTTTTCCAGGAAGAGTAGGGACAGGAAAGCAATGGTAAAAATTCATACATTCATCCCTGTTGCATAGCTTTAATTATGTAATTCTTGTGCCAAAGAGCACTGTTTTGAACTCTTGTCTCCATTTCTGGAATATAATATTCAAAAACGGTAACATAATCTCTGTTTGCCATTCCATCAGAACTTCTACTTTGATCCTTTGTTGAAACAAACAACAAATAAACACAACAACAACAAAAAAACTGGGCTTCAAAATAAACATTTTATGATCAAAATTGAAGTATTAGGTTTTTTTTTTTTTTCTTTATTTATTTTTTTTAACATCTTTATTGGGTATAATTGCTTTACAATGGTGTGTTAGTTTCTGCTTTATAACAAAGTGAATCAGTCATACATAAACATATGTTCCCATATGTCTTCCCTCTTGAAGTATTAGTTTTTAAGTTCCTTTGTTCAAGCTGTATGTATGTTTTTTTAGTTTGATTGAAGTAGAGTTGATTTACAATGTTTTGTTAATTTCTGCTGTACAGTAAATTGATTCAGTTCTCTCCCTATATTTTCTCATGTATGTATGTTTCACAAATGGCAAAAAAATACCCCCACAAACTTATTTCCATAAGAAAAGTAATAGATCACTTATCTTTATTAAGTTCCTCAGCAAAAATATATAGTCCTGTAACATCATTTTACTGGGAATTTTTCCTCAAATGTCTTGTGAGTATTTCTACAGTGAAGTCTTAGGGAAGTTACTCCAGCCCAGAGCAACCCCCATCTCCTCCCTTTCTTCTATTCAACCATCCCCAGAGACCCTCTTTGCTGTGTCTTCAGTGGCTGACATGACGGGCACTACTTTAGAGGCGCTGCCCTTGTCCTTTCCACTCAAGACTCACTGTGGAGTAGGGTAGAGCCATCCCAACTCTCCACAAACCTGCTGCTTCTAAAGGCAAGGGCTTATTCAACTTTTAGGATTTTGATTGCCATCTACTGTGAAGAAACACACAATAGGTTTTAACAGTATAGATGGTGTATTTGTTTCCTATTGCTGCTGTAACAAATTATCACAACTTGGTGGCTTCAGATAATGCAAATCTATTATCTACAATTCTGGAGGCCAGAAGTCTAAAATGGGTCTCACTGCACTAACAATCAAGGTGTCCTCGGGGCAATGCTCCTTCTGGAGGCTCTAGAGAAGAATCCATGTCCTTGCCTTTTGCAGCTTCTAGAGGCTGCCTGTGTTCTTTGGTCACAGCCTTCTTCCATCTTCAAAGCCAGCAATGGCCAGTCTAGCCTTTCTCATGGGGCATCACTCTGATACTCACTGTTCTGTTTCTCCTTCACACATAAAGACCCTGGTGATTACATCAGGCCCATCCAGAAAATCCAGGATAATCTCCCCATCTCAAGTTCAACCGATTAGGAACCTTAGTTCCATCTACAACTTTAATTCCATTTGCTACGTAACATAACATGTGCCAGGTTCTAGGTGGGCCAAGAGGCCATTATTCTGCCTACCACAGATACAAAGAGTACAAAATCTAAGAAATCTTTTTAAGTTCTCAAATTCATTTCCTTTAGTTCTCAATTCCCTTGCTGACATAGTAAGTAACTGGAAGTCATCTAAGGCTTCTATGCTCTTCCATTATTATAGAAAATAGAGCTTACCACGATGACCTGTTCATGAATAGCCCATATGGACTTCCCTCCTCTGTGATCATTTATCTTCCTTAAATATAAAGCTAAAGAATCGATAAATCCACAATAACAAATGCCTCCTGGTTTCAGTTGGACATACATGTGCTGGAAGGCCTCCACAGTAAACGGTACAAATCCTGCCAGGAATGATCCATTCTGGGCATTCCCTCTTAGTTTAACTATTAACATTGAAAAACATATGCCGAAATACCAGTAACACCTATAAGTCAATATGACAGCTTTCCATCAGAAGCAGAAACCTTAATTTGTACCTGGGAACTTTCCAGAACTATTGGACTCATATTTTCAAGCAAGTCATTGCCCCCCACTGCCCAGGAAGCCCACTCACCCCCCATTCTTTTATTTGTTGGACTGTAAGTAACAGTGGCAGCTCCAAAATTTCTCCACACAAACAAGATAGGAGATGTGTTGGCTAGGGAAGCCCTGGCGTTAGGGGCTGTGCACTAAAGCTGCTCTTTGAAGGCGCTTATCAGAAAGGACAGTGAAACATCCATTTCTAAGAGTGGAGAGAAGCTGAAGAAGCTCATGGAAAGACTAAAGGCATTCGCATCCCAAAGCCTTCCTTTTGTTACCACCAAGGATGGACAATCCATGGAAACTTACATTTGAAAGAGACCTTAGAGACCACTCCAGTCTGGGTCCCAATCCCCTGAACTCCCTCCTCTGAGCCTCTGAGCCATGGGTCATCCATCTGCTGCAGGATCACCGCAAACACCACCTAGAACTCACTAGCTCGGAATGGTGAGCATTTCAGCTCTGAGTTCTAAATCTGGGCGATTTAAATTCTGAATCAGGCAACCCTTACTCCAGTCCGGTGTCCTAGTCCTTTCCAGAAACTTAATTTCTCATTCCTGTCTCTGAAGTCTTCCTCCAGAGTTTCTTTTCCTTGTCAGTCCTCAGCTCCAGGTGGAGATAAATGTCAGAATTATTTCAAGCATAGAAGCATCCCTAACTATCTCTGCAATATATATACATATATGGGAGGATTCACAGAAGCAGGAACACCTCCCTCTTTTTATGTGTGTGTTCTATTTCTGGTCACCCAGATTTCAGGTCGGAAAACATTTGGCCGAGGAGCAGTAATGGCTTTAAGTGACTTGAAGTTCAGCCCAGCGTGCTGAAACACCAACAAGGAAACCCAAGATGATTCCTCTGATCAGATAAAAGGCGTTCTTCGAAAAAGTGCATGAAATGAGTGTTCTGACGACCAGGGAATTTCAAGAGAATGCGGGAAGTAGTGGGTTTCTCCAAAACCTGTGTTTAGGGGCAAAGTGATGCAGTAAAGTCAGAGAATGAGAAGTTCCATGACAAGAAGAGACAGGACATCACAACGCAGTTCAGTAATTCACTTCGACAAATGCTGTGAATTGGACTGAAAAGTGCTAAGCTGCTGTTCCAAGGAGAGAGTAGGAGCTTACCTGTCTCAATTTCTGCTTTCCTGAGCAACCTCAACTATTAGTCTGGGGAAGGAAGCTGGACCATCAGACAAAGCAGGGGGAAATGATGACATCATCATGACCGAAGCAAATGAGTTGAAACTGTCTTCTATCAAAGTAGCTCTTGACTCTCAGATGTGCTAAGGACGCCGAGATAGTGTCTAATCTCTTAGGTTTCCTTGCACCTCTGCCCCTGATACCACTTGAAATCAATTCCACTTCTGACAGAATGTACCACAATCCCAGGATGGAGGGAATCCTAAAAGTCAGCTGCACTGTCCCTCTCCACCACCTCCTCGCCACCTTGAGGCTTGTCTGTCTGAAACCCACTCTGGAGGAAATTCAGCCCACTTTGGGGCAGTTCTGACTAGGAGACTGCTAAGAAACCTACCTCTAAGATATTAGGCCCAGCTTTGCTCTCCAGTGCTTGCCCAGAATATACTGACTCACTCTCCCATATAAATGCCATTAGAATATTTAATGACAATTATGTCACCTGAGTCTTCATTCCTCTAAGGCAAACATGTCCAATTTCCTCAGAAAACTGACAGATCCTCTCTCCTTTGTTCTCCCTTTCCTCTGAGCCCTACACTTTGGTCAATCTCCGTCAAGCACAAAGCCAAAAACAACCACCTGATTCCTCAGATGTGGGATCACAATCCCAGAATGAAAGGTGACCATTACCTCCCTACTGAGTGAAACCAATATATGTATCTGAATCAAGGTGTCCAAATTAACTATTTTGGCCAGTACACCAAACTATTAAATCATATTGTTCTTGCAATCAACTAAAACCACTGAACTATTTTCACAGTGCTGCAGACAAACCAAACATCCTTATCCTGTGCTCATGCCATCTGCAGCTTATTTGAAGGACATAACTCTAGATCGTTACCTAAAGAGATTCTTAGAGCTACTTTTGCTTTTAGTTTTTAAAAAATGGAGCTTCCAGTATTTGCATTTTGATAAACTCGAAAATATCTTTCTTCCATCTCCT
Source organism: Globicephala melas (assembly GCF_963455315.2). NCBI lineage: Eukaryota > Metazoa > Chordata > Mammalia > Artiodactyla > Delphinidae > Globicephala > Globicephala melas. The sequence continues at coordinate 92,039,480 of NC_083320.1, forward strand.
CATTCATTACTTCTGCGTTTGAACTTGTTTCCACAAAGTAAATTAATTCAGATGGAAAGAAATATTAATTTGTTTTGGTAAATGCATTAAAAATGCTGTAATTAATAAGAAAAACAAGCGTGACAAATCTTACCACTGTGTTCCATTGTAAAAAAATTAGAACTCTGTTAAATTTCACCTTGTTACGTAAAATAATTATTCTACTTATTGGAGACCTTTGCATATCCTGATTTAGGTGTGCAAAATATTAATCATCACTTTCAGCTTTGTGTCCAACTCATAAATATCTCCATGAATGGCTAATTTCAAGATGCTGAGAGAAATACTGACCAGATTTAAACTATTAACAGCCCTAAGGCACACTGTTAGCAACTAGTATTGGTTAATATGGCAGCTTTAATTCTCACTATTTGAGTACAGCCTTTCAATTTGTCAAGAGTCCCTCTAGCTTTGGACTATCATTCAGCTTAAGTTTTTCACACTTTACCCACAGGTGATGAGCTACGGCATCATGTGCAATACTGAAATGTACGTGACCACATTCACTCAGATGGAGAGTGTTTCCATCCAAATACAAAACACAAAACTCAGGAGGCTCTTTGCAATATAACAACAAAGAAAATGAAATGCTTTAGTCCGACCCATGAAACTATTTATCAGGACTCTGCTAAAGTTTCTGGAAGAAAATATTAATAATAATGATAACTGAGCCAGTCAAGGTAAAAATAGATTGTATTGGCTCATGTAACTGAAAAGTTTACAATAGCCACAACAGGATTCTGGGTTCATAGGGTACCATAAGGACCTAGTTCCTCTCCATCTCTCATCTCTGGTCTCCTCCACGCTGGCTTCACAAGACCTCTCGGAATCAATTCCTGGTTGAAAAAGCACGTCTCTTTGTGGCAACACCAGCCCAAGGTCTGGGAATAACTAAATGAACCAACATAGGAACTAAATGACACTGATAGGCCAGACCAACTCACATGCTCCCCTCTGGATTCAGGAGGGAAGCCCTTCCTGAATACAACCTGAGGGAAGCAGTGGGAATTTGAACTACTGTAACCAGAGGAAGGGGCAATGGACGTTGGATGGGCCTAAACCTCAAATGGCTACTACGTTAAAGTCTAATTAAAATCTTACAGTACACTCACCACAGGAGAACACTTTGCCAGATAAAACAGAGAGGTGGACTGCTATCAGTGAGACCAATAGTCAAAGTTGCAATGTTTCCAGGCACAAAGAGCTGAGAGATCTCTTTCAGATTTGCAAACCATATAACCACATTTTCCATTTTAGCCAGCATAAGTTCCATTCTCACTCAGGGCCAAACTGGCAGTGTATGATGCCAAAGGATTGATTTTGCTGACATACAGTTAAAAACCAGTCATATCTGCTTTGCAAAGTACCTTTGAGATCAAAGGTTTACCTCAGAATTCATGTGGCTGGCCCCATTATGTATATTAAAAATTTAGTGTGAATTTAATCTTACTCTATGCCTGATTTTTTTTTTAAATTTCTACTGCCTGAGAGTAAGAACCTTAACTTTTTTATGTGCAAGAAAACATGTAGTTTTTATATTCCTCTTTTCTACAGATGAAATGCCCTCACTTTTGTCCTTCTTTTATATCCACATCCTTCATATACAACACTCTGAGAAATTTCTGTAGATTTTAAAATCTAAAAAAATTTGATTAAAAAAAAACCCCACATCCTAAAACTAATTATTACCAAAAAAAATTTAAAAATGTCAGGCAACTACAGCTTTATAGGAACTCTGAAGACTGATTCTGTGAGTGGATTTCCGGAGGTGGCGTATCTGTTTCTCTGAGAGCTTCCTTTTTAAGGAGCATGGGAAGCTATTATTAACACATAGGAAGAATCTATACAGAGTAGATTATGTTAGTCATATCAAATCCAATTCCTTTCTGGAGTGAGGCTAATTTAGCTAGGTGATATTCTAAATTAAGTTACAGTTGGCTGTTATAGGCTAAAACTTACTCAGTTAAAGATCAGAGCAAACAATAGTTCTCGAAATTTCCTTTTATACATCAGCTCTATCAAGGTGACCCAATATATTCTAGCTATTTGAAATTCACCTTAAATTGCACACAATTCTGTCACTAAGTCTTTGGTTACAAAAAAGGTCAGAGTTACCCAATTTGGGACTCAGGTTCACCAGTGGGCCGTCCTCATTTCCACACCATTAGGGTGACTGGTCCTCCCTTCACTCTCCAAAATCGTCTTCCAGGCTCCCTCTACTAAAAATCAATACGAATATGTGGACTTGAAGGATAATAACAACTAAGAAAGCAAGATTACAATCTATTGATAAAAAACAAAATGGTTTAACTCTAGAGCCTATTCAAACAGAAAAAGAACTTACTACAGACAACCATATGCAAATGCTCAATGAAAAACAAAAAATCTGGATACTGCAGGCTAAAGGCTGAGAACCCAGAAATGCATTCCTTTACAGTCTAGTAGAAGAGGCAAGAGAAAAAACTATAAGACAAAGAATAGGAATGCTTTTATGTGATGTCTTAAAAACAAGGCAGAGACACTAACTGGTCAATAGTTCAAATGAAGAGGAAAATCACTATGAGATGAGAAGACCAAGGAAGATTGCGAAACGCTTTACCTCTTTTCACCTGGCTACCCTTTGATGGATTTCTTTAAATCTCAGTTGAAATATGATCTCTTCAGGGAATCTCCTGACTCCCAGGGCAGATTCATCTCCCACACCCATTAAACTCCTTCAGTAGCCCATTTTTCTCTTTCGGAGCACATTTCACAATCAAGACTTCATAATGAATGGAGTAATGATTTCTTTAAAATATCTGATTACTCTCTTGCAAACTCAGTGACTACAGGGATCATGCCTTATTTTCCCAGCACTTACTTGTCTGTGTCAATAAATAATCCACTAAGCAATTTTTGAGTGAATAACTGAACAAACCGTCTAACTCTCTCATTCCCTAGAATACGGTTCTAGAATAAAATCCTGAAATGTATCACTATTTAGATGACCGGGTGAGGCTGTATTTCTGACACATTTGTCACTAAGCAAATATCTTACATCTCTTCCACTCCAGCTCTGGCAACGTGGACAATTTTGACACCTCGCAGTCCCTTAGAAAAGAGTGAGCATAGTAAACAAGGTAACGTCCATGAAATTCTCAGAGGAGAATAAAAAAGCTATTTAAGGATTAGGAATTATTGGTGCTTTCAGAATAGATGCTTATTTGTGTTTTAGGATTGAGGAGATTAATTGATGAGGAAAGTGATGTTTGGCTGATGCAAGAAAATGGAGAAGTGGCTCTGGGGGTCATTTCTCTTCCGCTATGATACCTCATTTAAACCTGACCCGTGTGATCCCTCACCAGTGAATTGCACACATTTGTGCCTAAGTGGCATAGTAACAAAATAACTCTAGAAATAATCTCGACATGTACCAGAAAAGCTTAAGTATAAGGATATACAATTCTTTCTTACTGCTTCTCTGCTTGAGTCCCTTATTACTTGGGTAGTAAATACTGTAACCTAATATGGAGAGAAGTTCCCCAACCTGAAAATAGTTGTTCTTTAAAATAGCTTAATGTGTTCTTTGAAACCAGTAATCGGATTAAGCAGCAGGGTTTTAAAGGAGTGATTTAGCCCTTAAGTCTAATAAAGAAGTTTGTCTTTCCCACAAAATTAATCTAAGAGCGAATTTTCATCCTTACAAAGGGTCTTCGACTATACATTCCTTTTTTTCTCAAAGTACAAGTTAAAAACTGGAAGTGAAAGATTTTAACCATGTTTATATTACTGTTTTTCCTCTATATACTCCTCCTTTATTTTTGTAATGTTCTGCCACTTTTTATTGAATCAGTAATAAATAAAGTCTCTTGCCATGTTACCAACACAGTATCACATATTAATTTATTTACCTTGGTCTTTAATTTTTTCCTAAGGAATGTATACCTTTAGTCAAACGACATGATTTATCTAATGTGGTTTGGTTAAAGTTATAAATTACCATAAACATTTGCTTTGGAAGAATCCATATGAAACTGTAATTCTAAGCGGTTTATGAATTTTTTATTCCCACTAATAGCAAATTTCAGATATACACAAGGGAGAAGGTAACCCACTATCTTAATGTTCTACACGGGTATCTCTAGAGAGTCAAACTTCATAGGACGTCCAAGGTCAAAGGTGAAATGGGCTCAAAGTCCTCACAGTACTTGATTCGAGAGAACATGATCAAGACAACAAAAGAATAACACCTTTTTGTTATTTATATTCAACATAAAATTCATGAAGAATTTTAGATTCTTCGAAGAACCTCTTTAGAGGTGCCAGTAAATCATGCATTTGACAAAGTAATTCACAAAGAGGAAAAATATTAAAATGGATTTGGGTCTCTTAGATGATTTACTGTCTTACATGCAAAACACTCCAAAGATTAATCCTTTGCCACTGAACAAGCCTGCACTTAAATCATCTCAGAGATTCCTAGGAAAGGAGAGTCAATAACTAACAAGGAAACAATACACTCAACTAAGAAAGTCTTCTGCCCGGACTATGTCTCTCAGTGCATATGTTATTTTTTTTATGGAAACTGAGAAATGGAAGCTACAGTACATTACTCATATTCAAGTGCAGGAAAACGTCATTAAAACAATTAATCTGAAGAAGAACAATTTAAATCCCAAAATTATTTCCATATCATGATCCACTGAAATATATTTAGTTAATGGGATTTAAATGAGTTCATTATAAGTGCTATTTTTTTCCTGGCCCCTCCTTAATTAAAACATATTAGATATATTTTTTTTTAATCTTGATGATAAATTACTTGCATTGCAATGGCAGAGAGAAGCTGATTTATGATTTAGGTTGAAATTGTGATAGTTCTTTTTTCTGACCATCAAGAAACAATGATAATACTGGCAACTACCCTATCTGAAATATCTGAATTCAAAAACCCACCAACACTATCAAACCATCCTCTCTAGTAAAACACTACCATGTAGCTCTGGAAGTTACCACCTGTGCTTTCTTAGACTTTACTACAATGCTGATAAGACTTAGTTTACAAGGAAAAGGAAGATGTTCATATCAACAGAGAGCTGATGGTGTCATCATTCACAAAGGCAGGACTCTCAGGTGTGGGGCAGAGGAGACAACAGCCCATTTGGGATACATCAGTGTGACGTGCCTGCTGGACATCCCCATGCAAGTTGGAACACGGCAGGGAGAGACATATTTGTGAATGGTCTAAATTGGGGTGCCAAGTTTCCAAGACAGAAAAAGTGACAGAGAAAAATGCATCAATTATTACCTGCAAAGCCACAATCATGTAAAAAGTGATCTATAGAAATCCCTCATGATTTATGCAAATTAACAGATTACAGAAGTTCAGTCTGATAGTTCAGTCTGATACGTATGTGTGTGCATCTTAGAATCAATGATGAAAGTAGGATTTCCCTTCTTTTGTTCCTTCATCTAATGGGAGATGACCAGGGACAAGACAAACAGAAGAGAAAGAGGAAAACCAAAATAATCTGCAAATTGGATGATCTCTGATCAGGGTGGGCTGTTATCACAGATCCTAAGATTTAACCTGTCTCTCCTTCAGGAAGTCATACCTATAACAGAGTAACTTAAATGGAAACAACCCCTGACGGGCATTTGGCGTATTTTTCTCTGTTATAACAGGTAGCATTGTTTATGAAGGCATTCCAACAAATTTGAAAAATCATTTGAAACATGATTCCCTTACCCGTGTGCTTAAGGAACTTTTTTTAAAGGTGAAAGAATTATTTAATATATCAGAGACTACATATCATGAGAAGAAAACTAATCTCAATAATTCTTCAAAAATCTCAATTAAGCAAATATTTCTAACTACCCATCACATCTGTGCCATTTCTCACCTCTCCAATTTTGCTTTTCAATGTGGTAATAGCTGAAAACACAACAATAAATAGAAAACAAAAAAGCTTCCAATATTTTCCCTGGTTGAAGAAAGACGTTCTCTCAGCTGTATACGATCACGGATATTAAGATTATATAAAAAAGACCTATTTGAGGGTTAGCTTTTCAGACCCCATTTACTATACACAAGGAAGGATTTCCTGGCTAGGATAGCAGTTATACACATTACTATATGCAATCCCTTTTTGCACAAAAACAAAAGCTCTGGGTCACCAGTGAGTACTCTGGGATGAGAGGGCAGTGGCAGTCAGTGTGGGTAGTGGGGAGGGAGTACTATATAATTTAAATTCTCTTGTCTGGAAATCCCTTTAATAAATGCTGCCCCTTCACAAGAGGGCTGAACAGAGTTAGGGGTATAATTTGTGTCTGTGAAACAAAATGAAGGGGAACAAACGGTCCAGATGTGAGATGGTGAGAGGCACCTACATTATATTAATGTTATAATAGAGAGAGAATATGCTATGATGGTTCCGTAAAGAAAAAGATCATTGCTGTTGGTCAGAGAGAAAGGAAGCCTTCATGGAAGAGACAGAGATGAGCTAAGGCTCAAGCAATAGCTGGTGATAAGCAAGGTGTACACCACATTCATGGTAATAGGAAAGATCCAACTTGGCAAGAATGGTATTAGAAAATCACAGGGCAAAAGGTAATAAAGTCGTAAAGGCCAGCATGCCAGGTGAAAGTGAAGGGGATGCTTAACTATAGGTAATGGGAGGGGGGGAGATAGTTAAAAGTACGAGTAGCATGATAACATATGAGCAACTGTGTCTGGGGAAGATGAATTGGATATTTTCCATGCTAGAACTGATTGATAAAGAACATATACACACAATGGAGAAAATCTGGAGGCTGCTGCTAGGGTGGGAGCAACAGGAATGCAAAGGTAATCTGAAGAAATTTTTAAACTAACATGGAAATGAATTGGACTTGGGAGACAAATGAGGGAACTGAGTCAAGGCAACTTGCAGCTACAGGAATGCAAGCTCAGATATCCTGACAAATTATGAAGCCAATGAAAGGGATAAGAAATTCATTTTTATTGGAACCTGCTGAAAGGAAGCAACTCAGGAAAGATGCCAGGGAATCTAGTTTTGCATGGCCAGGTGGATGAGTGGCCGGTAGTGAATCAAGGAATAGCTAAGAAGTTATGTACGATCCTTTTCATTGCTATGGTCAAGGCACATAGATGTATCTTGATTTCTATAGCACTGCGGGTTGTATTATTTTCCTTTTCCCCCCATTAATTCTCTAGTGATTAGAGTCTGCGTGAGAACAAAAATTCTATTTTGGCAACCACCTCTGTTATGCCACACAAAGTCAGATTGGTTTATTCATCAAATTACTCTATTACAGACACAGACACAATGAGGGCTTCATCAACTTGGGTCTTCATTTCATTTTTTCTTTTCAAAAGCTCTGTCCACTCATTACAGCATCAAATAACAACCCCCCCAGTGAGGCGCCGTGGAACAGAAAGGGAAAATGTGTTTCAATACAGTCTAATCCCTGCTGTAACAAAAGCAGAGAACATTATCTGTGACTCCAAACTAAAGGAAAAGAACATCTATTTCACATCCTACGCACTACAAGTGCTTGAATAAAAGCCAAACACATGAAGAATATGTATGCGTGTGGGTATAATATACATATGGAATAAATTAAAATATTGTATGTGAGGGGAAAGGGGGTAAGGCCAGTACAAATATTAAGGTTTAAGTGGGGTTTTTCTTTGGTTTGTTTCAAGTTGAACTGAAAGAAAAGGTATTGCTTTCTTTTTAATTAATTTTTATTGGAGTATAGTTGCTTTACAATATTGTGTTAGTTTCTACTGTACAGCAAAGGTAAGTGAATGTATACACATATCCCCTTTTTTGGATTTCCTTCTCATTTAGATAAGTGTTTTAAATGAACGAAAAGAAGACATTTCTGACTGCCTTTCGCCACTGAAGCATAAACTTGAACTGAACTATGCCTTTATCTTCCATCAGCTCCTCAGTTCTGGGTTCAGCATATTTCCCTTCCTTCTCCAACCCTGCCTTAGCATTCTTGGTTATTCAGTGACTCAGGCTTATTTTCCTTCTTTTCAAGACCGGCTCCTCTTAAAATCCCACATGCAGCTGTTTAGAAAGGATGGGTGCTTCATTCTCTCCTAGCACTGCCTCTCCGGTTATCCCCAGACCATCCATCCTCATCAGCATCTCTTCAGTGTAGGCAAAATGCAGATTCCAAAGCACAGCTCAAGTCTAATGGAGTTGGACTTCTCACCCCTTCCTGTACCTCATACTTTTGGGTGAACTTCTTTCACCTCTCGAAATTGCCTTGTATTTTTCCTTTACCCCAACTCAAACTTCACCAAGTTGGGTAGGAGTGGAGTATGTCTTGACACAAACCCTACCCCTATGGGATGCACCTACCTAAGACCATCTCTTAACTATGACAAGTATGTTATTTACTCAATCACAAAATCAAGCGAGCACTCGACTCAACTGTTTCTTTAATATAGTTAAACTCAAGATCTCTTCAATTGCTAGTGAGGTCATAGTTTTTTCCAGACAAGAAGTATCCACCATGGGTCCAAGAAGCAGATCTCTTTCGTCATAACAAAACGTAGATGACTTAAAGACTAATTTGGGCAACTGTGTCAAGCAGATGAGTGAATAGAGATGACAGTTAACATTAATTTGTGCTTTGAGATAAAAATCAACAAACATTTACTGAATATCAATGCCATACAAGGAACCATTAAATATTCTGTAGGATACTTATAGATCAAGCATCCAGTAACTAATTTGGGAAAATAATGCCAATATACAAACGATTAAATAAGATTTCAGTTTAAAACTGCAGAAGGTTTGGCACAACACTGTATAAAATATGCCTGCCAAGTGGAGCGATCCAAGCTCAGAGGAGACATAATTCAATTCACCCTGATGTCAGCAAAGGTTTTACAGAGTAGACGAAATGTGAACTAGGATTAATTGGCTCCACACAGGTAGAAAAGAGAGGGACAGGGTTTAGCAAGGTGGGGGAACGAGATGATGGGACAAAAAGACAGAAATGGCAAAGCAAAAACCATTTACTGGCAAAATGGAGTAAACCAGAGGGGCTGGAGTAGAAATTCTAATCAGAGGAGATGCAAGAGAAAGGCTCAAAACTGAGGAAAGAAAGGAAATAGATTAGTGGTTGCCTATAACAGGCTGGGTAGTATAGGGAATGGCTGCTAATAGATATGGAGCTTCTCTTGGGGAGTGACAAAAACTTTAAAACTAGAATACAACTGTATAACAAATATTATAAATGGTCAAGTATTACGGTACAAGAATGCTATCTCAATAAAGCTGTTTAAAAAAAAAAGGGAGGGAAGATGGTCTTGCCAATCATTGTCATTAAAGGATCTTCAAAGTTATCTCTTATATAATTATTCCAAAATCTAACAAATATCTCTGCATATACCAAAAAATGTGTGACCGTCAGTGTTCCTTAACTCTACTCCCTGGCAATCTTCACAGAGTATAACCTTCCTTCTCTTCCCCATGTTCTTATTTATTCCAAAGTATGGACTTGGCTAGCATTCATCACAGCTTTGGGAAGAGCAAATTATATTAGTTACATCTGATTTTCTCATATTGGAGAAATGACACTGAGCTCACAGTGTATCTCAATAGTCTGCTTCTAGCCCATGGGATTTTTCCATCAAGTTACAAACATGTGTCCCTAAATTCATTCATTCTTTTGCTATACAAATAGCTTAAAGTGGCTAGTGATTGGTGGATCCTAGGATATATTCAATATATTCCATCTAGCTGTATCCCCTACATTAAAAAGAACAAAAGTGACAATAAAAATAGCTTAACTAGGGCTTCCCGGGTGGCGCAGTGGTTGAGAGTCCGCCTGCCGATGCAGGGGACACGGGTTTGTGCCCCAGTCCAGGAAGATCCCACATGCCGCGGAGCGGCTGGACCCGTGAGCCATGGCAGCTGAGCCTGCACGTCCGGAGCCTGTGCTCCGCAACGGGAGAGGCCACAACAGTGAGAGGCCTGCGTACCGCAAAAAAAAAAAAAAAAAAAAAAAATAGCTTAACTACATTGTTATTAGTATGTGCTAAACACCTTCTATAGATTCTCCTCATCAGATCCTCACCACAATGCCATGATACAGGTTTAAGGACCCCCATCATATAGATGAAAAAGTTGAGGCTCAGAAAAGTATGGTAATTTTCCCAACCACTAGGAGGTAGTTCAAGAAGGTCCATCTGACACAAAGCCTATGAAGAAAAGTTCCAAAGGGAGAAAGAGTAGAGTTGTGCGTAAGTACAAACATTAGCTGAAGTTAGAACATAGACAAGAAGGTAGTTTTACATCTGAATCACTGCTCAAAAATCTTTGGATGATTTAAGTCTGAAAATGAACCCCTAATTGTCTTTTGACATATGAGCCTATTCTCATAATCATAGTCTGCATAAATACTGCAATTTTATCTTGAAAGAATATAAACATCTTTTACATTCATCTTAAGTTTCTTGAAAGTTCTAGAAATAATGAATTGTAAGTGAGTATTAGCCTGTCTATTCACTAGCTAAAATTATCATGTGCTCTAAGAATAAAAATCAAAATACATATGATTTAGTGTTTTTATAGAATGGACTGGTAGAAATTTTGAGCTAGGCTAAAATGATTATAATTTAACATGCACCCAGGAAAAAAAAAGGGAAATTACATGTTAAAATACTAAAATGGCTTAGGTATGCCTAATTTCTTTTTGCTACACTATATTTATTTTCTAAAGTTAATGCTGACCAATAATCTCTTTTTATTAAAAATGAATTTTCCCTGGTACATATACAACTGTTGTCTATCTTCATCTACAGAAGAGGCTAAGATTCCTGCATCTTTCCGGACACATAAAAATTCTGTGGGTGTACAAATTCACTTGGCAATAATTTGTTTATGCGAAGATAAAGCAGTGAAGTTATCCATGTTTAAGTGTAAAACAATGAAAGATATAAATTTATTTTTACTGGAAATGAGAGAGTGTTCCAGAGTTCTGCACAATCCATTAACTACTATACCTAAACAAAGTCTTTATAAATGTTACGTTTCTCATTTTATGATTTTATAGCTAATGTGTTTTCAGCCAAGAATAATGTGGTGATTAGAAGAGAGTTCAATACAGATATGTGGCAATGCAGTACGTACAGAGGTTAATGAATTTCTCAGTGACTAGAAAACAATTATTGATCACCAATTTTTGGAAAGCTTTAAATCGAAATTTTTACTACAAAAAGATACTAAAAAAAATTCAAAGGAGCTAGATAAAAGGTTTTGAAACTAATAAGATATTGATTTTTCTAACTTTGTATGCAAATTTGTGGATTTAATAGTCCCTAATTTAATTAGACTAATGCCTTTTGCATGGACTGGCTTGTAGAGAAAGGCTACCTGACAAACTGTCTGAATTTGTGAACTGATGTATCTCCAAAGAGGGGAAAATTCATACACCTCTAGTTTGGGAACCTCAATTAACAGCATAACCTAAATAGCTATGGATTTGGAAGATCCATGTAGTTTTATACCTGTTTCTTATTTACTTGCCACTTGAGGTCAGTAGAAAAGATTAGGAATTGGTTTAAAATTTGATCAATTAGGTCCACTACCAATTAGGTTAATACAATTCAGCATTAGAATATGAAAGAAGGGTGGACAGTCCATTTCTATGATAATGCTAAATGACTGGGGGTGGGGATGGGTAGGGGAAGCAGAGAAAAAAGGGGAGAGACAGAGAGAAAGATATTAATTATAGAAATGAGACTCATGTAATTAACATCTATCAATAATAAAAAATCCAGGAGTCTCTTCACAAATTAAGAATTTTGTTACGACAGCTACTAGGTAGCAGTCACAGTAGATCTGAATTTAGCTTTTTTGTTTTCTGAGTCTAACCTATTTAAGAATGTATAAAACAGGGGGAGGGATAAATTAGGAGTTTGGGATTAACATATACACACTACTATACATAAAATAGATAACCAACAAGGACTTACCATATAGCACAGAACTATACTCAATATTTTATAGTAATCTATAAGGGAAAAAAAATCTGAAAAAGTATATATATATATATATATATATATATGAATCACTGTGCTAACATAACATTGTATGTCAACTATACTTCAATTAAAAAAAACAAGGCATGGGGAAAAAAAAGTCTATCTTTGTCAAAAAAAATGTATTAAAGAAACAATGAAGTAGTTGAGTGCTAAATAGAAATAAAATAGGCAAGCTATAAATGAAGTAATTACCCCCTGAATAAAGTCTGCTATTAAGATACTCCCTGAGTGACAGAAAACAGATTCACAAATATTACTTTTCCCTTCTTTTAATCATTCGCAGCGCCACCAACGCTCTATCTACACCCCAGTCAGCCCTGCTGCCTGTGGTGTCCTCCAAGCTTCTCTGGGACATTACCACCCCCTGGTGGCCAGAAAGGGGAACTACTGATCCCTCTTGCTCACTTACCACCGTGTTTCTCCCCCAACTCTAAGTATTCACATTGTAACTGCACTGTTTCTATATCTTCCAAGAAATTCCACCTCAAGGAATCAATGCTGAGATTCATTCATATATCCAAGCATCCATTTCTTCAACTTCTATATCTCTTCCAACTTTTAGTAAATTCTTTAGGAAAATAACTTTCTACCTTTCTCCTTACCCTTCTATCTCACTCTTTGATCTCCATAATGAGCTAAAAATGGATCAATGAGTTTAGGGTTCAGGTAAATCATCACTAATAAGTGTATTACTTCTGGTGGTAGGACTTAAGAAAATTATACCAAAGAGACATAAATGGGATATAACTATATCAAGAAAAAAGTTACAAATGTAACTGAAATAAACATCAGAATTAGTACTCTCTACATCAAATGTAATCTTTAAAAATCTTAGAGCCAGTACATCTGCATTAAGTGTAATTGAAAAAAAAAAGCAGAATTATTACTGTCATTAAATAATTTTTAAAGTGTCTAAAATGTCATTTGAAAACTCCACTACTGTTTCCCGCACCTAGTAAAACCTTTTAACTAAATATACCTATATACTATGAGTGTTACACATTAAAAGCTAGTCCTAATTTAATTTTGCTGCTTTTTGTTTTGGGCAACAACACATTCTGCTTTTTTTATTATTAACATGGAATATTTTATAGACTATGAAATAATATAGACTTTTATTGGCTAGTGTTCGACTCAACACTCTTTGCGACACTTTTTCTAGACAGAAAAGCTTTCCATGTTTCATACCACCAAGAGTCACGTGGATGTGGAGGAGAAAATATCACCTTCCTACAGCACACAGCAGAACTACAATGACTGCGTTTGCTGTGAATACACCCTAGAATCATAAAAGAAAGACCAGGAAAGTGCAATTAATTAGTATTTAGTTCGAACAGACTCTCCACCACCATGACGATAGGCAGTCTCATAAAGAAAAAGGTATGACGGTTTGGAACTAAGGCTTCAATTCTCAATCTATCATGTAAGTAGCTATTTAATCTTGACCAAATGGCTAGGTTTTCTGAACAATGATTTCCTCATCTGCAAAATGTGGCTGTAAGCACCTGAAACTAACACAACATTGTAAATCAACCATACTTCAACTTTTTTAAAAATGTGGCTTGTAAGGCTATGTTCCTAGGGCTGTACTAATGTTTGCATGTACATGTGCACACATACTTATACACGTGCATACACGCAAACACACACACACACACACACACACACACACACACACGTATTTCCCTCCAACCCCTTAATTATTGATCTTCTCACTACATCTTTCTGCATTGGCTTCACTTTCTCAGATTTGCTCTCCCGTGAAGCTGTAACAATACTGGCAGACAGATCTGGTCTTATATCTTTATGGTTTCATGGCCAGAGAGAAATAGGACTTTTCCTAACTAGAATAACCTGAAAAAAATCTGGGAAAGCACTCTTATTGGCCCACAATGGATTAAATATTCACGGCTAGACAAATTACCCTACCCCAGGGAATGCACTAATATATTGAACCAGCTTGAGCAGGACTTAAGGGGCACGAGGTCGAGAGAGGCTGGGCGGGCCTCCTGAGCAGACATAGATGCCGGGCTATACAAAGACCATGTTGGCATCTTGAGTCCTCATTTTCTAGTATTAATATACTCTTTCATTTTTAAACTAATTACTCACTATCCACTCCTCAAATAATTCTATCCGCCTGAATGACTGCAGTAGTTTTCTAGCTGGGTACCACTTCTAGATTCATCTTCCCACCACTGTCCTTTCAGATAACTTTCAAGTTCAAGAACCAACAAGGGTTTTGTGTGGCCTGTCATAAAAGATCAAACTTCTGCCATATAGCCTTAAAGTCCCTTCAATGTCTGGCTGTCCCTTTATCCAGCCATCCTTATCTGCCATCCGTATTCATTAAGAGGAACTGTTCTTCTCAAATACTTTATATTCCCTGTCATGTCACAATCCTTCTCCCCCAGGCCTCTGATTATGCTAATCTCATTAGCTAAACTCGTCTACTCTTGCATTTCCAAATCCCACTCATCTATTACAAACAAATGTTCCAATTTTGTCCTGTTTTTATATGCAACTCATACTGATCCTGCCCGCCCTTGAACTCTTACAGCATCCAAATGGATTCAATTATGTAACAATTTATTACTTCCTATTTGTTTTGCCATCTCTCCGTTTAGGTTATAGGTGCTTAGAGAGGACAGACACATCTCAGAGTTACCTTCCTCTAAGATATCTTCCTTAGAGACACTGTCCTCACAGTGCGAGGCATAATGGGCACCACGAACAGATACTTGATTTTCATGCCCTTTGCAAACAAGAGAACTTCAATACCCTAAATAGTTAACCCTAGGATAAAAACAAACAGAATTGCCCTGTGATTAAACTCATCTGTCTCATTTCTCTGTAGCTGTCATGAAAATGCTATGTTTCTAATTCAACATTTAAGTCCAATTCTGCTGCTAGACAAAGGTCATCTTCAGATAGGTCATATGATATCCGGGGAGTCAGAAACTGGAAATTTGCACATGTTTACAACTGTTTTCATCACATGCAACTCTCCCACAGGGGAGACCCAGTACTCTGGTACACAAATAGGTCAGCAGTCTGTCATGTGGGCATCAGCAACCATCTCATAAATACATCTGAAAAGTTTATCTCCTGAATCTTAAGTAGCCAATTCATCCTTGCATCAAGCTGATAAGAAAAACACCAGTTCTTCATGTCTTAACTGAACTGCTGTCAGTGGTTGCTATTTTCTGGAGTGATGAAAACTTTCCAACTGAGTTGCTTCTTACGCTGCCATTTCTCTTTTTTTTAAAAAACTTATGAATTCACAGAATGTAAAATTTACTAGAAATTAGATACAAATACCTGACATTCTGAAGCAAAGAGATCAGACCAACGACCTTGTAGAAAAACAAGATGTATGTACTGATTTATTTAAGTAGAAAGCCACAGAAATGGGGAGTCAAATCGGGAAGGGATCAGGAAAGTAAGCAACTGCTGATTTACAGTGATAAGTATTTCAAACCCAAATTGAATAAACTAAAGCAACCATCTGTTTTATAAACTGAAATTATTAATTTTTAGTAAACTTCTGATGGGGCACTATTTTGGGCAGAGCATTAATTTATAAGAAACAGAACAACAGGCAGTCCAGCACATTTCATAAAGGATAACTACATTTCCCAGTTATCCATCTGGGTCTTCTTCATTTCAGCGGTTTAATTAAAACTCAATGGTATTACCAATCTGTTACATTTTTCATGTTGATGGTTATTACATTCACAGTGCAGCAGGACTACAAATTAAAGTGAGAAGATGATAAATCTCATCTCCAAATTTCATTTCTGTTTTTCTAGTAACTAATACTCTGGTAATATTTTTTAGCTCACTCATGTTTATAGAACAATTTCCATTATTTTTTATGATTAAAATAAAGGGAAAAAAAGAGATGCGTGATTTTTTCCACAGCTTTTTTCTTTTTGTATGCATTATGTTTTCTCACTCTTCTATCAACCCATTCTGTAGATCTATTTGAGTTGGGCGCCTCGAAATCTGTAATAAACTTGTTTTATGACTTTCTTTTTAAAAACATTTGGGTTTTTTCATGAATGAATCTTTTAATATTAGACTTACTCAAATTGAAGTAAGAAGCATACCATTCAATTATGAATTCTGGGGATGTAAATTCATATGTAAAATATGGTTATTTTCTGTTTAAATCATTAACATAAACAAATGATTACCTTTTCATATCAAGAATGCCTCTTCAAACCTACACCATTAAATATATATTCTTTGAGTTATACCAGAGATATAATCCTACACTCTTGTTTATAGATGATTGGAAATTGGTTTAAGATAATGTCAAACATAGGATGCAGTGGGTTATACTGAAAAAAAAAGTGCTATACAAATGCTTTCAAAATATGAAAAACTATACAGCTATATGCAAAGTTGTAAAAAATCAGACTGAGGCTGACTTTCAGAAGGAAAAGCATATATACAAAATACCTCTCCCACCTCCCTCCCTCCTGATCTCCAGATCTGGAGAGGATGCACGTGATAAGAATGGATATAATCCAATGTGTCTTGATAGACAATCAAAAGGGCTTTAACTTGGTGACCGCCCGTTAGGAAACAATTGTTTTGAAATAACTGGTGTCAAAAACTGATCTGGAAAATCTCCACTCCTGTCAACATTCTTGCATTCCTAAGCATTGGCTGTTCACTGGCGATGTCTGCCATCAGTCAGCCTTGAATACCTACAGTCTCCTTGTTTGGACCAAGGTGGATTTCATTCCCTGGAGGCAAAATTGACTTGATTCAGCCAACCTTTCTCAGAAGGAAACACCCACTCCTCAGAAATGCTAATGAAATGCCCTGCAGTTTGACAAACTTAAGCCCTGTGAGACTTACACAGATAAAGGCAGCTTTATCTGCTCTACAGTTTGAACAAGGGCTCCGTCCCTGAAGCCAGTTATTTAATAGAGATCCCATAACATTATCTAAATGTCAAAACATGTATGTTCTAGTACAGTGACAGTAGAAGAAAATCTGCTTGTTAGTATTCCAGAAGTCAATTTGCCTGAAACTCAAACCATCTTAGGCAACATAACGATAAAAAGACAACTCCCCTGGAAGTCAGCATACCTGGGTGCCCAACTATGGTAGGCCTATTCTCACCAAGTGTGAATGTGTGTGAGGTGGGTGATCAGGGTGGAGCTCACACAGCAGGTAATGTTTTGGCTGGTCTTAAAAAATGACAAAGAAGAGAACTGTATTTTCCTGGAAGGACAAGAAGTCCCATACTGCTCAAAACCGTATGTGATGAAAGACAGAATATAAAACTGAGGCAGAAGACACATTATAAGGAGTATAATACTGTACATATTGTTGTACAAAAGAATTCAGGTTTTATCCTAAAACTGGTAGAGAATTACTAAAGGATTTTAAACAGGGAATTGTTAGAAACAGGTTTGCATTTCATGAAGATAACCTTGAACCAATTCAAAAGTTAGAGACAAGGAGGCCATTTAAGAATGATAGGATAGCAAGGCATTTGAGAAACAAGGAGAAATAATGGGAATATTAAAGACACAGACAAGGGTAAGGGACTTAGTGAGTGGTGGGTTGCGATGAGTAATTGTCTATTAATACAGCCAGCATGACTGAGAAGATCTCACAGAAATTCATAGAAATGGCAAGTGGAATGGACAGAAGAGGCCCTCAGAGCTGCTGAGAACAGGTGCTGATGAACAACAGTTTGGACCAGCTGAGTATGAGATGACTGCAGCATCCAGGGAGATCTGCAGGCCACAAACATGTCTGGATTTCAGAAGAAATTTGGAAATGTGTGTATGTATCTCCCATGTATATATTCTGTATCCCAAATGAGTATTAAAAATGTAGATGTGCTTTTGAGTGCAAGAGCTCAAGTAGAGTGAGCACAGACAGAAAGAGAGGTGAAGGCAAATCCCTGAGGAACAAAGACACTAAAGGGCAAGTAAAGGAAATGAGCCTATCAAGAAGAAAAAAGGACGGGTTAGGGTTGTAGGAAGAAAACAAGTAAAATGTTTTCAAGAGAGGAAACAATTTCCAGGAAGAAGATACTCCAACAGTGTCAAATGCATTAAGAGATGTCAAGGAAGGTTGACCAACATGTCTGTTTGATGATCTTTACAATCCCAACTTTATAAGGGAGGTATTATCATTATTGTTGGTATCCTTCCTTTAAATGAAGAAAATAAAGGCCCTAAAGGTTTTTGTAACTTGTCCAATATCACAAAACAAGTGACTGTTAGAGAATTTTGAATCCACACTGTTCTTCTTGTATCCAAGCTCACAACCTTTCACAGCCTTTCACAATTTGACTGTAGAAATTCCAGGAGCAAATAGAGATAAATTAAGGTAAATTGAGAGGAGCAATTTTTAAGAGATGAAGAGAAAGCCAGAGAGAGAGACAGAGCTGATATAGAGTAGGACTACTTATTGGTGCAAGTTAATGGAAAGACATCATCAGGATAAAGAATCCTGGGGAAGGGATGAAACCAAAGTAGCAGAGGGATCTACCTGCCTCAGATGTGGGAGAAAGGAGGGAATAACATACACAGAAGCAAATGCAGTGCCAAGAAGACTGTACAAGCGGACAGATAATTGGCCTAAACTTTTTTCTTATTGTTTGTTTGTTTTCCTGGTGAAGTTGATCAAGAAGCTATTTGCAGAGGGGAAGGTGACTGAGACTATTAAAAGAAACTTAACATTCTGTCTACCGTTCCTAAATTATTTTACTCTTTTAAAGGAGTATTGTCATATTCCTTTCCTTCTCTAATAATGGCAACAAATACACGTGTTGTGTGTTTTGGAGGGAGGAGAAATCAAGAAAATTGTGTCATCAAATTTTTTAAAAATGTATAAATAGTAAAGAGATTGAAATAGTAATCAAAACTCCCAGTAAAGAAAAATCCCAGGATAATATGGCTTCCCTAGAAAATTCAACTAAACATTTAAAGAATTAACACCAATCCTCCTCAAATTCTTCCAAATAATTGAAGAGAGAACATTTCCAAACTCATTCTATGAGGCCAGTTACTCTGATATCAACACTAGCCAAAGACACAATAGGAAAAGAAAACAACAGATCAATATCCTTGATGAATATTAATGCAAAAGTCCTCAATAAAATACCAGCAAACCTAACTCAAAAGCGATTAAAGGACTAAACACCATGATCAAGTGGGATTTATACATGGAATACAAGGAGAGTTCAACATACAAAAATCAAGCAGTAAAATACACCATTTGGCAAAAGGAGGCACAAAAACCACACAATTATCTCAAATGATGTGGAAAAAGCATTTGACAAAATTCAACATCCATTTATTATAAAAACACTCAACAAACTAGGAACAGAAGGAAACTATTTCAACATAATAAATCCATATATAAAAAGCCCACAACTAACATCATACTTGATGGTGAAAGACTGAAAACTTTTCTTCTTAAATCAGGAACAAGGCCAGGATGCTCACTCTCACCACTATTATTCAACATAATACTAGCAGTTCTAGCCAGAGCAATTAGATAAGAAAAAATAAATAAAAGGCATCCAAAGTGAGAAAGCAGTGAGATTATCTCTGTTCACAGACAATATGATCCATATGTAGAAAACTCAAAAGATTCCACCAGAAAAATAAAGCTGTTACAACTATGAAACAATTTCAGCAAAGTTATAGGATACAAATCAACACACAAAATTCAATTGTGTTTCTATGTGCTAACAATGACCAATCTGAAAAGGAAATTAAGAAAACAATCCTATTTGCTGTAGGACATCATAAAGGATAAAATACTTAGGAATACCCCTAAACAAGGAGGTGAAAGATGTGTACACTGAAAACTACAAAACACTGTTCAAAGAACTCAAGGATGGTACAAATTAATGGAAAGATATCCCATGCCCATGGATTGGAAGACTTAATATTGTTAAAATGTCCATACTACCCAAAGCAATCTATAGATTCAATGCAATCCCTATGAAAATCCTAATGACTTATTTTATAGAAATATAAAAAACAACCTAAAATCCATATGGAATCTCAAGGGACCCAAAAGAGACAAAACAATCTTAAAAAAAAACAACGAAGTTGGAGGCCCCACACTTCCTGATTTCAAAACATAGCACACAAAGCAGCAGTAATTAAGACAGTATGAGACTGCCATAAAGACAGATATTTGGACAAATGGAACAGAATAGAGAGCCTAGAAATAAACTCCTGCATATATGTCCAGATGACTTTCCACAAGCCAAGACTACACAATGGGGAAAGGACGGTTTGTTCAAAAAATGGTGCTGGGAAAACTGGATATCCACATGCAAAAAATGAAGTTGGACCCTTACCTTATAACCATATATAAAACTTAACTCAAAATGGATCGAAGACCTAAATGCAAGCACTGAAACTGTAAAACTCCTAGAAGAAAACATAGGAGGAAAGCCTCAGGACATTAGATTTGACAGTGATTTCTTGGATATTACATCAAAAGCACAGTCAACAAAAGCAAAATTAGACAAATGGGACTAGGTCAAACTGAAAAACTTCTGTGCATCAAAGGAAACAACAGAGTGAAAAGGCAACCAACCTACAGAATAGCAAAAATATTTACAAATTATATATCTGATAAAAGGTTAATATCCAAAATATATAAGGAACTTCTACAACTCAACAACAACAAAACAAATTTGATTTGATTTAAAAATGGGCAAAGGACTTGAATAGATAATTCTAAAAAAAATTATGTATGAATGGCCAACAAACATATGAAAATCTGCTCAACGTCACTAATCATAAGAGAAATGCAAATCAAACCTACAGTGAGATATCAGCTCACATCCATCAGTATGGCTACTATCGGAAGAACAAAAAATAGCAAGTGTTGGCTAGGATGTGGAGAAATTGGAACCCTTGTGCACTGTTGGTGGGAATGTAAAATGGAGCAGCCATCATGGAAACGAGTATGGGGGTTCCTCAAAAAATTAAAAATAGAATTGCTATATGATCCAGCAATCCCACTCCTTGATATATATCCAAAGGAATTCAAGGCAGGAATTTGAAGAGATATCTCCATATTTGCGTTTATCACAGAACTATTCACAATAGCCAAGAGTTGGAAGCAACCCAAATGTCCATCAGCAGATGAACATGTGCTATATAAACACAATGGAATAGTATGCAGCCTTATATAAGAATGAAACCTTGTCATATGCTGCAACATGGATAAACTTCACAGACATTTTACTAAGCAAAATAAACCAGCCAAAAAAGATAAATACTGTATGATTCCACTCATACAAAATAACTAAAGTAGTGAAAACCATAGAAACAGACAATAGAAAGGTGGCAGGTTGCCAGGGGCTGAAGGGAAGAGACTGGGGAATTACTGTTTACTGAGTATAGAGTTTCAGTGTTGCAAATGAAAAAGTTCTGGAGATCTGTTGTACAACAACGTGAATATACTCACTCCACTCAACTGTACACTTAAAACTGGTTAAGATGGTAAATATCATAGTATGTGTTTTTGACCCCAATAAAAAAAATTAGAAAACAAAACAACCATGGGTCCATGTGAACATATAGAGGAATGGCAATTAGGGTGAAAGAAGGGTTATAGGGCAGCAGCATTCTCTGATGTGCAAATAAGGGGGTTAAAAGTTTGGCTTTGGTGTTCTACTGGAAAGGTGGGCTATGGCTAGCTTGATAAAAATGGAAACTAGTCATGGAAAATAGGGTAGTACACGGTTTTATTTTAGAAAAATATATAATTCTGTCAAGGTTATCTACTTTAAAAGTTAAATATAGCACACAACAGTTCATCAATCAAGTACAGCAAACAGAATGTATATCTCATCTCTATATTTCCAGCTCACTGGAGGAATTGAAAATGGAAACATATAGAGATAAGGAAGCTTATTACATTTTTTAGGTATAATTTCTGGTTGATAGGCTGAAAAGATTATCAACTGGAAATTACATCATGGCCAAATAAGTGGATATTCGCCTCCAAAATAATGTAGCTTGTTAGATACACCTCCCTTCTCCTTTCCACTACCTTCAGAGAGCTGGAATTGGCAAGATTCTTAGCCTAGAGAAATTGATTAAGGGGAGAAGAGAGTAGGAAGGGCATGGTCCCCATAGAATCTGGTGGGGTAAGAAGAGCTGAACTTATGATATATAATTATATAACATATTATAATACTGTATGCCATCTATCCCGTCTGCTCTGTGAATTGCTGCAGTAGCCATCCACTCTGAGTTCACACAGTGGACCAGGCAGCCAAGTGGGAATTAAGGAAAAGTTGATGCCAGACACAGTCACCTTGGACTTGGCTGCTCAGGTCCATCAGAGGCGGGGCACAGGTACTTGAGAACCAAGAGGACAGGCAGTGAAGGAGAAATTAAAGAATATTACAGAAAACAACCAGGTCCTACTGTATAATACAAAGAACTACATTCAGTATCCTATGATGGGATTCCCTGGTGGCGCAGTGGTTGAGAATCCGCCTGCCAGTGCAGGGGACACGGGTTCGAGCCCTGGTCCGGGAAGATCCCACACGCTGCAGAGCAACTAAGCCCGTGTGCTGAGCCTGCTCTCTAGAGCCTGCGAGCCACAACTACTGAGCCTTCAAGCCACAACTACTGAGCCCATGTGCCAAGAGCCCGTGCTCCACAACAAGAGAAGCCACTGCAATGAGAAGCCCGCGCACCACAACGAAGAGTAGCCCCCACTCGCTGCAAGTAAAGAAAGCCTACGCGCAGCAACGAAGACCCAACACAGCCAAAAATAAAATAAAATAAATAAATTTATTTTTTTAAATCCTATGATAAACCAAAATGGAAAAGAATATAAAAAAAGGAATGTGTATACATGTATAACTGAATCACTTTGCTGTACAGCAGAAATTAACACAACATTGTAAATCAACTATACTTCAATTTAAAAAAAGCAGAATATTGCAGAGAACACTGGGGCCTTTTATTCTTTTGCTAAGGTGTGTGAAAGCATACCTGAGATTAGGTAATAAAAACTAAAAAGAAACGAATTCTAAAAAGCACAAAAGCAAACCCAGGCTCCAATTCCTCCAACCTATGTTTACAGCTTGAGAAGCTTCTAAGTATAGTAGCCATTTCCCTGCAAAGTGACAGCCTATCAGAAAGATAAGGGACATTTGAGTTCTCCCAGTGTAGGGACAGGGTGCAAATTGGCCCAAAGGCTCTATTGACTAAAACCACAGTGCTCTGTTTTGTAAATAATGGTTTTCAAAAACAGAGGCTTTATGAATTCCATTATCTACTGATTTTCCATTAACATGCTAATTAATTCTATAATTAAGAAAACATTAAAAGCCTAGAAAATCAAGGAAATGCTGAACTGAAATTGCCATCCAGTCCTTAAGACAGTACTGCCAATAGTTAGTAAGATCTGGAACGAATTCCAAGCATTTTACCTTCGTTATCAAACTGTGCTTTCCACCTTCCTTAGCTTAGTACTCTTACCTGGCCTATTGTCTGACCTTACAAGAGAAATAAAATCCAGTTTATGCTATATATAGAAGTAGCCTTGCACGTAAGTAGAGTAAGATGCCAGCGGATACGGTGTCCTTTGTGGGTCTGCAGAATGAAATGTTCCCTGAACTTCAGTGTGGACAAGCCTGCTGGCCACAGGTGTAGACGGAGTCCTCTGAGTTAAGATGCACATTTAGAATAAACCTATCGGGAGGGAAGCATTCTTATGAGAAAGAAATGATATGATAAACAATCATGAACATAACTTGATCTGGGTCATCAGAAAGAAGCAAGCCAGGCTCCTAAGAAAAGCACACTGCTGAAGGTTAAAAGAAGTGTAGACAAGAAAGGGAGGGGGAGGGCTTCCCTGGTGGCGCAGTGGTTGAGAGTCCGCCTGCCGATGCGGGGGACACGGGTTCGTGCCCCGGTCCGGGAGGATCCCCCATGCCGCGGAGCGGCTGGGCCCGTGAGCCATGGCCACTGAGCCTGCGCGTCCAGAGCCTGTGCTCCGCAGTGGGAGAGCCCTCAACAGTGAGAGGTCCGCGTACCGCAAAAAAAAGGAAAGAAAGAAAAGGGAACCATGCAAGGGAAATTGCCTCCTTTGGTCCTCAGGAGACTAGTCCTAATTATCTGGAAATAACCAAGAATCCATTTGGGCAGAAGGAACAAGATACACCATGGTATTACTATTTTAAGCAACTATTCCTTCTGTGGTGGTTTTATGTGACTGTCACCTTTAGTCAAGGGTTTCAAGAGAGTAAAAAGGACTAAAGCTATCGAATTGCCAATTATTTACTACTCCGTTCCTAAACCGCATGCATTTTTAAGGAATTCATCATTTGGGAAATTGTTTTGCTTTGGGGCTTAGGAAGCTCTACTTTGAAGGACTAGAACTAAAGCTACTTTTTAAAGGAGTTCTAAATTGAGTGCTTAACGAGGAAGACCCAAGGTAGAAAAGCCTCAGTGAGGAGAATGTCAAGTCCTGCCAGCACTACACTCACGGTACTCATTCCCCAGGCCTCCAGGTGTTAAAAGGAGCTGTGTACTTTATTCGCCCAGGCCAGAAGACCAGTACAGTATATGTACTAAGAAAGGGAAGAGATCAATTTGAAGAAACTAACATCCCTTTAAACTCCATTGGCTGAGTCTAGATAATTTTCTTAAATGGGGCAGCCCATTGAACATTGCACTTCTGGAAATTCACTAAAGAAGCCAGGTTCCCCATCTGGTCCCAGCCGCTCGAATTCAGAATGCATCACAGAGGAGAGTAACAAAGCTCTGTTGCTATCCTTCACTGCAAGGAGTGTGAGTCATAAACCTTTTAGCGGTGGGTCTACGACTATGAGATGTGTAACTTCAGGGATGCTGTCACATGCCACAGTCTACCCCAATGTCTTCATTACACGCAGTCAGGAAGAAATAGGGACAGGCTCAAGGAACAGGTCTTATGCAGACAAGGATAAGAATAGATAGAAGGTAGCAACTATATTTAGCAAGTAATTCAACAAGAGGAAAGGGCAGATGGATTTAGTTCCCTTTTACTTTTCTATTTCCAACTTGCTGAAACCAGAGTGGGGAAATGAACATGAGAGAGACCTGGGCTTTGATTCTTTGCTAAAGTAGGATTATGGGAGTAACAAAGATGATGTATCAGAAAGGTTACTCCAGAAATCAGATGACTTTGGTTGTGGTGTGACCTTCAACAAGTGGATTTTGTTTCTAGACCCAGAGCTCTTCACCTACAAATTAAAGAAATTATAGAAGAATAACCTCTGTGCTCTGTTTCATTTTCCAAACAATCCATGACTAAATACATTTATAATCAAACTAAAGTTACAAGTGAAAAAAAAAAAAAACTTTTCAGAGTCTATGAAAATGAATGGAGTTTACAGATTCAAGTTTCTTCAGACTACAACTAGTAATACTGTTTTGGAACTGCAATTAGTGTTCCAGAAATTTCTTCCATCCAAGCCTAAACCACTGTATTTCAGTGAAAGGATGCTAAGCTTTTGGATATTGTACTTGAGTCTTTATGCCAAAGTAATCGCTCAAGGCACATTTGAATTTTTATGACTCTAATGATGTCAGTTCACAAGATGGACTATTTCCCTTGGAAAACAGAGAGTCCTCCAGGTGGCAGAACAGACGGAGGGCCAACTTTTACTTATGGCTCAGGTTACACAGACGCTGCACCTTAAATAATTGATACGATGGGATCATACTTGGGCCTCATCTGTGGGAACAGACTGAACTGAAACCAGATATGCCTCAATCTGTATAGTAACCACTGCTCAACAGCAGAGACACAGTGGCAAGTCCATTAGGCTAGCCAGAGTCGGGAGGCTCACGCTACTTAAGTACTGAGCAGATGATCGATTCTGGTTAAAATGCCTAGTTCCACCCCACTCCCAGCTGAGAGCTCAGCAAAGCTGACTGGCTGCCTCAGTTAAACAACAGCTGGCTTTGGGAGGCCACAGATGAAACCAAGCAGCTGTCAGCCTCTGATTCCCCCACGAAAGAACCCAATACGGTATGCTATTTCGACGAGCTAAATAATATCTATAGACACCGTGGCAACGTGAACCTACTTCCATTTACTACGGGGAACTAGGAGAATAGGAATAAAGTGGGGAATGGTAATACTACCATTCCAAACTGAAGAGTTCATATAAATTCAAAAGTTGTGCTCCAAAGTTTGAGAATGGGTACTTTCCTCATTTGGAAAAAACCAAAGCACGGCTGAAAACGTTCCTCATGAAAGTAATTGATGGTTTATCCAAATTGCCTCCTGTATGAGACTGCTACCAGTGTTAATCTGAGTGCTATTTTTCTAGGTATTTCTACAAATTTTCTTTTTAGAGCCTCATAATAATGCTGACTGTAACACAGGCTGGATAACTCTTATTATCCATTTTATCATTAGGAGCCCTGAGGTTTACTTCCAAGAAGTGCAATGCCATGACTGGAGAATGAAACCACTGATTCATGACCAGCAGCGTCAGGATCCAGGTCCTTTTCCACTATAAAGTGCTAAGTGCTCTCTGCCTTCTGCATCCCTACCAATGAGTGTGCAGCGTGGCCAGATGCCGTGGCCACATGCCGTGGCCACATGCCGCCTCCACATAGACGAACTCTCTGGATCAAAAAGGAGGCAAGGGGAGGTGAGAGACTCCAGAAAAAACACATCTGCTGGAAGCTGCACTTCATGCCCAGTGAGAAGCAATGGGGACCAAGCATTTTCTAGATCACATGCTTGGACTACTATAAGAGGCACTATGGGGTGGTGGGAAGTAGGCAGGAGTTGCAGAGATCCAAGCTCAAAGCTGAGTTCTGTTGCTCATGAGCTGTGTGACTTGGAGCAAATTTCTGAACTTCTTGATGCCTGGCTCTTCTCACCTATAATACAGGATAACTAGTCTACCTGGCACGGTAGGTCTTCCATAAATAGCACCTTTCTTAGCACGCCTGCTGCTTGCAGCCACCAAGTCCTTTCAAGGCCACGAAGTTCAGTTTGAACCAACAGACCTGATATTCTCCTTGCCCATCATGAGTAGAGGCTAGTATATGCTTTTCCCATCCAATTCCCTGCAGGCCACAGACAATCAAAACAACCCTACATCTAACAAGCACACTGAAATCTGCTCTCCAGCAGTTTTCTTTGGGCAGCTAGCAGATTTTTAAAAAAATAAAATAAAAAGCCTGCCATGTCTGGTCTCCTTCTTCCCTTTAGCAAAGATTAGACCAAAAAGAAAGCAATTTAACAATTATTAGGTAAAGTAGGAGTGGCTCTTTATCTCCTTTTATACCAGAAGAGAAAGAGATGGTTGGTTATTTCTGCAAATCATTATAAAATGTGCTTCACGTACACACACTTGACACAAACCTGGAAATGAAGGGTCATGTTGAGCAGAGATTTCTTTTTTTTTGGCTACATTTAACTGCAGCTATTATTATAACCATTCACAAATATTAAGCACTTATTATATAAGGCATTAGTTTAGGACTCAGGTTCTGGAATCGAAGTGGGTTTGAAACCTGGCTCCACCACTGACTTGCTGTGTGACCTTGGGCTGAGTAGTTAACCTCTCTGTACTTCGGTCTTCAGCTCAACAAAATCAAAACACTACTACACCAACCACAACCTGCGTGAGGCAAAAGAATATAAAAATCCATGCAAAGCACTTGGAAGAGTGCCTGACTGTTAAGAAAAAGTAGTAAATGTTAGCAATTATGCTTAGTTATTACTGAGTGAACCTCATAGGTCTTGAGAGAAATGTGATAAATAAAGACTGGTTGGGCTAGTTAAACTCTTGAGAGTTTGAAATAGCATTTTGCAATAAAGTCAATGAAAAACTCTCCCATACTCATGTCGCCTGCTGCTATCACAGGAGAGACAACATCCTATCACCACCTGATACAAGACACGCAGCAATTTATGAGAAAGCCTTCTCTCTGGCTCTGGACTGAGTGCCCTGATTATTTCTACACTATGCAAAACTAACCATTGCACTTTGCTTTGAAAAAGATTTCTTTAAGTCTCGTAACTCAGTTCCGAGCACAGTTGGACCCCCATGTGAATGTTCCCTCAATACTGCAATGTCTTGAAAAAGACTGGTACCTCACCCTATTGCAGGGATGTGGTTTCCCTACACCTCTCTGAGATCCCACGCTACAGATAAAACCCTCTTCTGTCGGGCGCATTTTATTGTACAAGCAGTCCAACTCCCATCTAAGATAACCGGGAAAACATATTTGTGTTCCTTCTAGCTAAAATCCAATTATTTTCATCTTGAATTGTTCTAGCACAAAATGGCATCTTAAAAATTTCATTGTATTTACCTTATCTACCTCTTTATCTTTTTTTCAATAATGTTACTAATAATATAGCTCAAATTATATAACTATAAGGTACCTGTCATCGGATAGACACTGATCACAATTCACATAACTCCTTTTCATCTGCATAATAATAATGTCATAAGGTCATAATAATAGTTATATAATATTAACTAGAATGTATTGTATTATAGTTGTATGATATTATATATTGTATACTATCATATAACTATTATTATGACCTTTTCAAAGGTGATAAAACTCAGACAGAGAGAATGTAAGTGGCTCAGGATCACAGAGCCAGAAAGCAGAGAGCCAGAGGCACACATACCACTATACTACAGTTGAATTCCTCCCTCCCTTTCTACCTTGCACCATCCATCCGCCCTTTTATCTATCTGCCCATCTCCTCATCCGGCTATCAACCAATCAGTAGAGGGGAAAGAAGGGATTAAAGCATTTGCTTAGAAAGGAATTTGGAATTTAACTAATTCAAATATATCAGTAGGATTTGGTGGTTGTAAAGTGCTCACTTGCAGTAGGTTCAGCACGGCATGCATTATTAAAGAAACTGCTTTAAATGAGTGTCAATTTTTCAAAACGTAAAAACTGGCTCTATTCAAGAAACCCAGCAGACTTGAAGGGATGCATACAATATAACTATACAGCGGCCACGTTACTAAGCTGTGAACATTATATCTGAAAGGAAAAACATAATCAACAATTATTCTTTTCTTTCAGTAAGAAGAAAGCTAGGTAGGAGTATGTCTAAACTATCCTTCCTTCCTTAATGAAACTGTTATTGATTTTTCATCCTACGGAAGCACTGCCTTGAAGCAATTTCTTTTACCTGCAGGTTCTCACATTTAATTTGGATGTATGCTTAAGGAAGAGTTTATCAATAAAAGCTCCAGAGGAATGCCAAAAGGTTTGTATTAGGAAGAAATAGTGAAAGCAATTCTATGAATTTTGTTAAACACAAAGATGATCAAAGAATTACTAATGAATGGCATTTAAAGAGCAATTTCAATGTGAATCTGGGTCATATCAACACAGTCATCACTCTGAATGTTCTCAGTGGGTATAAACATTAAAAATTTCCATGCACAAAACATAAATTTGATACTGTTAGAGGAAAGGGCAAATATATTCGTTCACCAACAGCTGGGCTTCAAGTTGACTTTGCCGACCAAAATTAATATCTCCCCACGTTCTTTTAGCATCATCCCTTATTATGTACCTGTTACTGAACAAAGCACGATCTATGTACTATCTCATTTGATCTTATAATTCAGGTACCATCAACCACAATATTATACACAAAGAAAGTAAGGCACAGAGAATTTAAGAAATTTGCGCCAAATTATATAAGTACCAAATGGCAGAGCCAGCATTCAACCTCATGTTTGTGTGTTTCCAGAACCCACATTCATAACTCCAGGAAAGGAACAGTTCGTATACACAAAGTACTTTGATTCTCTACCATGTACCAAAAAGCCTCTGAATAAATAAATATTTTCACAACATTCATCAATGCTTCAGGACCATGAATTTTTTTAGACTTAAGGAAGCTATATTTGCACAATGTGACCAACCACAAAACCCACGTGCAATGTTAGAAAATGCTCTTGGGATTCAGCCTACTTTAGATTCTCAAACATATGCTGGAACCATCAAGTCCCACACGGAGATGACTAAGTCCCTCTCAGAACACTGCCCCTTATCCCTAAAAGTGTGCCACCTTCTAGAACAACCCCACCACAGAAAGGACTAGTTGCAGGACCACCTGCATGGTGACTTTTCTCCGCCCCTCCTCTCTGAACTCTCCCCTCATTCTCTCCTGCTTTCTCTCCTGCCCCACACCCCTTGCTAAACTATACTCAGTTCTAAATGTTTATGGGTCAAGTTGTTTTCTCCCTCCTGGATTAATTTCTCCAGAGACAGATGACACACTATTTGAGTTCTCTTTCCCTGGGAAGCTGTTCCAGGAGTCCCCAAACCAGCCCTGATCTTGAAAGGAGCTCAAACCAGGGAAGATACCTCCCCAAAGACCCCAGAGGGGCCCCAGCAGTCAATATAAATCTGAGAACATGACTGTCTTCTCTGCCTGCCAACAACTCCTTCCTATGCCACTCTACTCTCAAGGTTCACAGCAAGTCATTCCATTATGCCAGTAATTTGTGCCCCCCCCAAGGAAATCATGCAGGAAAATGAACAGTGACAATAGCCAAGACCAAAACAAAACAATCAGTAACAACAGAAAAGGACTTAAGTTGTTTGCCATATTACAAACACTAAAGTATCACATACAATACATTCAGATCTATTCATTTTGAACGCTGACGGAGCATGTTCACGAAACCTCCATTAACAATGCCATCCACCTTTCCCCTTTATTTCCTATATGGTTTTTGACTACATGTTAGACACAACCTGACGAGTATTCAGGGTTTCATAGATCAATAGAAGCTCAAACTGGATTTTCCAAAGTCACGTATGTATTTTGTCATGGATTCATTCTTCTATTCACGACACATTCATGAAGCTCAAAACTGAACAAGAACACTGGGGTGCATGTATCTTTTCGAATTATGGTTTTCTCCGGATATACGCCCAGGAGTGGGGTTGCAGGATCATGTAGCAGCTCTAGTTTTAGTTTTTTAAGGAACCTCCATGCTGTTCTCCATAGTGGCTGTACCAATTTACATTCCCACCAACAGTGTAGGAGCGTTCCCTTCTTTCCACACCCTCTCCAGCATTTATTGTTTCTAGATTTTTGGTGCAAACGAACTTATTTACAAAACAGAGTCACAGAAGTAGAAAAAAATTATGGTTACCAAGGGGGAAAAGGGGGGTAGGGATAAATTGGGAGATTGGCATTGACACATTCACACTACTATATATAAAATAGATAACTAGTAAGGACCTACAGTATAGCACAGGGAACTCTACCCAATACTCCGTAATGACCTATATGGGAAAAGAATCTAAAAAAGAGTGGATATATGTACATGTATAACTGATTCACTTTCCTGTACACCTGAAACTGACACATTGTAAATCAACTATACTCCAATACAAATTAAAAAAAAAAGAATATTATACTTCAAATTCCAACTCTACTACTCATCTCTTTCCTCAGATGTCATACGGAGATAATAATCTCATACTGTATTTGTGAGGATTCAATGAGATAAAGCATGTAAGAGCAACCAGGGATGTAATAACTGGTCAATCAATAGAAGTAGTATCACTGCTATTACTTCTAGAACACTTTGTGGGAATTTTTATAAGATTTTTCTTGTATGTGATTAATTTTGTGCATGACACAGTATCTTATGTAGCTCTAGAGATTTTTAAATGAGCCTAGGAAGCAAATTTTGGCAGCTCTACTCAACATATCTCTGCAAAAAAAAAAAATTAATACTATTAAAAAACATGAAGTGTTTTAAATCAAAGCTGTCTTATAAATTCTCTGAAAAGATTAAATGAAAACTGAATCACTCAATTTCTGAGAACTTTAAGATACAAAATTTTCAGGCAAATATAAAAACTTCAGAAAAATGTTTTTTCATCAGCTATAGCCGCCTATGTCAAATTTCCTCTACTATTAGTGCCACACCTATCACCTAAAATACTGCACCAAAGGAGAAGTCCCACTGCTTAATGTTGGTGACATTTATTCTTCAGCTTGAGAAGGCAAAACCAAAACCTCCGAACTGAACTATCTGTAGGCCAGTGAAATACAGCAGTTGTCTTTTCAAAAGAAGGAGAAAAAGACAATATTTCATGATTTGAGACCATAATTATTACTTCAGCGTCTCTTAAACAGAAGTTCTCAGATTTTAAGGAGTTGATTTTCACTACAAAACAGTTCATGAAAGTAAACTGTCAATTACTTCTAGGTGTACAAATTATTAAGATAATAGCTTTTATTACTTAAAAATTAAAATTATCCCATGGCCCTTGTTTATCGTATTTTCATTTTATCATTTTCTTGTTTTGTTTTGTATTTTCTCTCTTGGTTATCAAATATTGCTTTGAGGCAGTGCGCACGGTGGTCCCCCGGATCTGTCTCTTGCTTCAAGTGTTTGGACGGAACAGACCCAGGGACGCCCTTTGCTCCAGCCTCCGACCACCCTCCAACCTTTCTTCCAGTCGCAACCTTCGGAGTCAGACACTCAGCTATCCTCAGGACCAGCCAACACCATTTTTTGAGCTTAATTCCTTATCAACTGTGAGCTCCCAGATTTGTCAGAATTATTCCACCGAGGTGGAGGCCGCCGTCAACCGTCTGGTCAACATAACATCTGTGGGCCTCCTACACCTCCCTCTCTCTGGTCTTCTATTTAGACACGCGCCGATGTGGCTCTGGAGGGCGTGGGCCACTCGTTCAGCGAATGGACCGAAGAGATGCACGAGGGCGCCAAGCGTCTCTTGAAAATGCAAAACCAGGGCAGCAGCCGCGCCCTCTTCCAGGACATGCAGAAGCCATCTCCCGATGAGTGGGGTAATACCCAGGACGCTATGGAAGCCGCCATTAAAATGGAGAAGAACCTGAACCAGGCCCTTTTGAATCTGCGTGCCCTGGGTTTTGCCCGCACAGAACCTCGCCTCTGCGACTTCCTCGAGAGCCACCTCCTAGATGAGGAGGTGAAACTCATCAAGAAAATGGGTGACCACCTGACCAACCTCTGCAGACTGGCTGGTCCCCAGGCTGGGCTGGGCGAGTGTCTCTTTGAAAGGCTCACCCTCAAGTATGACTAGGAACTTTCGGAGCCCAGCGGCCTTTGAGGAGCCCCTCTGGCGTCAGGGCTTCTGCCTGAAGCCCGTCTCTGCAGCCACTGAGCAGCTTTCTAACCATCCTGGACCCCTCTCCCAAGCCTTGGACCAAATGGAAACAATAAAGCCTTTTGCAGCAAAAAAAAAAAAATTCTTTGATACAATGTAGGTCAACAAGTGGATTGAAATGTACCAACGTGTACAGATTTGAAAATAAAAAATTTAAATTTTCATAAAAAATTTAAATTTTCATTTAAAATTTTAAAAACAATATTTCCTATCTTTGTAACTGATTCAAAGAATAAAATCCGAAGACTACTTAATTCTACATCAATGCTTCCATTTTTGTCCATTTTTAATCAAAGATATAATGAAACCTTTTTCACATTTCTTATCTAGAAAATTTCTTCATGTGCTTAATTCTGCATATAAGTGAAATCATCACAGTATTTGTCTTTGTCTGACTTATTTCACTTGGCATAATTCCCTCAGGGACCATCCATGTTGTCTCAAATGGCAGGATTTCCTTTTTTATGGCTGAGTAGTATTCCCATGTGTGTGTGTGTGTACGTGTGTGTGTACGTGTGTGTGTAAAACACATTTTCATTATTCATTCAGCTGTCAATAGAAACTTAGGTTGTTTCTATGTCTTGGCTATTGTAAATAATACTGTATGATACACTGCAGTGAACACGGGGGCTCAGATATCTCTCAGGACAGTGATTTCATTTCCTTTGGCTATATACCCAGAAGTAGGAGAGCTGGCTCATATGGTAGTTCTATTTTTAACTTTTTGTGAAACCTCCATGCTGTTTTCCATAATGGCTGTATGATGACTCCCAAAATTTCAGGTTTATTTTATGTGACTTCACCCCCACCTCCAATAAATCCTCCTTTTCCAGTAGGAAACACCTGCAAGTACAAGAAAATCAAGGTGTGCACTTTCCCCACCCACACACCTTCCTCAACCCTTTTCCTCCCTCCCTCCCCTTCCTTCTCCCCCTCTCTTTCTCTCTCTATATATACACACACATATATACATGTATAACTATATATACACAATATATATAAACACACATACACATTCTTTTTCTTTCTATCCAATATTCAGAACACACTTTGGAATACTAGAAGTTTTTAAGTTAGGAGGCTCTCATAGGGTAGAAATTTTTAAGTTAGGAGGCTCTCATAGGGTATCTGCCTGCAGTTGAAGACATAGAGTTCATCCCTAACCTCAGATTCCCCTGGAAA
This sequence comes from Globicephala melas, assembly GCF_963455315.2. NCBI lineage: Eukaryota > Metazoa > Chordata > Mammalia > Artiodactyla > Delphinidae > Globicephala > Globicephala melas. The sequence goes on from NC_083320.1 coordinate 92,073,956, forward strand.
TCCATCCCAAACAAGGGAAATAGGATAAGCAAGGGAATAAAGATTTTTAAAAATCTTTAAATTTTAAAGACCTCTATTAAGAAATGGAGAGGAAATGAGAAAAGGGATCACAAAAAGCAGAGCAGAGGAAGTGGGGGAGACCAGGTTAAATGGGCTAGAATGCTGAGATTGGGTTCTCCCACCAGCGACTGAGAACCTCAGTTTATACTCGCAGGAACATGCCACAGCTTGACTCCGCTGGTGGCTGGGAGTGTCTCCCACTGGTATGCAACGTTCAGAGCCACCTGCATGCCTCCCTACCCTCCCTGATGTAAAGAGCTTTTTCACACTGGCCCCAAATGTCCTCTTCTATCAGACTCTCACTGTTTTTCTGTCTTTGCAAGAGACTACATGCTCCCTCAATTTTAGATAATCCATAATAAAATCTGTCTCAATGTATAATGAGGAATTTGTCTCAAATTGGTTGTCATTGGTATATCTACCTACAACAAAAAGTGATACGTTACTCCTGATATATGCTTTTTCATTACATACCAGAACATTCTATGGAAGCTTGGGGAAGAGAATAGGTACTATCAGGATTAGGAAGGATGACTATAAACCGAGATATTAATTTAGGGTCAATGAAATGGTCTTTCTAATACATAAAATAATTTGTGCAAAGCACTTAGCATACTGCCTAGCATACAGATGATGATAGCTCTTTTCTACTGTTCAAAGAAATATTTCTCATACAATCTTTGTATTCTCATAATGCTTTCAACATATCTCTGTTGGCTTTTCTTTCTGCAATTGTCTGCTTATGTGCTATGCCACCAACTAGACGGTAAACTCCCTGAGAGTGAAGAAAAGGAAATCATCATTGTATCCTCAGGGCCTAGAATATGGTAAGCACCATGACAACTGCCTCATAAATATCTGACAGCCAACTGAAGGAATGAAGGTAGAGTTCTGCAACGTTCACTACCAATTAAGTAGGATGATAATAAGAGCACCCAACCACTTATCTGAAGAGCTGGATTTTGATTCCCTCTCTACCAATGACTTCCTGCAATGTCCTAAGCAATCCCCATGGAATTGGAGACAAAGACTTACCTACACATTCCCTAGGGTTGCTATGAGGATCACATTAGATTAATACGAAGAGGAAGGCCAAGGAGTCCATTACAGAGTCACCTCCCCTCCCACAGGTTCAGTTTTCTTAGTTGAAAAAAATAGAAGGCGGTACCAGCTCCAGCACTGCATGAGGCTCAGGAATCCCTCGACCAACTACACTAAAGCAGTTCTCAGATGAAAGAAAACAAAAAATGAAATCAAATGAAACACACATTGGCTGGAAGCAAGAATTTTTTTTCTTTTCTGTCAGCTTGTGCTAATTCCTTTGTCCAAATTATTTCATCTGTTCCAAAATTACCTCCCAGTGAGATCCAAGGGCCAATTGTTGAAGGTTCCTGGAGGTCTCCAGACCCCTCATTGCTTCTTCCCAACTGGGATGCACCATCATTGCCTCGGCACCAGCTGTCCCACCCCTGGGAGGCCAGAGATGGCCCCGGCCAAGGAGCGGGAAGCCTCAGCCAGGTGCCACCATGGTTTTCCCACGCCAACAGTTCAACTCTAGCTCAATTTCACCTCCTCATTTGTGCTAAATGTTTTAGTACATTGTCCAATTTCATATTTTAAAACAGCTTTCTGGGGTACATATGAATAACCCAGTTTGACAGAATACAGTAGAGGCCATAATAAATGCTACGTAAGTGTTTATCAAGTGAATGAGGGAAGGAATACAGAGCTAAGCAGAAGACTGAGGCCGGGGCGGGGTGGGGGTGGGGCGTGGGCGGGGGGGGCGGGTGCGGGGGGAGGATGCTCAAGTAGGCTAAACTCACACACTAGTAAGAACAAAGCTCTGACACAAACCAGTTTCATCCAACCTCCAAATGCCTTTGTGCTGGCCTAATCTGTAATGTCGGCCATTCTTGGCATTGATTTTAAGATGACGTTTCCATTTATTTATAAAACAGAAATAGACTCACAGGCCAAAAATAAACTTATGGTTACCAAAGGAGACAGCAGTGGAGGGGGTGGGGCGTAGAGGTGGGGAGATAAATTAGAGTCTGGGATTAATAGATACACACTACTATAAATAAAACAGATAAACAACAAGGACCTAATGTATAGCACAGGGAGCTATACTCAATATCTTGTAATAACCTATAATGGAAAAGAATCTGAAAAAGAACACATACATAGATAGATAGATATAGGTATAACTGAATCACTTTGCTGTATACTTGAAACTAACACAACAGTGTAAACTTTTTCTCCTTTTTTCTTTTTTTAAATTTTTATTGGAATATAGTTGATTTACAATGTTGTGTTAGTTTCAGGTGTACAGCAAAGCCACTATAAATTAACTATGCTTCCATTTAAAAAAAAGAAACCAAAAAAATAAAATGAAGTTTCTCCCACATAAATATTGGGAAGTAGCTGCTCTCTTCATGCAGTTCCAGAGCTGCAAACTCTGGTCCAGATTCTCAGGTTCTCCTCCTCTGTCTAATGATGGGAGAGGAATCCTGACCTTCTGACAAGCCATTCTGAACATCTCTGCTACATTTTTTCATCTGTCTTTTCTCCTGAGAACTCCCAGCTGAATTCATTGATCTTTAGCTTCCACTTTTAATGACCTCCTATTATTTAGACTATAGAATGTGGCATGGGTACCACTAAAGTCCACCATCTGCCCTACCCCCTTATAGGCAGGCTCTGGTCTTTCCATCATTGGCTCATGTGGAAGAGGGAAGTGAACTGTACCTGAAATGGGGCGCGGAGGATGGACTGAGAGGCCCCATGTCCCATTCTGTCCCTGCTGCTCCAAGCTGTCTTCCTGGCCCTCAGCTTGCTCACCTGTTACTGAGAAGGCCAGGTCTGATGATCTCAAGGTCCCTTCCCGCTCTAAAATTCTATGAAAGTATTTGCTTAAATATATGTTTCATAATGATCCAAATAATCACAGTAACCTTTGAAACTACTAAAAGATAAATTGTACATTAGCTGACCTCTGGTGTCAGTACTGACATCGGTGTTCAGGCTGCTAATTTAATCATCCTACAATGTGGTCCCTAACCATCGACTAAATTAAGTATACCCTGCATTTGTCCTTTCCTCCATTTGTTAAGCTCTAGATTCTTTATCGGTGCCCCAATTTCCATTATGAGACAAGTGAACTCATCCCAGGTTAAGAGGCACCAATGAATTCAACCCTTTGATATGCAGAGTTGAAGACCTAAAGGAAAAGGCACCACTTTTAGGTCAACATGAGGGTATCAGGTATCAATGACATATACGCCACATCTGTTCACTAATTCATCCTGAACACTGTTTCAACATACCACCAAATCTGATTTTGGTTCTTGGGCTCTGTAATAATTAAATCATTCTCCTGCTCTAAAAGCTGGCTCATCTATTTCAAAATCAATCAAGGACAAATCAGAGAGTCCAACAAAGATGGAATGAGAGATGGCAAAGCCTACCTTTGAATGCATCCGTGGCTTTAATATTGAATACAAAATGATTTTCAAAAAAACTTTTTAAAAAGTATCCTTGATTTGTGAAACTCCTGTTAAGGATGTACATTTTTCTTGAGTATTACAAGTGAAACTCCCTGGGGAGAATCTCTCCTTGTCAAAGTTCACCCTAATGGAAATGTCTTCAAAATATCAAAAGGACTTAAAGAGCTAAAGCGACTTCCTCAATAAATTTTAAAAATTTAACCTAAGTGCTGAGGAGTGTTTAAATATCTGTGAAATTCTTCTCAGACATCCCCTTTCCAGTCATCTTGTTATCATCCTTTACTGACCTCACTGTCTGTTTCAGAATGCAGTGATTAGGAAGCACTTGTGTATTCTCAGAAAAAACATCCTAGGGCTTAAAAAGAAAAAATGCAAGAAGCACAGAGTAAGGGATATATTCTTAAAACATCCAAAGTTTTGCATCAATATAACTTAGAAGGAAATTCTTGGTGTTCTTTCAGGATGGGTCTTCGAGGGCCACATGGTCTATTTGCTCCATGTTGCAATCAGTCAATGGCAGCCCCTCCTACTAAAAACAGGAGCTTGTCTTGCTCCACCCTTTAGCTTTCACAGCATAGCACTTGGCATAGAGTAATGCCCAAGAACTATCTGCTGCATGAATAAAACCTTAGCATTCAAGCGTAAAGGCAGGAAAAAGAACCTAAGACATTTCAGATAAAAACTTCTTTATTAAAACAATCAGCAAATCCCAGGAATGAGAACCCTTTCCTGATTTACAGAAGCACTGAGTAAAAGTTCTTATGATGGTCTTCAAAGTATCACGAATTTATACAATCCTCTCAACTTCATGCCTTATGAGAGAGACTTGTATATAAGAAACACTTTCCAAAAGAAGTATGCATGTGTTTTATTTATTCCGGGATGCACACCCACTCATTTACAGACTCAGAAACAAAACTCATTCAGTTTAAGCTCCATGCTAAAATCACAGCTGTGAATCCTTATCTTTACTTCATCAAAATTTGAACCCACCAGTTTTGATGGATGTTTCATTTTGCTCTTAAAAATTTAAGTTTTCAGTCACTTCTAAATTGTCATAAAATATTTATTTTAAAAATTACAGAATACATGAAAATGAAAGGGAGTGGTATGTAAAAGATATATTTAAGATGAAAAGTGTTCCTTGAAAATATGAAGTATCAAATCGATGTAAACTGATAAAGTATTAGATAAATAGACCCTTTTTTGTTTGTTTTTTTTATAAAATGTAATAAAAGGTTTTTCTCGGTGGTCACACTGCTGTAATATCGAAGATGTTTTCCACACTAGAATATAGAAAGGTTCTGTTGTGCAGTGGTGTGTGTGTGCCTGTGTGTGTTCTAAATTAAGCCGTGGTTCTGAAGCAACCTTGATGCTACCGATCAATAACAACATGCAACTCAAAGGCATCCCTAGGGTAAAGGAGCCAAAGGAACCTTTCCAACTGTCACAAATAGCTTGTTACAAAGACAGAGAATGGTAGCAAGAACAGATACACTCACATAGGTGTGCACTAGGTTATGAGCAAGACTCAATATTTTATAGACCAAGTGGATAAGTATCACTGGTTTAGAGATACTATTCTCAGCACTGGTGGGACAACATGTAAGGGTACAACTCTCCACTGCAGAGATGTCAGATCTTCATTCATGGCGTTCCGATTGGATTCTCTTTGAACATATGCCCTTTCAAGTGAAATTAATCAATCTCTTTATCACTCTCACTGCATCTGGAGCCATAATCATTACTCAACTGCTGAGAAAGAAATGAAACAACTAATTGCACAGGGAGTAGAGCTTAAGTGTTCAGACCGGGAAAGTTTTTATTAAGTTCTAATTCAAAAAGTAATTTTTCATGACCAGCCATAGCAGACATGCTATGTGCAGGAGACTGTACCACCAAAGCGGCCAGCTAAGTATCCACAAGCATGTTATCGACATGTTAACAATTATAGAACTTATACTTTGTTTAAAGTATTGCACGACTGAATCTTAAATATCTTACAAGACTTTACGTGTAGTATTCTGGGTAGGAATATGAGAATCCTTCTGATTCTCTGAACTTAACATAAATGCTGGTAAGCATCAAACACATGAATATCTAGTTATTGGTAACCCTCAAATTTCCCCACCAGCAATTTTAGGAACCCCGCCTACAACTTTAATATAAACCCAATGAAATGCAACGAACAAGATTCTCACCTACTTGCTACTTTTTGAACTTTTTAAAACCTCCCACTATTTCAGGATACTAAATATAGCTGTGATTCACTGGAAACTATAGGCGTGTTCTGAACAAAACCAGTTTATGTTAACTGAAATACACTGTCCAACTGATTTACCTTATAAAACTGGACATCTGTTCCCAGAAGAAAAGTTACAGTGTCAGAATACAGTTTTAAAATCACATTTAAGAAGGCAATAAACATCTTTGCACCATGTAGTTGAAATGATAAATAGTAGTTACTTGAAGCATATAATAATACACAATGGAGATAAATATTAAAACAAAAACAAGACACTTGACTCTCAAGAGGCTAGAATTATAGTGTACCAGGCATAGACTGCAGGACTGATCTCTAAACAGAGTTTTAGGAAACAGAAAAACAATACATCTTTTCCATTCAAACCAAGTACTCTCAAAAATATAAGCTAAAAGATACTGGCCAAGTTCTCCTATGTCTTAATAGTCTCTTCATTTAACTAAGGGTATTTTTCGTAACATGGTCCATTGGTACTTTAAAGGATGTTTTCTCTATTCATTTGTTTGCAGGAAAAAAGACTCTTGCCGTGATAAGGTGCTAGGAGAGGCCTTCTGGACAAGAGAGGTAGCAGAGATCATTAAAAGGCTCAGTTCCCCCCTATTATACCCTAACACTACAAGCTTCTGTTAGGCAGGAAGTACTGCAAATAAATTTTACTCCTACAATTAATACCCAGGAAGTCCAGAAAATTCTACATAGCTCTCTAGTATCATCAACTTTAAATCAGGGGGTAGCTTAATCATCAAATAATAAGCTTAACAACCAATCATGGCACATACAAGATCTGTATTAAAAATACTGTATAGCACAGGGAACTCTGCTCAATATTCTGTAATAACCTAAATGGGAAAAGAATTTGAGAAAGAATAGATACATGTATATGTACAACTGAATCACTTAGCTATACACATGAAACTAACACAACATTGTTAATCAAGTATGCTCCAATATAAAATAAAATTCTTTAAAAAAATAAATAAATAAATTGTATTTCTTTGTACTACCAGTGAATAATCTTAAAATGAAATTAAAAGAACAACTTCATTCAACATGAATAAAATGCTTAAGAATAAATTTAACAATAGAAGTATAAGGTTTATCCACTAAAAATTACAAAATATTACTAGGGGAAATAAAAAATGGAGAGACATTCCATGTTCATAAACCGAAGACACAATATTGCTAAGACAGCAATTCTTTCTAAACTGAACTATATATTTGGCATAATCCCTATCAAAAGTCCATCAGGCTTTTATGCAGAAGTTGACAAACTGATCCTAAAATGGAAACAGAAATGCAAAAGACTCAAAATAGCAAAAGGAATTTTTAAATGAAACAAAGTTGGAGAACTTCCCAGTTACAAAATGTATTATAAAGTTATCAAGACAAGCTACAGTTAGCAAGACTGTGTAGTAATGGCATGAAGACAGACAGTTAGATCAATGGAACAGAACTCAAAGTCCAGAAATAAACCCTTATATTTATGGTCAATTGATTTTCACAAAGATGCCAAGGCAATTCAATGAGGAAAGTATAGTCTTCTCAATAAACAATGCTGATACCATTGGATATCCATATCCAAAACAAAAAAATGAACTTAAACCCTTACCCACACCATACAAAAAAGAATTTCAAAACGTATCACAGACCTAAATGTAACAGTTAAAACTACAAAAATTTAAGAAGACAGAGGAGAAAATTCTTTGATAACCTGAATAGGGCAAAGATTTCTTAGCTATGAGACCAAAAGTACAATCCATAAACGAAAAAAATATTGATAAATTGGACTTTAAAATTCAAAACATTTGCACTTCAAAGACACCACTAAAAACTGAAAAGGCAAGTCACAGACTGGAAGAAAATATTTGCAAACCCCATATCCAATAAAGGGCTTGTATCTAGAACATAAAAAGAACTCTTGAAACTCAATAACAAGAAGATAACCAATGCAATTTAAAAATGCAAGAAGGACTGGAGTAGACATTTCACCAAAGAAAATATACAAATAGCTAATAAATACATGAAAAGACACCATAATTAGTCATTAGTGAAATGCCAATCAAAACTACAATGAGATACTATTTCATACTCACTAAAACAAATTTAATCAAAAACACAGACAAAACACATGTTAGCAAAGAAATATGGCAAAACAGGAACCCTCTTATATTGCTGGTGGGAATATAAAAGCTATGGCCACTTTGGAAAGCAGTTTGCAATTTCTTTAAAAATTAAGCATCTATTTGCTATATAACCCAGCAATTCCACTCCCAAGAAAAATGAAAATGTCCACACCAAGACTTGCACACATATACTCACAGCAGCATTATCCATCGTAGCCAAAAAAATGGAAACAAGCCAAATGTCCATTGACTTGTGAATGGATTTAAAAAATGCTATATCAATACGATAGACTATGATACTATTCAGCAATATAAAGGAATGAAGTATCGATATGCTATAATACAGCATATATCAATTAAGTTCAAAAACGTTATCCTAAGGAAAGAAGCCAGTCACAAGAGACAACTTCCTGTATGATTCCCTTTATATGCAATATCCAGAAAAGGCAAATTCATAGAGAAAGAAACTAGATCAGTGGTTGCCTAGGGCTGGGGGTGGGAATGGGAATTAACTGTAAATAGGTGGTCGTGATGGTTGTATAACTTGGTAAATGTAGTAAAGATAAATAAAATGTACACTTTAAATGGGTACATTTGGGTATGTAAGTTATACTTCCATAAAGTTGTTAAAAAGAATCATTCTTTCATGGTAATAATTACTGTATTATAACAGCATAGAATGCTGTAACGAGAAGCCTCCACTTGGCATAAAACATTTGTTTATCTGGATCATCGACCACCAAAATGATAACCAATTAACATGAAATCTAAGGAAACATAAAAAGTGGTATTTTTTTTGGCTCACAAGCCCCTCTGTTGAGAATGGCAACACCATTAGCAGTTCTAAGTTCAAAGTTTCAAACAAGGAAAACCAAAGACCTTTGCATAATGAAAATTTCACTAAAATTTGAAAGGGCACTGGGCTAGTGTTGGTTCCATCACTTAATATCTATGCTATTCAAACTTGTTTTCTTCCTGACCCTTCCCAAAACATCTCAGGCTATTGTCAGGACCAGGGAAGACAAAAGGAAAGGTATTATAATATAATAATTTTTGACCTTATCATCAAATATAAAGGTGTTGCTCACATCCTTGATTTTTCTCATTCCAAATTTGAAGATGGAGGAAGTCAATCATATGGACCCATCTAAGTTCAATCGCAGGTTTGGTCAAACGGGCTACACTTTCTTGGCTCTTAAGTAAGCTTTGAGACTGCATTCTGCCTGGTAAATTGTATTGGCTAGAACCCCTAGCTCTTGCTTTGAAAACAATAAAAGCATTCTATAAATGGAAATGACAGGGGACAATATTATTGGAGATCCAATATTTGAACCAGCTAAGGTGCATGAGGAAGGCCAATAGAAATAAGCAATAAAATGGAAATTTTAAAAACACTTATTTTAGAAGATAAACTTTAAAGTGAAGTAAAAGGATATCAGATGACCTCTAGAGAGAAATAATATTCTTTATACTTGCATGTCTATATATCTAAGCTAAATTGTGTTCTACATGGCAGGCGGTGGGAGGGACAGGAAATAATCTCTTACAGTAGCATCCATTAAATAGCAACAAAAAGGTAGCATTAATTGAGTACTTAATATGACTTTGATCATGTAATACTCTGAGTATAGAAAATGTACTTTTGAGTATGTAATACAGAATATGAACTATGCTTTACATAGACTTTCTCATTTATTCCCATTTTAGTGATGAGAAAGCAAAGGCGTAATGTTGAGGTCACACACCTTCGCTTAGCACCCAGACAGTTTGACTTTGGTACCTGTGATCTGAACCACCGCAGCAGCCTACCTAATGTGTGCTGTCAGCATCTCTATGGTTTACAGGTTCTCTACAAATACAGCTAAGTAATTAAGCCTCAAAATGGTAGTCTAAAAAGATTTAAAAGGAAGCCATTCCTTTTCAACATAGTGAGTATACTTAGCAACAAAAATCCTTGAGCAGCTGTATTCAATTAAAAAAAATTATTAACCCTGAGGAAAAATCCACACAAAAAAAAACATATCCATATGTTATTCTTACCAGTTTCATTCATGAAGTGCATCCATGAATGAAATTCACCGTTGGGTGATAAAACTACTTCTTTCCACAGTAGCTTATTGTTTTCCTCATTTGGGGGAAAAATGATCAAGGTAAGAGGGTAGTAATATCACAGATTGCCTACAGGAACCACAGTCTGGCTACCATAGTAATTCCAAAGAATAAAAGAAACAAAAGGATGAGATGGTTAATTCATATGCATACATTTGCTATGAAAATAAGCTTTAACAGTACATAGTATTAAAGAGAGTAGTAAATATGAATGGTGTTAAACATACACTTTTGAAATTATTTCTCTAAGTCTCAGATATTACCTGTGGCACTAATGTCTGTAGCACAGATGTCACCTGTGGCTGTAAAGTTGGGGGAACTTTGTTGATATATCAAAATAACTGCATGAATTAAGTAAATCCATAACCAACCCACAAGAAGCTAGGCTTTTTCTCCTTTTTTAGTTCCAATCAACACTGCCTGTGATTCACGGTAATAAGATGATGGCCATGAAGATGTTCATAAAATAAGCTTTTAAGGTTGCTTTATGAATTTGTAATACTGTCTTTTGGTCTCTAATTCATATTTCAATCACACTTTGATAGGTCTGACTAGTTTTCATCTTTGACTTTCATACTTTTTTGCATAGAATCCTCTGTTTTCTTAGTTAAGAAAAAATGAAACTTATCTTAAATATCAAAATTTCACCATGAAAGAAAAAGTTGAAGGAAGATAATTTCCAGGTGGCCGTAAAGGAATTGTTCCATTGATAATCTAACCTCCAAGGAGAAATCTTCTCCCTATAAAACCCCAATCCAACAGCTCAGTCTGACACGAATCATACAGAGCCAATGAACATTTAGATTAAATTAAAACAAATTTTTAACCTGGGAAAAGTTTGGTTGGCCAGTGAATTTTATTATAAAACAGATTTTGGAGTACATGCTCAAAGAGAATAACTGAGTCAATCACCACAAAAATTAACATTCAACATCCTTTCTATTCCAGAATAAATAGCCTAAAACAGAAGTGACAGAAAGGTTAGAAGACTTCCCATTAACCTGGGGGACATGACACTTGTATGTATTTTCACTCCTTCCTAATGCTCCCTTGAAATGACAGTAAAGGTATTAAAAGATAGAAATCAATAAGGGACAAAAATATAGAACTAGAGGTGAAGAATAGACAGCAATGAATTTTGGAACATGGAGAACAGGTAGAGGAGCAGTAAGCAACTTGAAAGTGTAAAGGAAGCTGAAGATTCTGCCTACAGAAGAATATGGTAACAACAACAGAAAAAACTAATTTATACTTACAGAACTCTGAGAAAGTTTGTGTCCTAAAGGCCCTAGAAAAATGTAATAAGGCTTATGGCTTGAAATGGGGGATAATTAAAAGCCTATAAATGGAATTAATTAGCCGCTCAGATCCCTTCCTCTGTCCCTTCTTCAATATTTGCAGGAAAACAGGCAACAAAATTCAACTCCTCAGGAAGTTTTTTTGTTTTTTGGTTTTTTTTTGCGGTACGCGGGCCTCTCACTATTGTGGCCTCTCCCGTTGCAGAGCACAGGCTCCGGACGTGCAGGCTCAGCGGCCATGGCTCACGGGCCCAGCCGCTCTGCGGCGTGTGGGATCTTCCCGGACCGGGGCACGAACCCGTGTGCCCTGCATCGGCAGGCGGACTCCCAACCACTGCGCCACCAGAGAAGCCCTATTTTTAAACCATGTACTTGGGTACATCTTTTTCATAGTAGCTTAGCCTTCACCTTAAGTAATATCCATAATAAGCCCTGGATAAAAGACCTTCAGGTACTGATGGATATAGATTTTTTGAGAAACCCATCCCCCAATAAAAAAAGTCCGTGCACCACTCAGTAGAGCCTGAAAGAGAAGCCCAAACAGCTGAGTCACATACATAGAATGTCAATCAGCTTTTAAGGTCTCACCCTCAATAATCAGAAACACTAAAGAAATAGTCAATGATCAGCAGACATTAGAAGAAAACTCCCCATATCACAGGCCATGATCAAACAAATAAAGGAATAAAAGAGTAACAGATTTAGAGGAAGCATAAATGGTACAGAGAATGAAAAGGAGAAGGTTAAATTATTATTAACATCCTCTCAATGAAAACACACTGCATCTGTAAAACAAGATGCAATTTAAAAAATTATAGGGTGGAGTTAAGATGGCAGACTAGGAGGACATGGAATTCGCATCTCTGCACAACTAGGGCACCTACCAGGCACCGGTGGGGGACCGCATCCACCTAAGAGGATGGAAGGAACCCCCAGCGACCGGGTAGGACATGGGGTGTGGGGGGGAGTGAGGGGCGAGCAGAAGTGGAGGCAGGATGGGACCAGCCCCTGAGGGGTGGCTGGGGGCAGGGAAGGGATCCCACTCCCAAAGGGGGAAATTGGGGGGTCACTGGGAGGGCAGAAGATTAAAAGTGAATGTGGCCAGGTTTCCCCTGCCCACTAGGGCTCCTGAGAGCCTGCTGAGATGCCGGGCCTGATCCTCTGCCCACTGAGGCCCACTCCAGCCATTCGGCTCCTGAGGGAACAGAAGTGGGGGGAAGGGGGAGCTAAAGTAAAGGCCAGACCTACAGGACTGGCAAGCCTGAGGGGCAGCTGGGGGAGGGGAGGAGTTCCTACATCCAGTGGGACCCACCCACTGTTAGGGGTCCAGTGGCAACAGGGGAGACCCTGGGGGAGACAGGCGTTGGGTGGGAGTGGAGGAACAGAAGGGAATGCAGCCAGTGCTTTTCCTGTCCACTTAGGCACCGGGGAGGCTGTTGGGCTCCTGGACCTAATCCTCTGCCCTCAGAGCCTCCCTCCTGCCATGCAGAGCCCAAGCCCCGCCCCTAAACCCCCACCCAGGGCCCCACCTCTACACTCAGAGACCCCCTCTGAGACCCCCTCCAACGACGCTGGGCCTAAACCCCACCCACACACCCTCATCCAGGGCCTTACCACCAAACTCCCGAACTCCACACTCCAGAGGCTCCTCTTTGGACATGATGCTTTTCCCCTGCTGTGCAGGTTCTAAGCAGAGGCCCTGCCCCACGCGTGAACGTCGCCCCGCCTAGGCCCCACCCTCAAGGTCTTTTCTGGCTGTGCCTAGGCACCCCCCCATGCTCAAATGTCACCCCCCAGGCCTAGGCACCACCCCACCCTAAAGCTCACCCCTGCCTAAGTTCCATCCCGACCCAAACTCCACACCCCATAGCCAAGGCTTTCTTTTTTTTTTTCTTTTTTCAGGATGGGGTTCTGTCTTACCTTGTTGTTGTTGATTCATTTATATTTTTTTTTCTAATAAATCTTCTATTTTTCTAATTTTATTTTCTTCTTTCTACTTTGTTATTGTTCTGCTCTTTTTGGCTTGTTCCCCCCTCCCTTTTTTTTTCTTTTTTTCAGTTGTGGTTTTGTTTTACATTGTTGCAGTTTTTTCAATTACATTTTTATTTTTCCTAATATATTTTTTATCTTTCTAATTTTATTTTATTTTTTATTATTTTTAATTGTACTGCTCCTTTTTTTCTTTTTTTTTTTTTTTCTGCTGTGCCACACAGCTTGCAGGATCTTGGTTCCCAGCTGGAGGTAGAGCCCAAGCTCCAGTGGTGGGAGCACTGAGTCCAAACTGCTGGACTAAGAGAGAACCTCAGACCTCAGGGAATATTAATCAGAGTGCGGCATCCCAGAGGCATTCATCTCAGCACCAAGACCCAACTATACCCTACGGCCTGCAAACTCCAGTGCTGGATGCCTCAGGCCAAACAACCAGTAAGACAGGAATACAGCCCAACCCATCAAAAAAAAAAAAAAGAACAATGAAACGACAAAAAAATATGTTACAGAGGAAGGAGCAAGGTAAAAACCTTCAAGACCAAAATAAATGAAGATGAAATAGGCAACCTACCTGAAAAAGAATTCAGAGTAATGATAGTAAAGATAATCCAAAATCTCGGAAACAGAATGGAGAAAATACAAGAAAAATTTAACACGGATCGTAAAGAACCAAAGAGCAAACACACAGTGATGAACAACAGAAGAACTGAAATTAAAAACACTCTAGAAGGAATCAATAGCAAAATAACTGAGGCAGAAACATGGATAAGTGAGCTGGAAGATAAAATGGTGGAAATAACTGCCAGGGAGCAGAATAAAGAAAAAAGAATGAAAAGAATTGAGGACAGTCTCAGAGATGTCTGGGACAACATTAAACACAACAACATTCAAATTATAGGGGTCCCAGAAGAAAAAGAGAACAAGAAAGGGTCTGAGAAAATATTTGAAGAGATTATAGTTGAAAACTTCCCTAACATGGGAACGGAAATAGTCAATCAAGTCCAGGAAGTGTGGAGAGTACCTACAAGATAAATCCAAGGAGAAACACGCAAAGAAACATATTAATCAAACTATCAAAAATTAAATACAAAGAAAAACTATTAAAAGCAGCAAGGGGAAAGCAACAAGTAACATACAAGGGAATCCCCATAAGGTTAACAGCTGATCTTTCAGCAGAAACTCTGCAAGCCAGAAGGAAGTGGTAGGACATATTTAAAGTGCTGAAAGGGAAAACCTACAAGCAAGATTATTCTACCCCACAAGGATCTCATTCAGATTCGATGGAGAAATCAAAAGCTTTACAGACAAGCAGAAGCTATGAGAACTCAGCAGCACACAACCAGCTTTACAACATATGCTAAAGGAACTTCTCTAAGTGGGAAATACAAGAGATGAAAAAGACCCATAAAAACAAACCCAAATCAATTCAGAAAATGGTAATAGGAACATACATATCGATAATCACCTTGAATGTAAATGGATTAAATGCTCCAACCAAAAGACACAGACTGGCTGAATGGATACAAACACAAGACCCTTATATATGCTGTCTACAAGAAACCTACTTCAGACTTAGGGACATATACAGACTGAAAGTGAGGGGGATAGAAAAAGATACTCCATGCAAATGGAAATCAAAAGAAAGCTGGAGTAGCAATACTCATATCATTTAAAATAGACTTTAAAATAAAGACTGTTACAAGAGATAAAGAAGGACGTTACATAATGATCAAGGGATCAATCCAAGAAGAAAACATAACAATTATAAACATTTATGCACCCAACATAGGAGCACCTCAATACATAAGGCAAAGGCTAACAGCCATAAAAGGGGAAATCGACAGTAACACAATAATACTAGGAGACTTTAACACCCCACTTACACCAATAGACAGATCATCCAGACAGAAAATAAATAAGGAAACACAAGCTTTAAATGATACAATAAACCAGATAGGCTTAATTGATATTTTTAGGACATTCCAGCTGAAAGCGGAAGAATACACCTTCTCAAGTGCGCATGGAACGTTCTCCAGAATAGATCACATCTTGGGTCACAAATCAAGCCTTGGAAAGTTTAAGAAAACTGAATTCTTATCAAGTATCTTTTCCGACCACAACGCTATGAGATTAGATAACAATTACAGGAAAAAGAACAGTAAACAACACAAATAGATGGAGGCTAAACAGTGTGCTGCTAAACAACCAAGAGATCACTGAAGAAATCAAAAAACTAAAAAAATACCTAGAAACAAATGACAATGAAAACACGACGATCCAAAACCTATGAGACACAGCAAAAGCACTTCTAAGACGGAAGTTCATAGCAATTCAAGCTCACCTAAAGAAATAAGAAAAATTTCAAATAAACAATCTAACCTTACACCTAAAGCAACTAGAAAAAGAAGAAAAAAGAAAACCCAGTTAGTAGAAAGAAAGAATCATAAAGATCAGAGCAGAGATAAATGAAATAGAAACGAAGAAAAAAAGAGCAAAGATCAATAAAAGTAAAAGTTGGTTCTTTGAAAAGATAAACAAAATTGATAAACCTTTAGCCACATTCATCAAGAAAAAAGGGAGAGGACTCAAATCAATAAAAATAGAAGTGAAAAAGGAAAGATTACAACTGACGCTGCAGAAATACAAAAGATCATAAGAGATTACTACAAGCAACTCTATACCAATAAAATGGACAATCTGGAAGAAATGGACAAATTCTTGGAAAAGTACAACCTTCCAAGATCAAACCAGGAAGATTTAGAAAATATAAACAGATGAATCACAGGTAATAAAATTGAAACTGTAATTAAAAATCTTCCAACAAACAAAAGTCCAACACCAGATGGCTTCACAGGCAAATTCTATCAAACATTTAGAGAAGAGTTAACACCTATCCTTCTCAAACTCTTCCAAAAAACTGCAGAGGGAGGAACACTCACAAACTCATTCTATGAGGCCACTGTTACCCTGATACCAAAACCAGACAAAGATATCACAAAAAAAGAAAATTATAGACCAATATCACTGATGAACATAGACAGAAAAATACCCAACAAACTACTAGCAAACAGAATCCAACAATACATTAAAAGGATCATACACCATGATCAAGTGGGATTTATCCCAGAGATGCAAGGATTCTTCAATATATGCAAATCAATCAATGTGATACACCATATTAATAAATTGAAGAATAAAAACCATATGATCATCTCAATAGATTCAGAAAAAGCTGTTGACAAAATTCAACATAAGTTTATGATAAAAATTCTCCAGAAAGTGGGCACAGAGGAAACGTACCTCAACATAATAAAAGCCATATACGACAAACCCAAGGCAAACCTCATTCTCAATGGTGAAAAACTGAAAGCATTTCCTCTAAGATCAGGAATAAGACAAGGATGTCCACTCTTGCCACTATTATTCAGTATAATATTGGAAGTCCTAGCCACAGCAATCAGAGAAGAAAAAGAAATAAAAGGAATCCAAATTGGAAAAGAAGTAAAACTGTCACTGTTTGCTGATGACATGATACTATACATAGAGAATCCTAAAGATGCCACCAGAAAACTACTAGAACTAATCAATGAATTTGGTAAGGTTGCAGGATACAAAATTAATGCACAGAAATCTCTTACATTCCAAACACTAAAAACGAAAGATCAAAAAGAGAAATTAAGGAAATAATCCCATTTACCATCACAACAAAAAAAAATAAAATACCTAGGAGTAAACCTACCTAAGGAAGCAAAAGGTCTGTACTCGGAAAACTATAAAACACTGATGAAAGAAATCAAAAATAACACAGAGAGATATACCATGCTCCTGGATTAGAAGAATCAACATTGTGAAAATGACTCTACTACCCAAAGCAATCTGCAGGTTCAGTGCAATCCCTATCAAATTACCAATGGCATTTTTCATAGAACTAGAACAAGAAATTTTACAGTTTGTATAGAAACACAAAAGACCCCGAACAGCCAAAGCAATCTTAAGAAAGAAAAACGGAGCTGGAGGAATCAGTCTCCCTGACTTCAGACTATACTACAAAGCTACCATAATCAAAACAATATGGTACTGGCAGAGAAACAGAAATATAGATCAATGGAACAGGATAGAAAGCCCAGAAATAAACCCACACACATATGGTCACCTTATCTTTGACAAAGGATGCAAGAATATACAATGGAGAAAAGACAGCCTCTTCAGTAAGTGGTGCTGGGAAAACTGGACAGCTACATGTAAAAGAATGAAATTAGAACACTCCCTACACCATACACAAAAATAAACTCAAAATGGATTAAAGACCTAAATGTAAGACCCACACTATAAAACTCTTAGAGGAAAACATACGCAGAACACTCTATGACATAAATCACAGCAAGATCCTTTTTGACCCACCTCCTAGAGTAAGGGAAATAAAAACAAAAATAAACAAATGGCACCTAATGAAACTTCAAAGCTTTTGCACAGCAAAGGAAACCATAAACAAGACAAAAAAACAACCCTCAAAATGGGAGAAAATATGTGCAAATGAATCAATGGACAAAATGATTAATCTCCAAAATATACAAGCAGATCATGCTGCTCAATATCACAAAAACAAACAAAAATGGGCAGAAGACCTAAATAGACATTTCTCCAAAACAGGCATACAGATGGCCAACAGATACATGAAAAGATGCTCAACATCACTAAACATTAGAGAACTGCAAATCAAAACCACAATGAGGTAACACCTCACACCGGTCAGAATGGCCATCATCAAAAAATCTACAAACAATAAATGCTGGAGAGGGTGTGGAGAAAAGGGAACCCTCCTGCATTGTTGGTGGGAATATAAATTGATACAGCTACTATACAGCTACTATGGAGAACAGTATGGAGCTTCCTTAAAAAACTACCATATGACCCAGCAATCCCACTATTGGGCATATACCCTGAGAAAACCATAATTCAAAAATACATGTACCACAATGTTCATTGCAGCACTATTTACAAGAGCCAGGACATGGAAGCAACCTAAATGTCCATCAGCAGATGAATGGATAAAGAAGATGTGGCACATATATACAATGGAATATTACTCAGCCATAAAAAGGGATGAAACTGAGTTATTTGTAGAGAGGTGGGTGGTCCGAGAATGTGCCACACAGAAGTGAAGTAAGTCAGAAAGAGAAAAACAAATACCATTTCTAATGCATATATATGGAATGTAAAAAAGCGGTACTGATGAACCTAGTGGCAGGGCAGGAATAAAGACACAGATGTAGAGAACGGACTTGAGGTCATAGGGGGAAAGAGAAAGCTGGGATGAAGTGAGAGAGTAGCACTGACATATATACACCACCAAATGTAAAATGGATGGCTAGTGGGAAACTGCTGCATAGCACAAGGAGATCAACTCGATGCTTTGTGACCACCTAGAGGAATGGGACAGGGACGGTGGGAGGGAGGCCCAAGAGGGAGAGGATACGGGGATATATGTATACATATAGCTGATTCACTTTGTTGTACAGCAGAAACTAACACAACATTGTAAAGCATTTATACTCCAATAAAGATGTGAAAAAAATTAAAAATTAAAAAAATTAAAAATTATAGAATAAGATATCTTAGAAATTTAAAATATGCCGGCTGAAATAAAAAATATTCAATGGGGCTTCCCTGGTGGCACAGTGGTTGAGAGTTCGCCTGCCGATGCAGGGGACGCGGGTTCATGCCCCAGTCCGGGAGCATCCCACATGCCGTGGAGCGGCTGGGCCCGTGAGCCATGGCCGCTGAGCCTGCGTGTCCGGAGCCTGTGCTCTGCAACGGGAGAGGCCACAGCAGTGAGAGGCCTGCGTACCGCCCAAAAAAAAATTCAATGGAAGGGTTGAAAGATGAAATGTAATAAATATTTTAGAAATTAGAATAAAAATGCAAACAGAAGAAGAAACAGCGGAAACATCTAAAATTTGAAGATCAATTAGAGAGGTAAAACATCTGTCTAAGGAGTTTCAGAAGAGAGACAACAGAGGTAGAAAATCATATAAAAAATAAATCTCAGAACTGCAGAGCATGAGTATATTGCTAAAATATTCTCCTAATTGCCAGTAAAATAAAGGAGAAAGGAATCACCCCAAAGTACATAATTATGAAATTTCAGAACTTCATGGATAAAAAGAAGATTCCGAAAGAGGAAAAGAAACAAACAGGTAACATACAGAGATGATATCAGAATGACAAAAACTTCTTAGCAACAATACTGGAGGCTGGAATACGTAGAGCAGAGCCTTCAAAATTCTGAGGGAAAAGTGCTTTTTAACCTTGAACTCCACACCCAAGCTATCAGTCAAGTATATGACAAGCAGAGACCCTTTCAGACATGAAAAATGACTTCCAATGTACCCTATTTTAGCAGTTCTAGAAAATAAAGCCACAAAGGCAAGGAAGAGAACTGGTACTGGAACTGGGAACAAGGGGTTCAAGATGAGAAACTGTGCAGCAGTCCACACTGAATCAGGAGGGCAGAGGGCTGTGGAAAGATCTCCCCCCAAAAAACATAATAAAGGGTTTTGAACAGTGCTTAAATGTTTCAAAAAATTAATATGGGGGATTTCCCTGGTGGTCCACTGGTTTAGAATCCGCCTTCCAATGCAGGGGACACGAGTTCAATCCCTGGTCAGGGAACTAAGATCCCACATGCCGCGGGGCAACTAAGCATGTGAGCTGCAACTACAGAGCCCACGTGCTCTGGAGCCCATGCCGCCACAACTAGAGAGAAGCCCATGCACGACAACAAAGAGCCCGCACCCTGCATCGAAATATCCAACATACCACAGCGAAGGTCCCACGTGCTGCAACTAAGACCCAATGCAGCCAAAAATAAAATTAAATAAATAATTTTTTTTTTTTAAAAAGATGCTCCACATCGCTAAAAAAAAAAAAATTAATATGGGTATGTCAGCTGGAGCATCAGGGGGAAAGCAGCAGTAGACTCGAAGAAGGCAAAGCAAAAGAAAAGATGAGGCAATTTTTAATTTCTGTATAAAACAAAAAGCTGGAAAAAAAGGAGGCGGAAGTATGGTACACTGCTTGACTCAGCAGAGAACCGTATCTACGTAGAAATAATAATACAATCACTGTTCATTGATCTAAGTATTTTGATATAACTACTTTCAAGGGAGGCAATAAGGAGGGAAAGGGGTAGGTAGATGAGAGATAAATCTTCAGCTGACATAGGACAAAATCAATAGGAAATATTCAACACAAATCAAGAAATATCAACAATGAGTATATTACTTAGAAATATGGAGGTAAACATCAGGATAAACAGTAAAAAGAGTTGAAACTGGGTGTCTGTGAGGAAATTAAATGGAAGACAACATGCAACTGTAATATCTCATCATGAGAATTGCAGTAATAGTTAAATTGCTTACTATGTGTACCTATTTCTTTTCATACAAATTGTGTTCAACATCTTTTCCAGAGATGATCAGAAATGGTACTGGAACCAAGGAACAAGAAAATACAGATCATTAATTTTCATATTTACTGATTTATAAGGTTGATTTTGGTTTTCATCATTTCATATCCTCTCTTCAATATATATTGGGTTGGCCAAAAAGTTCATTCGGATTTTTCCGTACCATCTTATGGGAACATCCGAACGAACTTTTTGACCACCCCAATATTTCAAGTTCTAGAATCACATGTATCTTATGTTCTATTTCTTCACCTCTTCACTTCTCAACTCCCCTAAATACACACACACACACACACACACACACACACACACACACACACACACACACAAGACAGTGCCCCTCATTCTACAAGTACTTAATGTGCTGGGGATATTTTATGCGACATTTATTTATGTTCTGAGTACTGGGAATATATCAGTGAATAAAACCAACAACATCTCTCTCCTCAGGGAGCCTCCATTATAGTAATGTTTAGAAAAAAATCGGAGTAATTTATTTCAAATTATTTAGGTAATATAGACTTTTTCTGGCTTATTGGGAACATTACCAAATTAGTACTTGTGGCCTCCAAGGAGAAATAATTAGAGGTTTTAGCAGTGAATCCCATGCCATACATTTCTATGTTTTTTGATATCACAGAAATAACACCATTGAGAATGTATTATACACATAGCTCTAAGATAAATTAATAGCCATAGATGTAATTTAAATGATTCCAATTCAATAAAATTCTCAGAAGAAATATTTTACTAACTTCTAGCATATATTCAAAAAATTAGCTTTATCCTAAGCACACTGTATTGTCTCTAAGGTTCCTAAACTTAAATATACATATATATATAAAATATCATTTTTCTTCAAAGTCCTTTCAACTCTGAAAACGTTATTATTTAAGCTATAATTAAATATTAACCTAAGTGAGATCCTTTTTTCTTACCCAACATCATTTTCATAGTCTCGCTTTTTTCTTTCAAAAAGATTAATTTTAACTTATCTACTTAGTTCTTAGAACATAGGTCATTATTCTCACCCTTTTTATTCACCGGGAAGGATCTACTGAAATTAAAATGTTCCAAGAGTCTGTCATATAGAAAGTTTTAGAGCTAAAAAGTCAGCAAAATTACCTATGACCATTCACTAAGAAAGTATATATAGCTGTCAAGTTGATCTCACCTCTTTTGTGCGTCTAAAGGAAAAAAGTATGCAAAAACTGCATAACATAAAAGCAAGAATATTTCAAACATCAAATAATTATATAATAATGATAAATAGCTAACATTTATGAGTAGCTACAATACACTAAGTTTTTCAATATATTTGTTTTACTTTGATTTTCAAACCAGTTCTCTTAATTTACTGCCCTCATTTCCAAGAGATAAATAGGGCTCAGAGAGGTTAAATAACTTTCTCCTTTCTAGATGCTTAGGACTTGAATGTGAGTCCGCCTGTGTACAAAGTATACAAAGTATGCTTTTTCTAGTATACGGAGTGACCTCTGAGGATGACTTAAAGCTATTAAAAGAACCTCTCACAAAAAGACAAATATGGATTTTTTTTTTTCTTTCAGACCTCATTATTCACAGCAAATTGTTTTCCAGTCTTTTTATAAATACTTGTAAAATGTAATTTGGAACAGTGAAAATGTTCTGGAAGTAGACAGTGGTAACGTTTCCAACACACTGTGCATATACTAAATGTCAATGAATTGTATACTTTAAAATGCTTAAAATGGTAAAGTTTATGTTATGTGTATTTTACCACCATAATTTTTTTTAATGTCATTTGGCCCAGAGGAAGTAAATTAGAAACTTATCCTTTATATACACAGATCACAAATTTCAAGGTCGCCTCTTCATTTCTAAGGCTATACATTTAAATGCTACCTCACTGCTAGGGACTTCCAAACTTATATCTGTCGCAGAGACCTGACTCCTGAATTCAGACCCAACTCCCTGGTCAACATCTCCATATGAATTTCTAACAGACTTAAAAACTGAACATGGCCAATACCAAGTTACTCATATTCCCTCCATGCCAGCTCCTTCCCAGTAGCCCAGGTTAAATGATGGCAACTCCACTCTCCTGGTTGCTCAGGGCAAATCCTCAGTATCACCCTTGTATCTCTCTCCCTCCCCCTCCCCACACCAGTAAATCATAATGGTTTTACCTCAAAACAATGTCTCTCAATCTGGGCTGACATTTTGGGCAGGATAATTCTTTATTGTGCGGGCTGTCCTCTACATTTTACAGTGTTTAGCAGCATCCCTGGCTTCTACTCACAGATGTAGCTAACACAACCCAGTTGTCACAACCAGTTGTGACATTCCCAAATGTCCCCTGCTGGGCACAATCTCCCCTGGTAGAAAACCATGGCCTTAAATATATCCGACCTTCAACCCCTTCTCACCACCTTCTCTGCCATGACCTTCATTCAAGCTATTATCATCAACTCGTCCTTATTTCTATAGTAGCCTCCCAGCTGGTTTCCTCGTGACCACTTGCTCAACTGACCACCCAAGATAATCCTATTAAAATATTATTTTAAAAAAAAAGATCACGTCACCACTCTCTAAAAACTCCCCCATGTCTTTCTATCTCGCCCAAGAGTAAAAGCCAAAAGTGTATTCCAACCTATGAAGACATACCTGATTTGGGCCTGATGACCCCTCTGACGTGACCTCCTATCACTGCCCGCCATGTTCACTCTGCTCCAGCTCGGTGGCCTCTTCTCTGGTCCTCAAACATGCCACAGCCACACCTGCCTCAGGGCCTTTTGCTCTTGTGGTTCCCCCCATCTGGGATTTTCCCTGATATCCCCATGGCTGGCTCCCTCACTTCCTTCAGGTCTTTACTCAAATTCCCTTCCTCAGTGAGGCAGCCCATAGCCCACCCACTTCAAATGTCAGTCTCTCAGATATCACTTACGTGTGGAATCTTAAAAATTGACACAAATGAACTTATTTACGAAACAAAAACAGACTTACCAAGATAGAAAACAAACTTATGGTTACCAAAGGGGAAAGGTGGGCGGGGGGATAAAATAAGAATTTGGGAGTAATATACACACACTACTATATATAAAATAGATAAACAACAAGGCCCTACTGTATAGCACAGGGAACTATACTCAATATTTTGTAATAACCTATATGGGGCAAGAATCTGAAAAAGAATATATATATAACTGAATCAGTTTGCTGTACAACTGAAACTAATACATATAAATCAACTATACTTCAATAAAAAAATAAATTAAGGGCTTCCCTGGTGGCGCAGTGGTTGAGAGTCCACCTGCCGATGCAGGGGACACGGGTTCGTGCCCCGGTCTGGGAAGATCCCACATGCCGCGTAGCAGCTGGGCCCGTGAGCCATGGCTGCTGAGCCTGCACGTCCGGAGCCTGTGCTCCGCAACAGGAGAGGCCACAACAGTGAGAGGCCCGCGTACCGCAAAAAAATTAAAAATTAATTAATTAAAAAACTACAATGAGAAAAAAACTCTTAGTCTCTCACCTATCACTGCCTATCCTTCCTCCTTGCCTTATCTTTCCTCGTAAGCACTCATCACCATCCAACACACTCTCTATTTAACTTCTTGATCATGTTTATTAGCCTGTTCATGAGGATCAAGGATTTGTCAGTTTTATTCTCAACTTATCTCATGTATTTGTAATAGTGCCTCGCACACAATAAGGTCTCAACAACGATCGGAGGAATGAATGAACCTCTTAGGACCAATACTGACAAATTTTTTAAGAGACCACTAGTTATTGTGGCTTCAGAGTCCATGATCTGTTCATCTCTACAAAGCATGCAGACATGAATAGCTATGTGTTTCCTTAAAACAACAAGCAGCATAGCATCACTCCTTATCTGATACGCTTGCTGACATGATCCTTCTTTCTTGGCATGGATGTCCAATTGCCCAACACTAAATATAGATCAACAGATCTCATCATAATGATGACAGCCTTGTCAGATCAATGACCCCACAGCCTACATCTCATCAGACTCTCACGCAGTAGAGAAATTCTTAGCAACATAACATATCACTCACTTACTCTTCATTAATCCATTGTTTTTCCAAAGCCAGGACTCACTTAGAAATGCTTCTAATGTGGATGAGGTTGACTAACATCTAAACTATGGATTCAGGGGAAAAACAATAAATACCAGCAAAGAGCTTAAGTGACTGGCGCCACAGTCTAAATCCAGAGAATGGTTTCCAGGTTTCTAAAATAAGGTATGTTTATCTGGGTCTCCAGGGAAATCTATTCAAATTCCAGATTACACTGGACCTGAGTTGTTGGATTTGATAATATACTACAAAAAAATGCAGTTAATTTCAACTGCAATCGAGCTTTTCTTTAAATGCAAATGAGAAATGATAAATCATGCATAAGATTCTAAGATGTTGAGGTTGTCTTTGAAGGTGATGACCCAGAATGCTCTGGGGCATATGACTCCTCAAATTGATTTACTGCCTTTAAAATAATGTTACATTCATGTCAGTACTATTTATAATAGCAAAAAACTAAAAGCCACTGAAATGCCAGGCAATAGGGAAAGAAAAGATAAACCAATAGGGCACTGTTTAAATAAATTATTAAACAAAAAGTACAAAAGAAAACTATGCAACCATTAAAAAATGAAACTGACCCATGTGCACTAATGTGTAATATTTATCAAGACATCATTATATGATAAAAGCAACCTGGAGAAGATGATGATTCTGATTGTTTGAAACAGTGTTTGTGTGAATGTACAAACAGATGTGTAAAAATTAGATATTTTCAGATCCACATTCTCCACCATTCCACACTTGGCTTCCTGCCCAGGAGGCAGGTCTGTATGGACCTGGGACCTACAAGGCAAGGGATGGGTTCCCTTCCCTTGCCTTGTAGCTTCTGGTTGGATTCAGCCAATGAGATCCCTGGCAGGAGATGTGAGGACAAGGACCATTCATCACCTCGAGCCTCTTCCCAACTTTTCTCTGCACTTTGTTTATATCCCTCTAAAGGCCACAGCATCTCTCAAGCACCCTCTCCATAAAAACGTTTTCTCTCCAGATTCCAGAAACTACTTCCTTCCTTTGCCGCTGCGGACCCAGTGTCATAAAGATTGATACCTGCTCAGGAGCACTCCACAATTCCTGGTAGCTGATCTTAAACCTTGCTCATACTTTCCTACTTCTGTAAATAGTTCTTTTATTAAACTCTTCTCAATGACCTACTTCGCATGTACCATTTCTTTTTTTGGCAGAACCCTAACTAATAATGATAGTAAAACTTATGTGTGTGTATTTTGTGTGATTTATATACACAACTATGCATAGAGATGTACTTACATGTGCAAGGAATGTTTCTGAAGGATATGTAAGAAAAGGGAGAGTGGAACACGTGGCCTAGACTTTGGCTTCTAGTTTTATATCTCTGAAATTTTGTCAACTTTTAAAATGTCTGATCACATACAAGTAATAAATTTGTAATTGAGAAATGAAACCATATGGGAAAAGATATGTGTTGTTACCTTTTAGATGGCGCACTAATGAGGGAAAGAAGTAACGAATACCAGAGAAAATGAGAGTGACGACATGGATATTCATTTTGAACAGTGCAAAACATCTGATGGGAAGGATGCTCACTTCTGAAACTTAAGTGTGACAGCTATCAAAGTGTCCATTCCCACCGCAGAGTGGGTCTGTACCAGCTTGTTCCCTTGACCTACTTTTAGAAAAGCAGGCTTATTTTTAAAATTTCCTTCAAAATAAGCCCAGTTTCTTTTAAATTTATTTACTTTTTAAATTTATTTACTTTTGGCCGCGTTGGGGCTTCGTTGCCGCACGCGGGCTTCCTCTAGTTCCAGCGAGCGGGGGCTACTCTTCGTTGCGGAAGCCCATTTTCTTAATGCATCCCATTCACGTTTCAGATTTGCTACTTTCCGTCTTAACTGCACTTTTCTGAGAACTTTAGACAGGAGTACAGTCATATAAATGTGCTTATTTAGATCTGATAAAATGTTTACTCTTTTCTGATTAAAATAAAATAGCCTCATTCACATAAGGCAATCTTGACTTTTAGAACTATTTCCAAACTTCCTAAAACTACTGTGAGGTAAAAAGTGAAAATCATTAATGTGGTATTAGAGCCCACAATTAAATTAATTTATAGGGGCTTTAATGCAATTCAATTTCCTCCAGACTGTATCCCTAATGATGCTGGGGTTTTACTTAATATACTTTAAAGCATAATTCATTTTTGTTTTTGCAAAACCATTTAAATATTGCAAATGACACTATTATACATATTTCCATGGTGACATAATATGTTTGCAGTCTCTTTAATTTACGGATGATGAGACCAAAGTGAAAACTCTCTGAGGACCATAGATCTTCTACAACATCACATTTTCCAGTTCTAAGATATCAGGTGTATAAGTTATCTCTATTTTCAAGAATGAACTCTTGAAATAGTAATACATATTTTAAATGATCTAATTGTGAAACTTTAAGAAAATTAAAATCTAGGGCAAAGAAAAACCAGTGATCCAAACAGCCAAGATATTTGGGGTTCATAATCTAAGCTGATAAAGTATTAGCCTTTAAAATTAAACAGATCTTTTCCAAAGCCACATTAAGGAAATACCTAGAAAAGAACATAAGTTATATGCAAGTCTCCAAACCTCAACTCAACTTATTCATATACTTATGTACGAGGTAGCTAAGGATCTCAGAACACATTAAGGCAACTGTAAAATTATAACTAATGGGCAAAGTTGTTAGGATAATTTTTCATGCTCCCAAACTTAGATATACAGAATCTATGCTAGAAAACATTCAATAATAAATAGCTAACTAGTTTGTACCCTAAGAGAAAGAGACATATATTACTGGTCCAAAGCATTTTTAGCTGAGGATATCAGCTAAATTCAGATGCCATTTTTGCTACAAATGTGCTGCACAGCGGTGATATATTTGAGAAAGGAGCAGCAGATGTAACTATGGAAATCATCACTTTAATTGACAACAACATGAAAATTCAGAAGGATAACAAGCATCATGGATGGAGGTGACAATTCTGCAGGAATAAGAATCAAATGTATTGTAAAGAAGAAGAACCTAGTTCTTCCCTCTCTGGAGATTTCCCACTACTCCACAAATAAGAAGTACAAGGATGGAAAGAATAGTCTTCTCATTAATGAAAATGGGACAAAGGAAGAGCCAGGACATTCCTACCTGGTTTCCAGATGAACTGATTATCCTTTTTGCCTTCCAAATGAGCTGCATGGGACAGCAAGAAAGAAAGTAATAGAAATAGCTTCCTCAGGCCCCGCCATAACCAGCGAACGACAGCCAGGTTACCCTTTGGACACATTCTTCAGATTTTCAGCCTCTTGGCTCGCCTATTCCTAAAAGAAAAAAGAACATCACATAAGTTTCTTCTGTAAAGAAATTACAAAAACTCACTTGGACTGCTAGAACCTTTAGCATAATGGCATTACAAATGTGCCATGACCATAAAGAAAGTTTACAAGATATTAACATTTTAAGGTCAGACGTGAATTAGCCCACGCTTTCAATCCTTACCCATGAAAGGTGTTATCAATTCTAGGGATTCTACAGTCCCCCAATCAGTTTACTTTTGCTTTTAAGAGCAGGGTTGGCAGATACCTGGTTCATTCCCTCCTTCTACTCAGCCAAACTCCTTGAGGAGCCCACGATTTTTGGAGGAAGATCTGTACATACAGCAAAGTCCAAATAGGGCAATGAACATTCTAACAATGGTATTAAGAGAATGACAGAGAAAGAATGAGGAAAAGGCAATCAGTTCTTCTGTGGTGACGAAAAAACAGAGGGAAATCTCCACAAGTAATATTTGAGAGGAGCCAGGGGAAAAGGGCTTGAAGGTGCCAGGAAGGTCATTTCAGGCCAAGAGAACTAGGTGCTGAAATGCATTTTGTGTTTGGGGACCGGGGAGCGGGCAAGTGGCTACAGTGAAGGACACATGGGGGAGGGAGGAATGGACAGAGGTGAGATTTAGAGCATAGGTTGGGAAGCAAATTATAAAAAGCCTTGAATGTCATGTGAGAGATTTGGGTTTCATGCTGTAAATAATAACAATAAGAATCACAGGAGAGCAAATGACTTTTAAATAACTGACATCAGTGAACATAATGTTCATAACATGATTACAGAGAAGTTGAGGCCAGTTATGAAACTAGAGATATAGTCCACGCAAGTACTGATGAATGAGAGAATCAGGAGAAGTTTGAAAGGTAGTGCAGAGGCTGGGTTTAAAGGATTTGGTTAACAACTGGGTGGGATGTATGAGAGACAGAGAATAGAAAAGACAGATTCCAGACCAATGGGACCCCTCTAGCAAAAATGAGAAATGGGAAGAGGGGAAGGTTTAAAAAGGAAGATAAAGAGAATTTTCTTTAGAGAATATTAAGTTTGATGTGCCTACAGGACATCCAGGTAGTTGCCCAAAAGATAATAGGAAAATTCTACGTGGAATTAAAGAGATCTGGGGTAACCTGCCACAATACATGTATTAGAAAAATATATTAAGACAGATAAGTGTAGGGCAATAAAAGGATGGAACAGTAAGAAAGGATGTCAAGGGTAGAAGCTTTTCCCCCTAAATATTTACCAAAGAATCGCTAAAAGTGGGTAGCAAGTCTGACTGTGAACTTCCTAGGGACCAAAAAAAAAAAAAAAAAGTGGCTACTATAGCCCTCATATATGTAGGAGTAAACTATATATTCTTTTTTTATTGTTTTAGGAGAAGCCATTCCCCTGCTTCCAAGCACTGGTGGAATTTTACCCCAAGAGTTCTCATCAACACGGATGCTGTGCTGAGCAATGCACTCAACACATCACCTCATCTATAAAACAGACAACAGCAGTGTGTGGTCAGTGGGGTCTTGGGCTCTTCTAGAACACTCCAAGGGTACAGTGGCAAAGTACAAATCAGTGAAAATGATTCTACGAGGAATCAACCAATAGAGTTCAAGTACACAGCTCTCTGATGTCCTGCCTTGGTCCAGGGATGAAGATGATATTTGGATAAACAACCGAATGCTTTTCTTCACATCTCCGCATTGCGTGCCAATATCGAAAAGAGTGGACTGCTCCAGCTGAAATTCAACAGAGCTCCCCTGTTTGACAGTTTGTCCCTATGAGTGGCCTGTTAGACTATTCAATGCAACCTTTGGGGCACTACTGGGCCCGATTCATAAACGTCTGGACTAGATGCAAACTGTACCCCCTTACATGAGACATCTCTGTGTATACACACACACACACACACACACAAACACACACCCTAGACGATGGGTATTTCACTTTGCTAATGGCAAATCCACATGCTTAACAAGCAACACAACAGTGAATGGTTTGGGAACTGTATCGTGATATTTTAAAGTCTACACACACACACAGACACACGTGAATAGGTGATTAATTCTTCATAATATAGATTTGCTACAAAACGTTAGTACGGACATTGTTTAGAAGGCACCATTGCCATGAGTTCCATTAAGGCACCCGAAAAACATCAAAATACTGCCCCCATAGAACAAGATAACTTCCTAGTGAATCCTACAAATCAAGTTAGTTGAAAAATATACCCCTGGGAAAGCAGGTGAACTGGCCTTCTGTACAATGATGGATTAAGTCATTGTAATGTTAGAGAACTTTTGATAAGAACGATGATTTGCGTTTTGGGGTAGTTTACCTACAGCTATTATTATTACTATTAATAAATTAGGTAACCAGCAGGACCAGTTGTCTACTGAGGCCACTTCTTTTGTGATGGGAAATGACCAGGGTACGGAAGATGACTCTGTTCATTCTCATTAGCGGGAGACATAGTTTCAGCATATCTAAAGGCATATTCATGTCATTACAATGTAAGCCAAAGATATGGAGGACCAGAAGCACGTTTGTTAGACTCTAAATGGCCATCGGTGGGAACCCAAAGAGAGATTTAAAAGGAGTTCCAGCGAGACTGTATGTGAGCTGGATTGATGAGCCAGTAATTTATACATAAATATTTTGAATTTTGCATCAATCTTGGGTTTTAATTGCAAGACCTGAACGCACGTTACTATGAGCCCTGGTCTTCTTTTAGGCTCCCTCCCTGGTACAGAGCCCTGTATTGACTCTGCAAAGGGACCCACTGGCTTTAAGGGTCCTTTTGTGTTCACCAAAGCCAGTGGAAGATCCCTAAACAGAGTGGCTTGGGGTGCCCACTGGACACCTGCGGTCACCATTATCTCCTGGCTATCACTAATTAACAAGGATAGGGACAGTACAGACATAGAGAACAGACTTCTGGTTGCCAAGGGGGAGGCGGGTGGGGGAGGAAAGGATTGGGAGTGTGGGATTAGCAGATGCAAACTATTATATATAGAATGGATAAACAACAAGGTCCTACTCTATAGCACAGGGAACTCTACTCAATATCCTGTGATAAACCATAATGGAAAAGAATATGAAAAATAATATATATATGTATAACTGACTCACTTAGCTGTACAGCAGAAATTAACACAACATTATAAATCAACTATACGGCAATAAAATTTTTTTAAAAAAACATGGATAGTGACAGTAGAAACCTAAGACTAATCTTGACCAAAAAAAAAAAAAAAATTCTGAAATAGAGCTCTTAGAGAATGCACCAAAACATCTGAGTTCAAGATGCCACGGCAATCTTACTCCTAAAAACACCCACACATTTTTAGTATCTGTATTACCTATAATCCTATACCTCGTTACCTCTCTTTTCCCAAGAAGCGTGAGGACAGAAGATGGGAAACTAGATTTGATGAAGCTTCCACCATTCGCCATGCTGCAAGCTTTACATCCACTAGTAAATGGAGAATCTCTGTTGAGTTGATGGAACGTGCAGGATGGAATTTGAACACAGGTATGTCTTACTCCACTAAACTATGCTGCCTCACTTCCTTCTAAAGACCTGAAACTCACTAAATTATTCCTCAGAAGACATCGGAAGTCATTCTTGTATCTATTACTTGAATAAGCCACACAAGAGTTCACGATAAACAAAATAAGAGGAAGCAAGAAACAATTAGAGCTGCCACTCCTCTGTTAGTCAAACACAAATGGAAAAATGCTGTGACTATGATGAAAAAACATATTATGCAGGAAGCATGTGCTACCCATGATGGCATGAATAATTTATCTCAGGAAGATTGTTGAGTGTCCCAATCAACTTATTTACTCTATATCTTAGCATCCAAAATGTATTTGCAAGGTTAGCTCTAAACTGATGAATATTAAGAGAAATAAAAAAAGTTTCTCCTTTTAGCCTCAGTTTTCTAATCATTTAAAGGTCATTCAAACTATGAAAAATGTGCCTTACACTTCATATGCATTTCATTTCCCCTTAAATGTAATCTTATTGCTGAAGTCCTTGAATATCTAAAAAGGTACAAAACTTAAAAATAAAATAAAGACTGTTCCAATTTGCTTGCAGCCTGAAGGAACAGCAATGAGGAGGAGAAAAGCAAACTTGAACGTGCTTATCCCGATAGCGCCATCTGATGGCAACTGTGAAGAGACAATGGTTCAATAAAGATGGCCGAGTAACAAGGGCTGGAGGGGAGGACGCCCACTGTTAGTGCCGACTCAACTGACCAGGATGGGAACTCCAACCAGTTGCCTAATTCAAGTTAACTAACACTGCTGGAGAAATCACAGAAGCATTTGCTTTTTCTCAGAGATTTGCCAAATTTCTGATTGCAATACGGTGCACTGCATTCCATCCCTCATAATCTGTCAATATACAAAATACTGACCTGAGCACTTCACTGAACTCTCACCACAGCCTTATGAATTAGTTATTCACATTATCCCCTACTTTAGAGATGAGGAAACTGAGGCATGGAGAGGTAAGTGACAGCCCAAGGTCACAGAGGTAGTAAGTTGTTCACAATCGATCTCAGTGACCCTCCTCTGAAAGCAGAGAGACTTATAATGTGACCTAATACCAACGCAAGTAATTTTCCATAGTCCTGAAAATACAGATCCTTTCTAACACTGTGTAGGGTCTCTCAGCAGCTTGTGCAAGGCAATTTACGTCTCATTTCACTTAATCCTCACATAATACTATGAGCAATTATTCTTATTTTTCAGATGTAGAAGAAACTGGTCATTGAGGATATTAAATAATTATCCCAAGGTCATCTCAGCTAGAAAACATCAAAGCTGGATTAAAAATGGCCTGAGCAGGGCTTCCCTGGTGGCGCAGTGGTTGAGAGTCCGCCTGCCGATGCAGGGGACGCGAGTTCGTGCCCCGGTCTGGGGGGATCCCACGTGCTGCGGAGCGGCTGGGCCCGTGAGCCATGACCGCTGGACCTGCGCGTCCAGAGCCTGTACTCCGCAACGGGAGAGGCCACAGCAGTGAGAGGCCCGCGAACCACAAAAAAAAAAAAAAATGGCCTGAGCCCACAGCCCTGATCTGATTAGAGGATCACACGTGGTGACCCTGGCTGATCCCCCAGCCTGGGAGCCTCAGGGTCTCACCTACAAAGTGAGGAGGGCCATCATCCCATAGCCCTTAGTGAGTAAGGATGCAATCAAATAATGGAGGGAACGTTCTGAGGTGAGTGCCTGCCAGAGAGAGAGAGTACTCACTGAAGTTTTATGGTTCCTATTGTCAGGATTCTCTCAAAATTCAGAAAAACCCTGACTCTAGCAATATTTCAGGGAAGGTTTGAATGTTACCCTGCCCTGCGCCAAAGGACTGAGGGATGATTTTTTTCAACCTCCCAATCTTATGACTTCATGCCATATTTTTGAAGAGCTAAAAGCACTCTGTAGCAAGAGCCCCATTAAGGATTCACACTGACCCTGTTAAGGAGAAAGCAGGTATTATCATCTCTATGTTACGAGAGGGTACCCTCTGGCCTTGCAATGGCAAGATGTTTAGTAACTTCCTCAAACCTTTTAACTGCCAGCCTCTTCTTCCATGTACCTCACTGCAGAATCCTAAATTACATCAAATACAAGCATGGGAGGCCTGCAAGCATACCATAAAATATACAATGAGTTTGGGTTTATGGTATTAATAATCGCCATAGGTTTGTATCACATAACAAAGCCACAGAAAATTTTGCAAGAAGTCCACACAAATATTTTACCTATCTCTAAACAAAACTGTGCCACAGGACATACTGATAGAAAGAGGGCTTAAAACCAGTTTGCCAAGCCTTCTAAACCAACTTGGTAGTTGTGGCAGACATCACTATATTCTGTCTTCTAGAACTATAATTCTTTTTTTTAACATCTTTACTGGAGTATAATTGCTTTACAATGTTGTGTTAGTTTCTGCTATATAACAAAGTGAAGCAGCTATATGCATACACATATCCCCATATCTCCTCCCTCTTGTGTCTCCCTCCCACCCTCCCTATCCCACCCCTCTAGGTAGTCACAAAGCACCGAGCTGATCTCCCTGTGCTATGCAGCTGCTTCCCACAGCTATCTATTTTACGGTTGGTAGTGTGTATATGTCCGTGCCACTCTCTCACTTCGTCCCAGCTTACCCTTCCCCCCTCCCCGTGTCCTCAACTCCATTCTCTAGGTCTCTGTCTTTATTCCTGTCCTGCCCCTAGGTTCATCTTTGTTTTTTTTAGATTCCATATATATGTGTTAGCATATGGTATCTGTTTTTCTCTTTCTGACTTACTTCACTCTGTATGACAGACTCTAGGTCCATCTACCTCATTACAAATAACTCAATTTCATTTCTTTTTATGGCTGAGTAATATTCAATTGTATATATGTGCCACATCTTCTTTATCCATTCATCTGTTGATGGGCACTTAGGTTGCTTCCATGTCCTGGTTATTGTAAATAGAGCTGCAATGAACATTGTGGTACCTGACTCTTTTTGAATTATGGTTTTCTTAGGGTATATGCCCAGTAGTGGGATTGTTGGGTCGTATGGTAGTTCTATTTTTAGTTTTCTAAGGAACCTCCATACTGTTCTCCATAGTGGCTGTATCAATTTACATTCCCACCAACAGTGCAAGAGGGTTCCCTTTTCTCCACACCCTCTCCAGCATTTATTGTTTGTAGATTGTTTGATGATGGTCATTCTGACCAGTGTGAGGTGATACCTCATTGTAGTTTTGATTTGCATTTCCCTAATGATTAGTGATGTTGAGCATCCTTTCATGTGTTTGTTGGCAATCTGTGTATCTTCTTTGGAGAAATGTCTATTTAGGTCTTCTGCCCATTTTTCGATTGGGTTGTTTTTTTGATATTGAGCTGCATGAGCTGCTTGTATATTTTGGAGATTAATCCTTTGTCAGTTGCTTCATTTGTAAATATTTTCTCCCATTCTGAGGGTTGTCTTTTCATCTTGTTTATGGTTTCCTTTGCTGTGCAAAATCTTTTAAGTTTCATTAGGTCCCATTGTTTATTTTTGTCTTTATTTCCATTTCTCTAGGAGGTGGATCTAAAAGAATCTTGCTGTGATTTATGTCATAGAGTGTTCTGCCTATGTTTTCCCCTAAGACTTTTATAGTGTCTGGCCTTACATTTAGCTCTTTAATCCATTTTGAGTTTATTTTTGTGTATGGTGTTAGGGAGTGTTCTAATTTCATTCTTTTACATGCAGCTGTCCATTTTTCCCAGCACCACTCATTGAAGAGGTTGTCTTTTTTCCATTATATATTCTTGCCTCCTTTATTAAAGATAAGGTGACCATATGTGCGTGGGTTTATCTCTGGGCTTTCTATCCTGTTCCATTGATCTATATTTCTGTTTTTGTACCAGTACTATAATGTCTGGATTATTGTAGCTTGGTAGTATAGTCTGAGGTCAGGGAGCCTGATTCCTCCAACCCCATTTCTCTTTCTTAAGTTTGCTTTGGCTACTCAGGGTCTTTTGTGTTTCCACATAAATTGTGAAATTTTTTGTTCTAGTGCTGTGAAAAATGCCATTGGTAGTTTGATAGGGATTGCACTGAATCTGTAGATTGCTTTGGGTAGTGCAGTCATTTTCACAATGTTGATTCGTCGAATCCAAGAACATGGTATATCTCTCCATCTGTTTGTATCACCTTTAATTTTTTCATTACTGTCTTATAGTCTTCTGCATACAGACAGGTCTTTTGTCTCCTTAGGTAGGTTTATTCCTGGGTATTTTATTCTTTTTGTTGCAGTGGTAAACGGGACTGGTTCCTTAATCTCTCTTTCAGAGTTTTCATCATTAATGTATAGGAATGCAAGAGATTTCTGTGCATTAATTTTGTATCCTGCTACTTTCCCAAATTCATTGATTAGTTCTAGTAGAGTAGAGCTCTTAGCTCTTCCTGGTAGAGTCTTTAGGATTCTCTATGAATAGTATCATGTCATATGCAAACAGTGACAGTTTTACTTCTTTTCCGATTTGGATTTCTTTTATTTCTTTTTCTTCTCTGATTGCTGTGGCTAAAACTTCCCTTGATCATTATGTAGTATCCTTCTTTGTCTATTGTAATAGTCTTTATTTTAAAGTCTATTTTGTCTGATATGAGAATTGCTACTCCAGCCTTTTTTTTTTTAATAGATTCATTTTGAAAAATTTTCATTTATTTTTGGCTGCGTTGAGTCTTTTTTGCTGCGCATGGGCTTTCTCTAGTTGCAGCAAGCGGGGGCTACTCTTCATTGCAGTGAGCGGGCTTCTCATTGTGGTGGCGTCTCTTTTTGCGGAGCACAGGCTCTAGGCGCGCCGGCCTCAGTAGTTGTGGCACAAGGGCTCAGCAGCTGTGGCTCATGGGCTCCAGAGTGCAAGCTCAGTAGTTGTGATGCATAGGTTTAGTTGCTCCGTGGCATGTGGGATATTCCCAGACCAGGGCTCGAACCCATTTCCCCTGCATTAGCAGGCAGATTCCCAACCACTGTGCCACCAGAGAAGCCCCTCCAGCTTTCTTTTGATTTCCATTTGCATGGAATATCTTTTTCCAGCCTCTCACTTTCAGTCTGTATGTGTCCCTAGGTCTGAAGTGGATCTCTTGCAGGCAGCATATATACTGATCTTGTTTATGTATCCATTCAGCCAGTCTATGTCTTTTGGTTGGAGCATTTAATCCATTTACATTAAGGTAATTATCGATATGTATGTTCCTATTCCCATTTTCTTAATTGTTTTGGGTTTGTTTTTGTAGGTCTTTTCCTTCTCTTGTGTTTCCTGCCTAGAGAAGTTCCTTTAGCATTTGTTGTAAAGCTGGTTTGGTGGTGCTGAATTCTCTTAACTTTTGCTTGTCTGTAAAGGTTTTAATTTCTCCATTGAATCTGAATGAGACCCTTGCTGGGTAGAGTAATCTTGGTTGCAGGTTTTTCTCCTTCATCACTTTAAATATGTCCTGCCACTCCCTTCTGGCTTGCAGAGTTTCTGCTGAAAGATCAGCTGTTAACCTTATGGGCATTCCCTTGTATGTTATTTGTTGTTTTTCCCTTGCTTCTTTTAATATTTTTTCTTTGTATTTAATTTTTGATAGTTTGATTAATATGTGTCTTGGCGTGTTTCTCCTTGGATTTTTCCTGTATGGGACTCTCTGTGCTTCCTGGACTTGTGTTTCTATTTCCTTTCCCATGTTAGGGAAGTTTTAAACTATAATCTCTTCAAATATTTTCTCAGACCCTTTCTTTTTCTCTTCTTCTTCAGGACTCCTATAATTCAAACGTTGGTGCATTTAATATTGCCCCAGAGGTCTCCGAGACTGTCCTCAATTCTTTTCATTCTTTATTCTGCTCTGTGGTAGTTATTTCCACTCTTTTATCTTCCAGGTCACTTATCCATTCTTCTGCCTCAGTTATTCTGCTATTGAGTCCTTCTAGAGAATTTTTAATTTCATTTTTTGTGTTGTTCACCATTGTTTGCTCTTTAGTTCTTCTAGGTCCTTGTTAAACGTTTCCTGTATTTTCTCCATTCTATTTCCAAGATTTTGGATCACTTTTACTCTCATTACTCTGAATTCTTTTTTAGGTAGACTGCCTATTTCCTCCTCATTTGTTTGGTCTGGTGGGTTTTTACCCTGCTCCTTCATCTGCTGTGTATTTCTCTGTCTTCTCATTTTGCTTCACTTACTGTGTTTGGGGTCTCCTTTTCACAGGCTGCAGGTTCATAGTTCCTGTTGTTTTTGGTGTCTGCCCCCAGTGAGTAAGGTTGGTTCAGTGGCTTGTGTAGGCTTCCTGGTGGAGGGGACTGGTGCCTGTGTTCTGGTGGATGAGGCTGGATCTTGTCTTTCTGGTGGGCAGGACCGTGTCCAGTTGTGTTTTGGGGTGTTTGTGAACTTATTATGATTTTAGGCAGCCTCTCTGTTAATGGGTGGGGTTGTGTTCCTATCTTGCTAGTTGTTTTGCATGGGGTGTCCAGCACTGTAGCTTGCTGGTCATTCAGTGGAGCTGGGTCTTAGCATTGAGACGGAGATCTCTGGGAGAGCTCTTGCCAATTGAAATTTCCTGGGGCTGGGAGGTCTCTGGTGGTCCAGTGTCCTGAACTTGGCTCTCCCACCTCAGAGGCTCAGGCCTGACACCCAGCCGGAGCACCCAGACCCTGTCAGCCACACAGTATAGGAGCATCCATAGACCTCAACCCTCATGCTGATCTTTCCACTTGGATTCCACTCCAGGGGCACAAAGCAAACAAACTGGGCTCTCATGGAGTGCAGTAACTTGTGGTGCATCACACTGTCAACATTCATGTTTCCTGCAAAGGTTCATCTTGGTAATGGCACCACTGTGTGAAGATTCCCTCAAGACACTCAGTCTTGGTCAGATAGGCTGGGACCTGGGACCTTTTGCTGCAGTGCTTGCATGTGGACCTAGAACTCCAATTTGTTAAGAATGTCCACTGGCTATTTTAAGGAAAAAAACCATATTTGCAAATTTCCTTGTAGCACAGTGGCCACATGAGACAGTTCTGGCCAATGATTTGCAGATACAAGTGTCAAGGAGAGGATGGGATTTTTCTCCGATAAAAATATAAAACCCCCCAAAAGTATGAAAGTATGGTTCTTTGCCATTGGCCCTTTTTCCCGTGATCCCTGCCTGGAACACAGATGTTAATGCCTGGAGGTGTCAGAGCCATCTGAAGGCCATGGGAGGAATGCCACCCACTAAGAACGATGGAGCGGGAGGCAGATGAAGTCTGAGACTCAGACGCCATCATGGAGCTACAGCAACTGTCCTAGACTGTCAACTTCTG
This sequence comes from Globicephala melas, assembly GCF_963455315.2. Classification (NCBI taxonomy): domain Eukaryota; kingdom Metazoa; phylum Chordata; class Mammalia; order Artiodactyla; family Delphinidae; genus Globicephala; species Globicephala melas. The sequence continues at coordinate 92,112,996 of NC_083320.1, forward strand.
GACTTTCTGACGTGTGAGAAAAATAAACTCTTTTGTTTTAAGGCACTTTTTTGTGTGTTTTCTGTTCCACGAGCTGAAAGCAACTCCAATGCCTATGGTATCCACGTCCCTGGATGCGGAGTATCTATTTACAGACATACCTATTTGTGTGAGTATGCCTGTCTCTATGACTTCTACAGATTGAAACACAACTTCTCACATGGTTCAAGCAACACAATGAACCTCTCTGGAAACCTGAATGAAGATGTCCCTGTTTCTAAGCAGGTGAGGTTGGTTTATTCCCCAAGTTGGCTTCTTTAGGTAATACGTGCATTATTCAAAGAAAAGTAGCCACATCTACTGTCATGTTTCATAAGTGTCATCACAGTGAAGAAAGGGGCACTTCATCCATGAAGAACTATATGTAAGAGAGAAAGATAATAATTATTGTGGCAAGCTGCCTCAGCTTCTCCAATAAGAACAAATCCACCCACAGAGACATAGTCTAAAATAAGAACATATTTCTGGAGCTACCTTCTATGCAGTTGCCAAGCCCTCCCTGGTTCAGAGGGTATTAGGACATGTTCTTGTAATTTTAGAACCAACTCATCATTACCTGACGGAAAAGCATCTTGATTCCTCATGGAATCATGTCCTCATGACTGAATCCCTGGTTGTTGCTCAAATCTTCCACGACTCCCTCCTTAACGACTTTTTTCACTTGGGACAGAGCAAACCAAATCTCATATTTTTACTTCCCACTGGCCCCTTCTTCTCAGCTCCTTTTCTAGTATTTCCTCTCATTTTGACCTCTAAATGGATATACCTCTAACTTTGTATATCCTCAAACTCCTTTTCTTCTCTAACTTTGATCATTCCTCAAGGGATCTTATTTAGTCCCCCCAGCTTTAAATACTGTGCTTAATGATTCCCGTTTCTCCATATCCACTCCCATACCTCCAGTCCTGACTTCTTTCCTGAACTCACACACTCAACTTACCACTGAATATCCCCACTTGGATGTCTGAGAGCAACTCACACAGAACACACATAACGGAGCTCATGATTCTCCTATGTCGTCCACAGCCCATTCTCCCCTCGGTGTCCCCATCTCCATTAAGGCATCACACTGCCCTAGACCAGAAGCCCAGGAGTCCTCCTAAAATCCTTTCTTTTTCTCACATCTGAAAACCAATCCATCAGCCAAACTAGTTGGCAACACCTTCCTAATCTATCCGGCATCAAACCATTTCCCATCCTCTTCCTTAGTGCCAAGCTGCCATCATTTCTCACCTGAGCTACTGTACCTGTCTCCTACCTGGTTTTCCTGTCTTCACTCTTGGTTGCTTCTAAGCATGCTCCAAAGAAAATCCAGGATCATCTTTAGGAAAGAAAAATATACTTCCCTGCTTAAAATGCTCTCATGGCTTCCATCATAGCATAAAATTTAAAGATTCTTCTGGTTGGACTTTTGCTTCCTCTCCTACTGACCATTCTCCATTCATTCCTGTAGCCCATAACCCAGACACATTGGCCCCTTTCTTGTTCCTCAAGGATATACCTTCTCAAGGCCCTTGTACATTAGGTATCCACCACACAACGTGCTTTCTCAGTTCATTAACCTCAAAGGCCTTCCCAAACCAATCTGTTCAGCACAGTTGCAATCACTCTATCCCCTTGAGGTTTGTTTGTTTCTCTGTAACACTTAGAAAAGATCAAAACTTGACAATCTAGTGTATGTCGGTTTATTTGTTTACTTTCTTCTCCTCTAGTATCATCTAAATAGTTTATCTTGTTCAGTGTTATACACCCAGCACCTAGTATATTGCCTGGAAAACAGTAAATGTTCAATAAATATTTATTAAACAAGTGAATAGATTATGGAGTCTACACGTGTAAATTTTTTCCTAGTTAAATTTTCTTGATCTCGGACCACAATCCTGATGAAGAGGCTTTTCCATGCAATGGGACACAGATGGATAGAAAAGCCCATATTTCCACATTGGTTTGAATTTCTGAATTATCTTCTCTGTGCTCAGTAAAGTTAATTTAGGTAACTTGTGAAATCCTAAAAATCATGTGGGCAATGGTAAATAGCTAAAAAAATTCTTTCCACTTTACAAATAAATTACAGACATCCCACTGTACCACCCCCAAAAGTTATCAAGAATAGAAAAAGTTCTATACTGTCTAAACTTTTTAAATTCTCAAGTGAAGGGCTTTTTTTTTTTTTTTTTACAGAGTAGGAAAAAATAAAAGTTAAATAGATTGATAGAAATAATATGAAAAAAAATCATAAGGGAGTCACTAAAGAAAAAATAAAATCTATGACATCTCCTGTTTGGAGAAGCTTAGGTTAATAAAAAGAAAATGCATTCAATTTGAAAGCATTACATTCTAGAAGAGTAATAAAATTAGTACAATACTTCTGTAGATAGTTTAGGAAATAAAACAGGCATCTAATGGTATTAGCCTATAGTAGCCCCGCCTTCTTGAAGATGCAGGGAAGAATTTGATAACCTCTTTTTACCAAATTTTACAAGCAGATAAACTTGTGTGTGTGTATATATATATGTTTTATACGTATGAGTGCAGACAGAGTAATTTTATGTGGGCTCATATTTAACAGTTACTCTAAAGAGTTTTATAAGAATTCAGGAGAATTTGAATGTGTGAACAAGATAAAATTCTCTTCTCAAATGTTATTGACCTTTGAAGTTAAAAAAATACTTAATTACTCATTAATATTTTCTGCAGTGTAAGATCCTAAATGTTTAATGTCAGGAGAGTTATCCAGTTAAACTATAAATATAGCTTTGTGTTCTCTTGATTAATTATGCATCTACTGTTGCAAAGGAACTTTTTGAAATATGTATCCACAGTTGACATAAAAATAACAACATGTTTATAAGCCTATACAATTTTCCAGCAGTTTCTTCTATTATCTCTTATAAGTGTTCATTTATTATGGTTGGGCATTGGCCATTAACAAGTTGCTCATCACATTCAGGAGATTTGACAGAATTTATTTTTCATCCTGTCTCATCTCATTCTTCTCAAAAGAATGGAGTGATATCTGAAAGAGAACATTCCAAACGAAGTTGAAAAGCAAATGCTGTTTTTAGATTCTTCGTTTACTGCATAAACTAAAAGGAAAGTTGCAAGAACATGCCTGACCAATGGAAAACACTATATTCTTTCTACCAGCATCTCCAAAGGTTTTCTACTGTTTCTAGACATTTCAAACAGATCAACAAAGCCTGGAGGCACTTGTTTTGAAATATATTTCATTTACCACTATCATACATTAAAAAGATGCAGTACATACATTTGATCAATATTATCTACCCCCAATTTCACAGAAACAGGCAGAAATTGATGATACTAAGTAAAAAGTACTTCACGAGGGCTTCCCTGGTGGCGCACTGGTTGAGAGTCTGCCTGCCTATGCAGGGGACACGGGTTCGTGCCCCAGTCCGGGAAGATGCCACATGCCGCGGAGCGGCTGGACCCGTGAGCCATGGACGCTGAGCCTGCACGTCCGGAGCCTGTGCTCCGCAACGGAAGAGGCCACAACAGTGAGAGGCCCGCGTACCACAAAAAAAAAAAAAAAAAAAAAAAGTACTTCACGAACTATATCACACTATTAATGTGTGTGTACGTACACACACACACACACACACACACACATTCTTTCAAAATAGTAAAATGATCAAAACGCAAAACCAAAATTTTCAAAGAGTGGTTTCTCTCAGAGAAAAAAGAAAAGTTCACTGGATACCCTGGCAATTTGCCACTGGAAATTTTACATTCAGAAATTTAATTACAAACTTAGATAAGTGGATTATAATGAAAGATATCTCTAGCAAGGGAGCCCAGACAGAAGCATCATGAATGCATTAAAGAAAACACCAGAGAGAGAACTTTCCATCAGCAGAAAGACTTTAATTAAACAGCAATAGGATGTATCTCTTCTGTGAAATGATATTTCTGTCACCCGCAGTTCATTAAAACTATTTACTATATATTTTTTGAAACCATCCACTCTAGAAGGTATGTTTAAACCGTTCACTCTCAGTTATGAGGGCAGAAAACTGTGGGTATGGAGAAGCAAAAAGATCCATTGATAAAATGTCGGAATGAAAAACCATCTCTTTGCATGTTGTCCTTGGTCAATCGAGCCTGACATGGTTCCACACTGCATGGGGACCCACGGGCTTCAGGAGAAGGCAAATGAGCCAGCAGTGACCACCAAAGCATCCAATGAATGTTAGCAGCGGTTCATTAGGGACAACCAAGAGGATGGCTGAGATCAGTGTTAATAACATCATTTGTCCACACTTTTATTTTTGGCATGAATTCAAGTATTTACTCGGAGTACTAGGTTGTTAAAGACATGCATTTTCAAAAGGCTCAACAATATTCCTGTGGCTTCTGCAGTGTCCAACCAAAAGTTTTTTCCTCGAGGTCAGGGGTCTTATTTTCTTCATTTTGTATTCCTAGCTTGTAGCCCAATATCTAGACCCAGTAGGTATACAGCAAATGTTGAATAAATGAAGGGATGAATGAAGTGAAGAGGTACAACAGGATGCATTCTATTCTAATAAAATTATAATGAACAAAAAAAAAATTGGGCTCTGAAAGCCAGTAACCTCAAACACAGACAAAAAACTTATTCTAATTATGCTTCCCCCCAACCATTGGAAAATTCTATTCTTCCAGACTTTCTTAGATATCTAATGTTTACTCTTCAACCTATCAACATCACACCTTTTCTAACACACACTTTCCAGACTGTTGCCAATTCCACAGTTGGAATGAGGTACAGTGGTGGAGGATCTCTATGGCCCCAAGGAGGGAAACTTTTCTGAGTGTAACAGTACATGGAAAACGAAATGCCAAGTACATATTTCAAGAAAACAAGTAAACATTAATTAAAGAATAGGTAAAGTTCTTAAAATAAAATGATTCATATCTCTTGGACTAGCAGTCTTGTTGAACTGTCAGATACCTTATGATTTCTAGAAATAATGACTCACTTTTCCAGAGTTAAGAATGAATTTCAGGAAGCCTTCAAAGGACCTGGATCTTTAATACACTTTAATATGTTTTAGCACAGTATATTTTATTAAAATTCAAAATATAACTTCCGACACTTCTGCTATATTTTCTATACCAGAGCATAAGATATTAACAGCAACACAGACATGACCTCTTGTCAGTTAGGGGAGGAGGAATACTGCTTAGAAATCTGAAGGTCCGGAAGAGACGTCTGTGGGAACAAAAGCTAGCCTGAGAGAGAGAAACCTCTTAAAATCATTCAAATGAAAACGATACAATCTAAACGCATTAATTCAAACACAAGGTGAGCTTATGAAAAACTATGTAAATGACAAGAATGAAACTAAAACAGGCATTTTCACAAATGTCTAAAAAAGAAATCTCTTTCTGCCTTGTTGGCTACATCACTGGAAAAGTGACAGTCACACCCACTCCACAGGTATTTATAATATTTGGGGGGAAGCAGAGGTAAGGTTCATCATCCAAGCTGATCAAATCATACTCACGTAGAATTGTATATTAATGAGACAAGAAGTAACAGAATATGTCACCTGTGGGTCATTTGTATCACTTTGTTCTGCGGCCACAGGTGTACTTTAATCCACCACCTACTTTAGAACTTCCCACTGTCACAGGGTGTGGGTGCTGACTAAGCCAAGGGGAGATGATTCACTCCAACAAATCTTTGCCATTGTTTTAAAAAAGTAGACTGGTATTTACAGAGGATCGATAGGCTTAAGAGAAGAACACAGCTTCCAACTGCTGATGTCAGCTTCCAGTGATGATATCAATTCTCAACTGATGATGTCATAGTCCCTTGACAATTTCCAATACATGCCACTGGTTTTCTATACACCTGATCCTCCTCTTCCTCTAGAGAAACTTTTCTTGAATATTCTAGCTCACAAACACAAGAGGAAATGGATGTTGAAATCAATGTTGAAACATGTAAAAGAATATTGATAGCACTGACACAAACAATTAAAGGGTCAGCGTATTCAAAGGATGCTAGAAGAGATTTCTATAACTCAAAGTTTCTCAAATATTCTTAGCAGTAATTCGATATTTTCAGTGATAGGGAATTAATTCAATGCCCTACAAAGCAACCCATTCCATTTCGGGATAGCGCCAATTCCTAGGACATGTGTCTCAACCCAGAATAGCTGTTTTCCTTTCTTTATCTAAAGGTTTTGTTCTTAACTCTTCCCTTTGCAGTTATAGCTAAAGGATAGCTCATCTGTCTTCCACAAGACAAAACTTCAGTTTTCCTCTTTTCTAGGCTAAATATGTCCAGCTCTTTCAACTATTCCCCATTATTCTTGGTTTCCACATCCTTCACCTATATGACCCCTCTCTCCAGACATTCCTCCAAAAGGTGAAGGTCAGTTCTCTGGAGAGGGACAGGGCTGTAAGCCATCAGTGCTCAGAATCACAGTAGCTGGCCAGGTAAAGGGGATTCGGATGGGGCAGCAACTGGCCCAGAAATAATCCTAAGTACAGGGAGGGAAAAAAAAAAAATTGTGCACAGAAGTATTCATATCAGGGATTATTATCAACATTAATTAGAAACATGGTTAGTGTTAATTAGAAAGACAGTAACCTAAATGTCTACTCTAAAGAAATGATTAACTTTGCTATATCTACTCAAAGGAGTACTGTGTAGCCATATCACGCCGTTACGAAGAGTACAAAAATATGGAAAATGTGCATAAGTTAAGTTTTTTTAACTTCAATATTTATTATATTTGACTAAAATGATGAGGGAAAAATTTACACATGACTTTTTTAAAAAAAACTTTACGAAGAATGTTAGTTGTATTTAAGTGGCAGAAATAGGAAAGCTTTTATTCTTTGTCTCCTTACTCAAGCTTATAAAAAAGTTAATTAGGATATGCAATTCAGACCACCTTCATTTTACAGGTTTTCGAAAGAAACCCTGGAGAATACTCTGTGCGTACCCAACAGCAAATGCGGCACAACTTGGAGCGTATATTGAGTGCTTAATAAGCATCTGGTGCCTGTTGGAAGAAGCCAAGTCAGTCAGGCCATTTTACTGCACTGTGTGATTTTGGCAATTTGTCAGCAAAACTATGTTTTTCCCAGGAAGAAAAATAATCTGCTGCAAAAGAAACGTTAATGACTGTTTTTAAAACAGTGTCGTCTCCCAGCGTAGCCATTCTTCTTCAAGTAGCAAAGAGTGGGTGAGCTTCTCCCCTCCTCTGTGCTCCACAAAGATCATCTAAACACAGTCACCATCAACTTTTTAATGGAAATGCCTGGAGCAAGACAGGAAGCAGGCCCTTGGGTTTTATGGTCCCACAGAAATAATCAAGGCTCCTTGCTGGACAACTTTTATACCTTTTATCATGAAAATTACAAAAAATGTAAACGATTTGCCTCTTTCATGAAGGTAATCTCAGTTTGATTTATTTGTGTTGAAGCTGATCCCGGGCTCGATAATGAAAGCTTAAAATCAAACAGAGATCAAAATGTCTACCTCTTCTGCTTTCCTTTCCCATTCTTCATAGTTGCAGCCAGCCATGGAAGCCCCTTCCTAGTCCCCTAAGCCAACCCAAATACATTGTAATATCCTCTTCTCCCAACATTCTCTGCTCCAGTTGGCTGGCCATTCAGAGAACTGAGGCCAAATTCTACCAGTGTTAGTCACTTCCCCCAGCCAGCTACCAGCTGATTTCATTTAATATTATATGAATTCTAGCACAAAAGCATCTGGGTGGTCCCTTGAATGCTGTTAAAATCCGACACACATGTAACTCCGTGATGTTATGTCTCAGCAACACAGTGAACAGAATCCCATGATTCTACTCCTACTTTAACATGTTATTTCATAGCAAATATTGCCATCATAAAATATTTAATAAATACCAGAATGCAGAGACAAAGGAGAGTACTGGGCTCAGGTGAAACCAAGAAGGGGTGCGTATGGCCCCCCTCCTCCTAGGATGTTCACCAAGGAATTGCAATTACTGGACATATAATAACTAAAAATGTAATTAACTAAACAAAGTAGCTTACGGAAGTAGCAATTTCCCATTACAGACCCTGAGTATTCTAAGTGTTCCTAGAATGACTTCAAGGAGGAGAATCTGACAGATAGGTAGATATTAAACAAGGTTGAAACATGTAACAATACATGGCATTTCAAGCAAGGGAATGGCATGAAGTCAAGTACTGATATTGGAGATAAAGCTTTAGAAGACTGACCACAAGGTAAATGGTCTCAAATGTGAAAGCTTCTGATTTTACTCAATAGGAAATGGTGAAGCAATCAAGTGTTTCCCCAACAGAAGACAATTTAAAACTGTACTTTAGGATATAACTGACAGCAACATATAGGGCAGATTAAAGAAGACAGACTCAATTAGAAGACTAGGGCAGTAACTTACACGTGAAGACCTGCTGGAGATAAAGAGTGACCACTGTGGAAATAGAAAAATGGAAAGGCATCAAGAGACGAGACAAAGAAAGTGCAAACTAGAAGAGAAAAAGAAATAGTCAAAGATTAACAATGAGGTCTCAAGATGAGAAACAGAGTTGGAAGGAGAAGTTGGTTAAGGAAAGTGATGACAAGCTTTGCTTTGTCACACATTGAACATAATGAAGTAACATTCAAGTAACAGTATCTATTGGAGAGCCAGAGAAGTGGAATTGAGAGAGGTCAAAGTTAGAGAGATGATTTAGAAAATCAGGCCCAGTAAAGTTGGTAGTTAAGTCCATGAAAGTAGAAAATCAGGCCAGCTCTCCAAGTGAGAGAATGCAGTACAGAAAAAGCAGGAAGCTAAGGGCTAAGCCTAGTAGTCTGCTCATACTTGGGAGGAAGAAGAAGCAGTTTTTACTCATGTTGTCTCTTCTGGGTAAAATTCTCTTTTCTACTTGATGGCTTTATGAACTTTTCTGCAGCACAAAGGGCTAGAACAAATGGCATCTCACCTCTGGGATCTTCTCCAGCACATCTGGGCAGAATCACTCACTCCCTAATTTATGATCCCAAAATATGTTGTACAATAATCCTTTATACATCTCTTTCATCCATTAGACTGTGAACTCCACCATGATATTCTGCCTTATCATGTTTTATATTCCTAGCACAGTGCCTAGCACAGAGAGACAATTAATCAATGCTTAGTAAATGTTCACTGTCTAGCAAAGTTGAGGAAAAATGACCTGACAGGTAGGAGGAGACCTAAAGCAGCAAAATTTTGTAGAATAATAGTAATAATGCCTGGACCTAATTTAGATGATGGGATTTTGGACATTGAGCTGATTCTGTAAGATGAGACTGTGGGGGACCAAGATAGGGGGGGAACGCATTTTGCATGTGGGGACATATGGAAGACTATGGAAGCCAGCCCCCAAAATGGTCTCCTACAATTCTCACCTCCTGGTATTCACACCTTGAACAGTCCCCCTCCCACACTAAATAGGAAATTGTGAATGTGAAGGAGGGCAACCTCCTAGGCTAGGTCATAAAAGAGATTGCAGCTTTTGCCTTACGCTCCCTTGATCATTCATCTGGGAAACACCAAGTGCCATGTCATGAGGACATTCCAGAAACCCTACTGAGAGTCCAGGTGGCAAGGAACTGAGTCCTCCTGCCAACAATCAGCACCAATGTACAGTAAGTCCCCTACATACAAATGAGTTCCGTTCTGAGAGCACATACATAAGTCCAATTTGTTTGTAAGTCCAACAAAGTTAGCCTAGGTACCCAACTAACACAATCAGTTATATAGTACTGTACTGTGATAGGTTTATAACACTTTTCACACAAATAATACATAACAAAGCACAAAAAATAAAGAAAACATTTTTAATCTTACAGTACAATAGTACAGTACAGCAGCTGGCATACAGGGGCACGTTCGCATCATTGATAGTTCGCAACTTGAAGGTTCATATGTAGGGAACTTACTGTACCAGGCATGTGTGTAAGTCCCCTTGGAAGCAGATCATCCAGCCCCCCTCAAGCCTTCAGATGACTAAAGCCCCAGCTGATGTCCTGACTGCAACCTCATGAAAGACCCTGGGCCAGATTCCTGACTTACAGAGACTGTGTGAGATAACAAATATTAATAGTTGTTTTAAACTTATTAAATTTTGGAGAAATCTGTTACACAGCAATAAATGATTAATACATTTAGGTTCTATTTTTCTAGATCTCTCCCCCAAAAGAACGAAGAAAAGGGAAAGTCAACGGCAATGACTTTTATAGAAGAGACACTATTATTCTGCTGATGGATCAAAGACTACAAAGTAGAGTGAACCTGACTCGAAACTAGAAGTCCTCATTCTGTCACTGGCTTACTCTGTGACTCTGGTCAAGTCCCTTCATCTTTCTGAACCTCCCTTTCCACCTGTCCTGCAAAATGAGAATAATAAAACCTAATGAACAGGTTTATTGTGGGGCTGTCTTCAATGAGATAAAATTCCTTGAGCACCTGTCATCATAAGATCTAACACAAAACAGATGCTCAATAAATGAGCTGAATAAAAATCTAAAGACAATTCAAAGAGAAACCAGATTAACAGGCTGAGAGAAAAGTGGAAAAAACCGTTATAGGAGATGAACCACAAAATAATGAGGTCCTAAAATGAGACTTCTGTCTCCCACAAAACATTTCTATGCCAAGTCTTGCCTCCTACATGTGTCAGAACAGGTCCATCTCACTTTTCTAGTAAATCCCTCCCATGCTACCCAAATCACTAACCTTTGGGCACATCTCCTAATTCAAAATAATTTCATTCTCTCAACACATATTTAGTGAGTGTCCACTGTATACAAGTATTGTTCTTGGTGCTAGGGATACAGCAGTAAACAAAATAAACTTAAAGCAGATAAGGTGAGTGATGGAGATATCTGGAAAACAGTGTTCTAGGCAAAAGGATCAGTAAGTGCCCAACTCCTGAGCCATGGAAGCCAGTGAAGTTGGAATGAAGTAAGAAAGAGGAGAAATAGAGGAAATGATGCTAGAAAAGCAACAGAGTGAGTACAGGACCTCAACAGAATACTATAATCAATGTGGCTTTTACTATGAGTGGAGTGGGAAGCCACTGGAGTGTTTTGAGCAGAAGAATGTCACAATGTGACTTACATTAGCAGGATCTCTCTAGTGGTTGTGCTGGGAATAGACTGCAGGAGGGGAAAATAGAGAAACAGGGGAACTGGATATGAGGCAGTTATGAGCAAAGGTGGCAAGAATTAGCCAAGTTCTAGAAATATTCTGAAGGCAGTCCCAACGAGATTTGCTGGTGGATTAGATGTGAGTAATGGAGAAGAATCAAGGATGACTCCAAGATTTTGGACATGAGCAACTGAAAGCATGACTTGTGACTAACAGAGAAGGAAGGCTGGGAGGTGAGAGGAGCAGATGTGAGGTAGGAGGGATGTCGGAGTTCAGCTTCAGATGTTAAGACTGAAATGCTTATTATACAAATGACAATTAGGAAATCATATCCATGAATCTATGGGTCAGGGGAGAGACCTGAGCTAGTGATATTTGGAAGGCGTTACAAAAAGTGAGGTCGGATGACGTCGCCAAGGTAACGGGAGTGTGGAGAGAACAGGGATGGCACCAGGTCCACCATCAACAATCATGTACTCCCTCCACTCACATCTCCAACTCTTCTAGGTTCTCTCTCATTCTACTTCCCTGGCCTCCCAAGGTCCTGCCCTCCACTCCTCAAATACAGCATGACGCATCTTTTCCAATCCACTCCAATATTAAACTGGGTTCCACACTGAACTCTTCCAGTTACAGTTTCCGGCATGATTTGGTTTCTCTCACTTCTCTCTTCATCCACTGATCAACAATGGGAGAACTGATGGTCAATCCCTGTCGTCATTCCCACCACGGTTCAACTAATGTGCTGGAATTCTCCCTTCCCTTCTTTCCTGACACTTTTAGTTCTGGGCTTCTCTTTTGGGGTCACGCCACTCCTCTTAAGAAAAATACCAAACAGTTTGTAAGAAAGCTGTTTCCAAGGAACATTAAAAACCTCCTGTGGCTGCATATACTTGATCACTCAGTCTTCTCTCTCGGATGCCACCCATAGGCAGGTTTGCATTCACAACCACACCAACCTTCCAATCAGTCCCTTTCTTTCTCATTTTACTTGGTGACTGCCACTCACCCTTCCTTCAAGCTCACCTCTAGGAACTTTGTAAATTCTTTTCTCCATGGATGTGGTCGCACCCTCCTCTGTTGGTTGCTGTAGTGGCCATCTATTAGCACATCTATACAGTGTCTGTTAAACTTCGCTGACTTTAGCCCATCTTCTGCACCAAATCCAATTATGTGAATGGAGAATTTTTAATTTTAGTTAAAATGGCTTTTAAAATAGGCCCATGCATAATCCTTATCTCCTGATAAAAATTATTCACAAGCATGTGACAGCCTCCTTTTGGACACTTTAAAATAGGTCATGTTTTCTCCTTTTGAAAATGATGAAATCATAGTTCATCAAGATAAAGTGACTTGTCTAAAGTTGTGCTTCATAGTTAGGACTGATGGCTCCTAGTTTAGTAACCTGCTAACACATCACGGTTAAAGAAATAACAAGTTGATTAATAACAGGTATCAACGGTAAGACACTACTAATTTCAGAGGACATTAGTTTGTTGATATATGTAGCTGAAACTATCTCACATTTCTTCCCATGCATGTGAAAGAAACTGGAATTGTCAGCCCAACCCAAGTTTCCAGGGAGGTCATAAGAATGCAGACTTCAAATTGTATCTCTGCTCCCATAATTTGTCCTTCCCTGCTGTCCCTCCCATTATGGTTCAATTAACAGCAGAAGCTGGGAGCGACTTGATGAACATCTGTCACATCCACCTGGAAATAATTCAATACGAGCTCACTATGGGACGCCCTAAGTTTTGTTTTTTTTCCATTTTCACACTGGGTGGCAAGAGTAATTCAGATAATGGAAGGGGAAAGGATATTCCATCACCTGGAAATATTAGGTCAATTCCCCAGGGTAGCATTCCAACACATACTGAAAAGGAATATAAAAATAATAACACAAATGGATCGGACTCACGAAGCTACATGATCACAATGGCATCACTGTTTTAGACCATATAAATAAAATATAGTGTTAGCAGAAGCTGCTGTCAAACAAAGTATAGCTATCTAAATAGTGCGTACTGTATAAAAGAACATATTTTTGACATATTACCTAAGCATTTCATGGGATGCCCAAGGATGATCTGGAAATGGACAAAAAACCGAAGTACCATTAGCCTTATATTGTGTGGAATAAATAGACAATGACAATAGCAATATAAGATAAGCCTGGAATGCAACACTGGTCTGCATGCCTGAAATTCCCAAATTAAGCCCAGTTATCATTGGACAGACCTACAGATTCTTTTTTTAATGTTCATTATTTGTTAATTTCTTCAAACTAGATATTTTCAATGCCCCAAAGAAAGTATTCCAAAAACATAGTAAAAATGTGCTGCCCAAGCCTAAAGAGCTATTTATTTAATAATCACCACTTTTAAATTGTTTTTAATTAGCATATCTAAATAACAAATCTCTTTTCACTTAAATTGTTAATTATTTTCCTCAAATGCTGTGCTCAGTTATGCTTTTAAGACATCTGTTTGTAATGCTACTCCCATCCAGAATAAAAAGCTGTGATACCAGGCTTAGGAAAAAAGGTTACAGAAACTACATGTATTTCAGAATAAAAAAAGAAGACAGCCAGTGAATAAATATAATCGCCTTCAAGCAATACAATGGGTAATAGACAAGGGAGGCAAACCAGTATTCTCTACAGATGCTAGAACAGCAAGAAATGGGCTTAAACTGCAGGTGCAGGAGACAGGATTTAGCTTAGACAGAGGAAAGATGATACATAATGTTCAACAATGGAGAATGATTATTATGAAAGATAAAACTCCATTTTTCTCCCTCAAATGATTGTAAAACTGTTTGATTATTGTGTGAGGTTTTGTCAGTCATATGAATTTAGCAACCATATCTGGTGGACTGCAAATCACTCCTCCAGATATATGATTCTGCCTCCACCTGATAATTATGCTAACAAATTTCACATAGCTGTAGGAACATTTCACAGACATTGACTAGGAGAGATCCAAGGGCAAAATTAACCCCAGGGAAGAAACACACACAGGATGCCTAGAAGAACTTGAAAAAGGGACATCTGCTTTAACACTTTCAGGGTTAGGGAAAGAGAAGCACAAGCGTCTGCCACTTTCAGGCACGGACTGCTGCATCTAGTGGAAATGAAAGCACGGACTCGCTGTGGGCACATGAACCCCGTGGGAGCAGAGCACTTCCACCCCGCAGCCTGAGCCCAGGGAGGACATGCCAAAGGTCTCACGGAGAGCCCAACTCTGACAATTCAAGAACTTGTCGTTTTGTTTGTTGTTAAACATTTCAACTTGGTCACATAATTGTGTGAACTCATATCTCCAAAGTGGTAGCAATTTAAAATCAATATAGCCAGTTTAAATTTTAATTTAATGCTTATACATCAAATGATTTTTCATAGAGGATGAGCCACATTTCTGGTGATGGATGAAATGAATCCACTCAAAATAGAGTATATCACATCAATAAATCAATCTTGGTCTCTATTCTAAAAAAATGAAAATTAAGCATGTGAAAAATGTAGTTTCTGAAATCTTGGGTGCTCTCTCTCTCTCTCTCTCTCTTTCTCTCTCTCGTGCGTGCGCTGAAAGGAAGTATTAAAACGAAGATGTAAGAAAAACAATTCACAGGAATTCTGAACACTACTCAAATCTGAAGCTCATTATAATTGAGTGCTCTATCTCTTGAAGAGATAAGTAAATTGACCTAAGCTCAAGAGAGGATTCAGCACTCACATTAAAAGTCATTTTACAGAAAATCTGAAAAAGAACCATGACACAGCAAGCAATAATAAGAGCCTTTAGGTGAAATGTAACAAGCAAGAGCTGGCCTCAGTCTATAAGAAAGGTAATTGGGGTGGGCTTTGAAAGATCCCATAACCTCCCCTTATATTTAAACCCTCCCAACTCCCTAAATGTCCAGATGTGTCTCATTCCGTCTTAGTAATGTGGGAACAACTCATTCTTTCATTCAACAGCTATTTATTACAAGTCTACAACACGCCAGTGACTGTCCTAAGACCACGAGTGCCTGCCCTCCAGTGACATGGAGGAAATTAAGAAGTAAATCAATACTTATACAAACGACTTTCTGAGACTGATGCATGCTATGAAGGAAATAAAACAGGGCAGTATAATACAAAGCAGGAGTATGCAACCCAAGCAAAAAATGGGCAGAAGACCTAAATAGACATTTCTCCAAAGAAGATATACACATGGCCAAGAGGCACATGAAAACATGCTCAACATCACTAATTATTAGAGAAATGCAAATCCAAACTACAAAAAGATATCACCTCACGCCACTCAGAATGGCCATCATCAAAAATTCTACAAACAATACATACTGGAGAGGGTGTGGAGAAAAGGGAACCCTCCTACACTGTTAATGGGAATGTAAATTGGTACAGCCACTATGGAGAACAGTATGGGGGTTCCTTGAAAAACTAAAAATAGAGCTACTATATGATCCAGCAATCCCACTCCGAGGCAGGTATCTGGAGTAAACCATAGTTCGAAAAGATACATGCACCCCAATGTTCATTGCAGCACTGTTTACAATAGCCAGGACATGGAAGCAACCTAAATGTCCACTGATAGATAAATAGATAAAGAAGATGAGGTACATATATACAATGGAATATTACTCAGCCATTAAAAAGAATGAAATAACGCCATTTGCAGCAATGTGGATGAACCTGGAGATTATCAAACTAAGTGAAGTAAGTCAGACAGAGAAAAACAAATATCATATGATATCGCTTACATGCAAAATCTAAAAAAAACTGATACATATGAACTTATTTACAAAATAGAAACAGACTCACAGACTTAGAAAACAAACTTACAGTGACCAAAGGAGAAAGGTGGGGGGAGAGATAAATTGGGAGTTTGGGATTGACATATACACACTATTATATTAAAAATAGATAACCAACAAGGACCTACTGAATAGCACAGGGAACTCTGCTCAATATTTTGCAATAACCTAAATGGGAAAAGAATTTGAAAAAGAATAGATACATGTATATGTACACCTGAATCCCTTTGCTATAACACCTGAAACTAACACAACATTGTTAATCAACTATGCTCCAATATAAAATAAAAAATTTTTTAAAGAGGGAGAAAATGAGGAAGTTCTGAGGCAAAGAGAGGGACACTTTAAGTGTATTTCAATGTTTTATCCCTTTTAAAAGAGAGAAATCTGAAAGATACATGACAAAACATATGTATCTGTTCATATTCTGTGGTGGGAACATAATAATCTCTTTTATTAGTTTCTCTGTTTCTTTTTTATTTTAATTGTGCTAAAATACACAGAACATAAATTTACCATCTTAATAAATAAAAAAAAGCAGGAGTATGGACCTGGGTGGTATATAGGAAAAGCTTCCTTGAGAAGGTGCTGTTTGAGCTGAGACTTGAACGGTAAGAAGGTATCAGCCATGTGAAGATCTTGGGAAGGGGCAGGAGTTAATGCAGACGAAGGGAAGAGTTACTGCAAGGCCACACAAAGGGAGTGAGCCTGGAGTATTTGAGGGGAAAGAGGCTGGATTATAATGAATGAGGGAAAGAGTGATAAGAAAGGAAGTAGGGGAAATAAGTAGATGCCAGGTCATCTTGGGCTTTTTAAGTCCTAGTAAGCCGTTTGGATTTTTTTCTAAGATAATAGGGAGCCTTTTAAGATTTTAAGCAGTGGGGATGTGGGGTGCTATGATCTGATGGAAAAATGTATTGGAAAATAAGATGCTCAAATTTTAGTCAAGATGTACTCACTCTTCACTCTATACATAGAAATAACATCCAAATAAGAAAAAAATATACATAAACATACAGAAAGTCAAAGAGATATATCTCTATAGACAAGCAGTGAGTAAACTAAAACCATAAGTGTACTGCGTACCATGTTTGGTAGTCACAGAAATAGACAAAAACTCATCTTCTGATACAGAAAGGAAACTAAAAATGCTTTATATAATAAAGGAGACAGAGGTGAAGCTAATTACTTGAAGCCAGTGCCTTGGAAGGGGGTTCTCATATTTGGAAAAGAGATTAAAAGAATAAAAATCCTTTCAGTAAAAGAATACAGATCCTTGCTGACCATCATTAGAGATTTTAGCAACCAGGAACGGAACCAACACACCCACCATGGCTGGATCTCCCACATCCCCAATGTCACCAGGAGTCACGAGCACAAAATGCCACCTTAAAACCCTGGGCAGAGAGGGGTAAGTAAAGAAAGAAAGGAAAAACTGTGGAACTACTTCTCTCTAGCTGCCTCTCCTTTCACTTCCTCACTTCCCAAGTTCCCCTCTCACCTTCCCTTCCTTTTTCCCTTCCAGTCTTGGACAACACAGCTTTGGTGGAAGCAGGGCAATGAGGGAAGGTGAGTGCTGTCCTGAGCCCATAGCAAGGTGCATGGAGAAAGCAGAGAAGGTGCATCAACAGAGCCAGGTGGGGTGGTTGGGAAATGGGTTAACTGGGCAAATACGTTCACTGAGCAAAGAAGGAAATATATCAAAGATAATGGGAGCCATTTCTCACTGTCTGAGGACTTACAAATACAAAAAGAGGGAAGACTAAAAACAACCCTGAGGTCTTCGATTAGAATTGGGAGCATTAAAAGATGTGGTGTATATATATATATATATATACACACACACACACATATATGTGTGTGTGTGTGTGTGTGTGTGTGTGTATATATATATATATACACACACACACACACACACAATGGAATACTACTCAGCCATAAAAAAGAATGAAATAATGCCATTTGCAGCAACATGGATGCAACTAGAGATTATCATACTAAGTGAAGAAAGTCAGAAAGAAAAATACCATATGATATCACTTATATGTGGAATCTAAAATATGACACAAATGAACCTAGCTACGAAACAGAAACAGACTCACAGACATAGAGAACAGACTTGTGGTTGGCAAGGGTGGGGGGAGGGAGAGGGATGGACTGAAGATGTGTGGTTGGCAGATACAAACTGTTACATTTAGAATGGATAAACAACAAGGTCTTACAGTTGAGCACAGGGAACTATATCCAATCTCCTGGGATAAACCATAATGGAAAAGAATATAAAAAAAGAATGTATATATGTGTGTAACTGAGTCACTCTGCTGTACAGCAGAGATTGGTACAACATTGCAAATCAATTATACTTCAGTTTAAAAAAAGTGAGAAGAAAAAGAATTGGGAATATTAGTATGAACTCATAGAATTCATAATAAATAAATAAATAAAATGTGTGTATGTATAACTCTACATATATAATTATAGACATAGGTATATGTTTGATTGTAATGTATACATACATATATATTTATTATGTCCATTTTTCCTAGCTCTGTTTCCTAAGAGGAAATGACATTCTTCTTAAGAGCAAATGACACCCAGTCATCCTAAGAGCAATGACATTCCAGTAACAATGAGTATAGAGAGCTTCCCAATCTCTCTTGAAATACCACCCTCCAGAAAAAATAGTTGATTCCAGGCTGGGTCAGGAAAAGTACAAAATAACAAGGTGAGCCTAGAACATCCTGTTATGCCAGAAAGTAAGGAAGTACTGAAAGAATGAGGGGGATATGTCCAAAGGACATAAACCAGCTTGAAGAGCTATCATAGGACAATCTGGGACAATTTGAGCAAAAAAGAAAAAGAAAAAAAGTTAATGAGAGAACAGGATTATTTATACCCTGTTGAATAAAATAAGAACCCATCCTTGCTCGTATAAGTAAAATAAATGAGTAGATAAATGGCAGAAAAGGGACAATTCTTTTCTCACAGCAAAAATGCTAATCTGCAAATGTAAAAACAGTGAGAGAACTCGATAATCAGCATTTGGCAATCATGACAGTAGTAGCTCAAGCAGGAGTATCAGTGAATGTCAAGCCTGATCAGTGGAGGTCTGGCATAATATAGCAGTATCTCCCCTAATCAGACAAAAAGGGGAAATGGTGGTTACAGAAGTAATAAACATGACAGCCACCATCTTAACCCTGCAATCAAGTTAGCATCAACAGTGATTTGGTGGGTTTACATTATGTGTCTCCTGATCTTATGCACTGAGAAGAACATAGAATCATTTCTACAGTGCCCTGCCAAGAATGCACAGCCTCAGTGTCATCACGAGAAAACACTGTTAAGGATCATCCTCCAGAACTGAGGCATGTACTTTTTAGGACTCTCGAGGAACATACGAGATGGGAAAAGATGGAGGAAGTGTGCTAGACGGAAGGAGCCTATTGAGATCTGACAACCAAATGCAATACACGATCCTGGATTGCACCCGGACCACATAGAAAAGAGAGACATTCATGGAACAGATGGTGAAATTTGAGCGAGGTCAGGAGGCTGGATAATAGTGTTATTTACATCAGTGTGTATTTCCTGATTAGGAGGGGTATACAGTGGTCACATAAGATTATGACTTCATTTCTGGGAGGCATACACAGGGTATTTAGGGATGATGGGCATTATGTCAGAAAAAAGACCATACACACACACACACACACACACACACACACACACACACACACACATACAGATGGTGGGGGGATGGGAGAAATACAGCAAAATGTTAACAATTAGGGAAACTGAGTTAAGGGGATACAAGGGTTCCTCTACTGTTCTTTTAACTGTTCTGTTGATTTGAAACAATTTCCAAAAATTTTTAATTATCTATAAAATTTTCTAACCAAAATGCCAAAAAACATAAAGAAATTTAATGGTAAAAAGACAAGCCAGTATCTCAACAAATAGAACATGAATTAACTCTAGATAAAATTAATTTTGTGTAGAACTATAAAAATAAAGTTATCCTGGATGCTCTTTTATTTATAAAATAAAAACAACTTTTAGTAAAAAGAGGAAATGAATCATCAAAGACAAGCATAAATTACATTAAAAGATACCAAATAAGAAAGAATACAATTGAAACCATGGAGATTGGATTCATTTTATACAGCTGATATAATAAATGACCACACCTTTAGCAGCTTAAAAACAACTGTTATCATCTCACAGTTTCTTTGGGTCAGAAATCTAGGCACAGTGTGGCTCAACTGGTTCCTTGGTTCCAGGTCTCACAGGACCAAAAGCAAGGTGTCAGCAGGCTGAGTTCCTTTCTGGAGGCTCCAGGGAAGGATCCACCTTAAACTCATTCAGGTTGTTGACAGAACTTAGTTCTTTGCACTAAGACTGTAGGTCCCTGTTTCCTTGTCATCTGGCAGCTCAGGTCCACCCTTAGCTCCTATAGGCTTCTCTCTCCTCTGTGTCTATGTCCCCCTACACCGCAGAACCATTCTCAGTCCTGGACTCTCTCTGACCCCTTCTGTTACATCTCTTCAGCCTTCCTCTTCTGTCACAGCACTCTGTTTTAAGCCACAGAAAGTTCTCTGCTTTTAAGGGTTCATGAGATTAGATTGAACCTCTTGGATAATTCAGCATCATCTTCCTATTTTAAGGACCGTAATATTAATTAAATCTACAAAGTTCCATATAATGTATCCACAGGAATTACAGTGTGAGCAACTTTTGGAAGCTATTAATCTACTATAACAGAAATTTAAAAATATAGTGATTGCAGTCTGCATTATTGGCCTCAATTCTTCATCTTTCCGTGTGGTTATACCTTTTGTCATTGTCTTTGGAATTCCTCCCATAAAAGCAGAATACATCTCCACCTCCTTTGACTTTGGCCCAGGCAACGAAGATTACTTTGTCCATTACAAAGAGGCAGAAATGATGCAAGACTGAGCCTTAAGAAATTTTGAGTGTTTTTATTTGCCCTCTTGTACCTCTACAATCATCATGAAAAGAGCATCCCTCTCTGGACCCCTGGTTCAAGGAAGATGACAGACACATGCAAAACAGCCAACCCAGATGAGCCCAGCCAAGATGAGCTGATTTCCAACAGATCCACAGATGTGTAAGCAGTATACGAGATCGTTGTTTCAAGCCACTGAACTGGAAGATGATTTGTAGGAACGATAGCTAACAATATGATGCGCTAAATGCTAGCCTACACAGAGTCAAAGAAAAATACTAATCTGAAAGTATTATAAGAATTCACCCAGAATCCATACAAAGAAGAAAATAGCAACAAGAAGGAAGCTAAGAGACATGGAGAGTAAAATGACATGCAACTAATATCTGCAGAGAAACATGCAACTGATATCTGCAGAGAAAAGAATATCTGCAGAGAAAAGAATAAGAGGCATGATGGACAAGAATACTTACAGGGCTAACAAATGAGAATTGTACATAATTTAGGAAAGACATGAATCTTCAGATCAAAAGAATATGTTTAGTCCAAGCAAGAAAATTAAATTTATATCTGGATATATCATAGAAAAACAACAGAATATAACAAATTTTAAAAGACTATAAATTTTCAGAATGAAAAGAAAGATGATCTATAATGGAACAATCACTCTGAACAGCAGAGTTCTCATCAGCAATTTTTAAAAATGGAGCAATATCTTTAAATGGTTGAGGGAAAATCAATTTAAGTCTCTAACTTTATAACCAGACA
This sequence comes from Globicephala melas, assembly GCF_963455315.2. Lineage (NCBI taxonomy): Eukaryota > Metazoa > Chordata > Mammalia > Artiodactyla > Delphinidae > Globicephala > Globicephala melas. The sequence goes on from NC_083320.1 coordinate 92,134,737, forward strand.
AATAATCCTGAGTCAATATAGTTTTAGACATACAAATACTAGAAAAAAAATTAAACTATTAAAGAGTACACTTCAGAAAGAAAAAAAAGTGAAAATAAAGAGGATATGTAGGATATAAATAATAATGAGCACAAAATATTGATGAGAGTGCATTAGTAAATTTAAAATATAATTAAACATTAGCTATAACATAATTCTTTTTTATGCTTCAAAATCGTTAAAACCGTCCTTTACCAAATGCCAAACATAGGAAAGAAATGTTCAACATCACTAATTAGGAAAACGAAAATTAAAACCACATTAACATACCATTTTATATTTCCCAGACTGAAAAGAAATTGTATCTGATATTATAGTCTTATAAAAAAGAACTCACATACTGCTAGTGATAGCGTCCACTGGTACAATGTTTTTGGAAAACTAGCATTATCCAGGAAATTCAACGATGCATCATCCCTTTATCCCTGCAATTCCACCTCTAGCTATCTTATATTATTTGCCTTACCTTTCTTTAGCATATTAGAGAAACCTTTCAAAGGTACTCAAGGAGAAAAATATACAACAATCCTCACTGTATCATTGTTTTTAATAGCAAAATATGGAAACAACCTAAATGGCCAGTCAGAAGAGAATGGATAAATGATCTTTAGTGTACTTATACAATACAGCATTAAACAGTTGTGAAAATTGATGAACGAAAATTACATTTATCAACATCGATAAATCTCCAAATACGTAAGGTTGAGTAAAAGCAAGTTGCTGAATGATATACAAAGCATGAAAACATTCATGTAAAGTTTAAAAACATCAAACAGTACAATATTTTTCTATAAATGCATATATACGCAATAGTACCAAAATACCTATTGGAATTATAAACACCAAATAAAGGCTAGTGCTTAACTCAGCAGAGGGGCGAAGAAGAATGGGTTTGAAACAACATAAGAGGCTTCCAGTGTATAAAAAAAATTTTTTTTAAAAAGAATATTAGAAAAACTTCTGACGCAAATACAGAAAATTACTAAGATTTGATAAAGCTGGGTGGTATATACACAAATGTTATATTATTCGCTTTACCTTTCTGTATTTCTCTAATATTCTGTAACAAAAAATACCTGAACTTTTTTTTTTCTAAAGACCATTCAGCTTATTTCAGTAGAGAATGAAATGCAATCTGGGAGGGTGTTTTAGTGTATTAGCCCTCCCAAGGGAGGACGCATCTGCAAAAGACGACTGGAGAACAAGGCTGCATTTATACTTATGAAACACTAATGGAAAAATAGCAGGCTCTCCAGCCCCAGAATAGTTTACTAGGGAGGCAGGGTGGGGACAGGGCTTCCCTATACTCTACAAATCTCTCCAGCAAGAAGATTTCCTGTTCTGCCCAGGGGCAGGTCTGACCATCGTTAGGTGAACCAAGCACAGCAGTCATCAACTTGAATAAACATTTAAGGGAAGACCATTTCAAGGCTCGGGGAAACACTGTGGATTTAGGATCCAGAAAGACTTGGGTTCAAATACTGTTCCCCAAATTATTTAGGTAGGTCCCTTACTCTTTCTTGAGGCTTCAGAATTCTCATTCTCAAAAGGAGGTTAACATTACTTCATTTACAGGGTATAGTGAGAAATAAATGAACTCACATATATACAGCATCCAGTAGGTACTCAACATGTCAGAATCTTAAGCTTCATTCAAGCAATTCTGATTTTAACAAAGACAAAATGCTTCAGAAACCAGAAGTATCATTTGTGGAAAACATGTGTTTTGTAATGAAGAACATACAAGTCTTCACAACCTAAGATATCAAACTACATATGTCTTTGAATAAAGTCACGTGACATTTCTTAGTATCAATCTCCTCACCTGGGAAATAGAAATAAAAAACAAAAGTATTGGGAGACTCAGAGACCCCACACATTAAACTGCTAGGCATAAAAAGGCACTCAGTCACACAATAAACAGTAGTTGCTGTTTAGTAGAAAAATTTCTGAAGCAAATAGGAAAAATTTTGCTATTGTTGTCAATGTTATCATTCTCTAAAACCAGAGGAGAGAGGGAAAGAGAAGAGGAGAAGAAATTGGGAATTTGTGATCACAGAGTAAGAATTTAATTATGAATTTTGAAACCACTAAAAATCCTGTTCAATCTAATGTCTCTCTGAACAAACTTTCAAGAGAATAAGGACATTTCATCCTCAACAAAACTTTGCATAACTAAAACCCCTACAGCTTTCTCCAAATGATTGGCAGACTTACTCCTTGGCAAAAATGAATAAAAATGATCTAATAAATGCTTAGGTCTTAAGTCTTCATTGCTCTCAACAAATACATTCAGAGGAGCATAATAAAATCTAAAATTAAGATTTTTTCAAATGAGAAACATACTTGAAAAAGTTATTAGAATTTATATTGTACACCTGAGTTAGCATCTGTCTTCTTATTACATGTTCTTTTGTTCATTTTCAAGTCTCAGGAACCATCCAAAACTGTAGGTTATATATCTTGGTTCTCAAAGTATGGTCTCTGCACTAGCAGCTCCTGGAAACCTGTTAGAAATGCTAATTCTAGGGCCTCATCCCAGGCCTACTGAATCAGAAACCACAGAGGTGCGTCCAGCAATCTGTGTTTCACAAGCCTTGCAGGTGATAGGGATACAGGCTACAGTTGAGAAGCCCTGGGTTACGTCATAGGAGATCCCAGTTTCCAGATCTCAAGAATAGCCCAGTGTTAGTTGTAGTGCCCTGACCACACCTGCCAGAGGCATGCTATGCAAAGAATTCGTACATTGGCCTGCAGCCTGAATTAGAAGACCTCTGAGATACCTTACATCCTTGATGCTTTAAATAATGGTCTCTGTACTTGCAGAAGGTTCTTCAAAGCATAGAGGAGGAGAGTCCACATGATGAACTTTTAGGTCCCTTCCACCCCAAAATTCCATGATAGACAACCCGGGATGGCATGGGAAGAACTTTTGAATGCACACTGCAATCTTAGCAAATGTCTTACTGTAAGAAGAGATGAATCAGGTGGAAATGGGCTCTGTGGTTTTAGGATTCCACATGTGTTGCTTCTAAGGTATTCACTCAAACTAAATAAAAGCCTGAAGTGGAGAAAGAACCTGCCAGTATCTGAAGTAAAAATCAAAGCCATAGACAAGAATCTCAAAAGCCAAAGATCTGCTGGCATGCCCTTGGACATGGTTTTGGAGGGTGGGACTTAGGTAGAGCTGTATGTGGGCAGTGACAGAGACCCTATCAAGTTCAAGGATTCTGAGCCCCTCTTGAGAATCAGCAGACAATCACATACATACATCTCTTACTCAGGCTTACTACGGAGAAATCTCTTAAAGGAACAATAATACACTGTATATGAAAAACGCACAGTTTACCATTTCAAAGTTAACAATAAATCCAGATATAAATTTACCTTTTTCCAAATTGGCCACTAAAGACTTTCTCTGAAAGGCATGGTGCCCCTCCCAGGAATACCCACCCCCTTTGCCTAGGAAACAAACATCCCAGATGGCCCAAAATATTGGCCCAAATATTTCCCCTCTCAGCCTATAGTCTCACTCAACAGAAAGAGGCTTCTTGACTCTAAGACTGCCTTGCAGACAGTTCTAAATGGAACTAAACTCAAACAGTCCTCAATATATATTCATCTCCGTCATGGAAGATCCACTCTCAGATTCTACTGGCCAAATCTGACTTTCTTATTCTGGGCTTATTCTTGGTTCTCCATGAGTGTATTAGCATACTGGCACCTTAGGCAGCCCCAGAGTATCTTTTAAACAGGGTAGCAGGCTTCCTTGCCAGAAGGTTTATTCCAAATCAAAATGATTTCATTTATCCACACTAACGTGTGTTCACGATACATCTTCATTCCCACCTTAAATTCAGCAATAAAAGTCTTCCGTGGCTGGGAGGGTGGGGGGAGTGTGGAGCACAGAGGGAAACTGTGTCAGACGAAAACTTTTCAAATGTGTCTCCTGGGGGCAGAACGAAGCTTCACATAAACTCTAAATAACCCATGTGCTTACGCATGGATCCAGTAGGATCTATCAAAATTGAAATCTCAACTTTTCGCCATTATTTTTATTACTGATATTTACTGCACATCAATAGAGTCCTAGGATAGAGAGCTGCTAGTAAATTCTAATGCTGTGCTAAAGGTAATATGGAAATTTGTGTATCATAAAACCCACACAGTGCTTCAACGCGTGACTGTCTTTTCCGAATACCAAGCTCGGGTCATATTCTCCCTGAATTCTACACCACAGCAGTAAAAAAGTTATATCCTAGTAGGGCAATTTTTAATGTATAATTAGAGTGATGTCTTTGCTGCTTGTACTCTGGATGAATTACCACGTAAGGTTAAAGTGGAATGACCAAGTGCTTTTTAATAAAACAAGGGCATCTATAAACAATTCTCATGTTGATTATTTAGCCTCAGCTTTGTAACTAAAGAAAATCAGGCAGGTACTGGGGTGTTGCTCCTGCTTCTTGCAATACATAAATTTTATTATCAAATCACCGTAGCAGAAAGTGTTTTCATTTCTGTATTGAACAAAATGATTGCCTTCCCTAGTTATGGTTCCTTTCCCACACGACACTAAGCATAAAAGAGAATCCTAAGAGTGGCTTTCAGACATTTGTCTCGGTACCTGGTGTCTCCTTGGTCACCATATTTAGATCCCTATCAGAAGAGGCAATGCCTTGGTAAGGCCACTTCTCCAAGCTCAGATTGCTATGGATGTGGCTAGCCATGGCAACAGGGGCCTCATGTTATCAGGAAGGCTTTCCACTCTCGATTCGACCCCTAGTGGTAAGCATACATCATGAATAAAAACAGAAAATCTCTAGTTGATCTCAGGAATCTAAGGAGTGTTCTCAGGGCCAAGATGAGGGTCAGTGACAGGAGACATCTGACCACCTCCTGTGCTCACCAGAGTGCCCTCCTCAGGCCACCCACCGTGACCAGTAATGGCAATGGTCCAAACACGCCTTCTGTGTATACAACATATCCTAGAGTTTTATAATGTCCCAAGAGATCAGTAGGAACTTCCCATTTAAGCTCCCCAATGTTCGGGAATAACTTTTGATGATACCTCTCTTCCTCAACATAGCTATAAAATATTACTTGCATTTTTAGCATAGTTATCTTCTTTAGCTATCTTCTTTAGCATGATAAATTCATGCTCACAGACCACCTAAATCTACTCTGGAAGAAACAGAAAAAGCACACCTTGCCTCTGTGTACTACCATACAGTTCCTTTCCTATACCAAAGTTCATAATAATTCCATTATGTAATGTCTTACCATCATGCCTTTCTGATTTTCTTTGTTTCTAATATGAAATCCCAGTAAGTAAAAAGAATTTGTATTTAAACAATGACTTTTTCTACCTGGCTCAATGATGCTTTTGTGATTTAAGGTTTTTATGGGGCAAGAAAAAAAATGAATCAGTATACAAAATCTTGTAAGACAGCTTATTTAAAATCTGCACACCTCTTTCTGCCATACTGTGAAATATGTTTCCCCAGAGGCTGCAAAGTGTAAAAGAAAAAACTCTTTCTCTTATCGTGGCTCCTAGTCCGCCCCTGGAGCAGAATTTAGGACCCAGGACAGGTCCTAAATTCTTGCACTACCTCTTGCACTAAGCATGAGAACTCCCACTATTACACCTTCGACTGAGCTCTTCATGTCTTCCAGAATCCCTCCTTCACAGCCACCCACCTATCCAACCACACACTCCTTTCTTCTCCTCCACGATGATGGGCCCAAGATCCCAAAGCTCAGAGGACTTGCCCTTTTCTGGTACTTCTCTAATTTGTAAAGAGAACTACAATCTGGTTTCCCCTCCCAGATCTACAATGTGTTCTTTTCACCCTCTGTCCTGGATCCTGTCTGAGGTTTGAATTGCTAACTATGTCTGTGTCCAAGTTCAAGTTATCTAGAAGCAGTGCTGAAATGGAGTTTGGGGTACAAGATAATTATGAGGTATCAACATCTGTGAAAGGAAGAAGGAGGAAGCAGAATTGGGACCAGGGAGAAGTCAAATTGCCCTTCAGACTTGACAAAGTCTCCAACCCACGTTGGAGTTGTGGAGAGAACATTGCTCTTAGGGTTGCACCACCTCCAACTCAGATTACTGGGCCCTTACACGTTTTCTAACTCAGGCAGCAGATGTGGGCTGCCCAAGTTGGGTGTAACCGCAGGCCAGCTGGCTCTCTGGAGCTGAGACAAACTGAAACAGCTGACAGTTTAAAGCTGTCTACTGACCACCCTTCCTGCAGCTAGTTGTTGCCTAAAGAAGGGCCCACCTTCACGCTGGTCTCAGCGCTCATCACCTGTTTGCACTCAGGTTCAATCTTGACCCTTCTCTGACAAACTATCTTTCACAAGTTTCCAACCCCCTTACTAGGTTCCAGCAGGAGGTGATTAGAGAGCAGGAGGAAAGGACAAGCCAGGGTACTTCTTGCCCTGTCTCTCTGTTTGGCCTCTCCTCCCTGGTTCCAGCTCCTGCTGAAAAATCCCACCCTCTGGAGATCCAGCATCCAATAGGCGGGCCAACCACAATCCCAGCCTCTACCAAGTGGCCCCAGCTCCTGGGCTTCGGCAACACCTCTCCCTCCCCTTGTTTCTCCAGACTCAGGAATGGCAGTCACTTCCTGGTTGCCACATTGTCCACTGTTTGGCTTCTTTGGCTCTTCCATCACCTATGTTACCAAACCCCTGTGTTAAATTCTCTCTGTTGGAAATATCAAGAATGATTTTTGTCTGCCTGACTGGACCCTAATACAACTTTCTCAGAAATAAAACCATATACAGAAGCCCTACACCTAAAAAAAAAGATAAAAGTCATGGACCTCTGGCCAAAGGGTGTGGGAAGCACTGTGCTCTCTGTCCCAGAAAGCCCTTGGGCCTCTCAGAGTAGAGTCTGCAATCCATGATGGATGATCCTTAATTACTACTTTACACACTGCCATCATGCAACTGGAGTAAACTAGAGCTCAGAAGGGACCCCTGCGCTCCTAGGAGAACAAGGAGTATCCCAGAACCACCCAACTACATGACAATACAGCAGATAAGCAGCCACCTCAAAACTGTCAGGGTGCCCTATTCTGGACACCTCCTCACCTGCCCAGTACAGAAAAACGGGCTTACTAACACATGTGCCTTTTTTTTTTTTTTTTCCCTGTACGCGGGCCTCTCACTGCTCCGGCCCCTCCCGCTGCGCAGCACAGGCTCCGGACGCGCAGGCGCAGCCGCCATGGCTCAGGGGCCCAGCCGCTCCGCGGCATGTGGGATCTTCCCGGACCGGGCACGAACCCGTATCCCCTGCATCGGCAGGCGGACTCTCAACCACTGCGCCACCAGGGAAGCCCCACATGTGCCTTTTATCTGCAAACCAGGGGATAAGTTACTGCACATGGATCATCTTTAGATATCAAAAATAACAGATACATGACTCCATTATAGCACTGTGTTTGCCATTGGTTCTTCATATATCTGTCTCTGCTACTGGAGTACGGCAATAATTCTGTCTTATCTATCAAAAGTCACCCATAAGGAAGCACATGGCATATTGTCAGTTCTCCTTAATTTTCCCTTGAGTGTTAAAATTTTTTATTTAATTTTTTTCCATTTTTATGGTTTACCTATGCAGTGGGATGGTTATGATGCAAGAGAAAAGAACAATGGGACATTCATGAATATGATTCCATTATGAGGAATAAGCATATTAACATAAGTATTATCAGAGATAACTTTAGACGAATCTAGAATTCCTCTTGGGAAATGTATGTAAGAAATGTAATATTTAAGCAGACTTGATAAAATTCTAACTTTCCCCCAACAGGCACCAGTAACTATAACAATGGGACATTGTCTGACTTCAAATGAATGACTACCCTTGACAATAGAGGTATAAACAGTGCTTTAACGCTGTTCAGGTATATGAAAGAAAAGAAAGCAATGTCTTAGTAGGAACCAAAGGAAAAAGCAAAAAGAAAGAAACCACTGGTATGAGTGAACAGTTACTTTGCTCAAATTCAAAATTACAATAACATTTTTTTGGAAAGGGAGACCATGCCAACAACTACCTGATTAGAGTTCATTATTCAGGGAGAAAAAGAACACTTACTGAACAATTATAGTACATGAAGGATTGTGTTTGATGCTCTCACATATATTTTCTTGTACAATCCCTAAAATAAACCTGTGAAATATCACCCCACTTCATGGAGAAAGAAACAGAGACCTGTCAAGATGAAATTACTTGGCCAAAGTCAAGTAGTGAAGTGATGGGATCAAAGCCAAACAATCTGATGTCAAATCCCCATATTTCTCCATCCCCACTGTCCTGGGATTTGGGTGAAATTATTGCTCCCTTAGTGAAAACATTTTGTTTATTATTCTCAGAAATATTTTCCCAAAGAAAAGAGAAATCTACTCTGCACTCTGCTTTCAAATATCAATTTTAGGAACAAAGCTCACCTTTTATTCTCCTAATGATCCAGAGGCAGAAACTGGGGGTTGCATTTACGGCATTTTTTTCCCTGAAATCACTTCCCTAAATAATTGTTCTCATTATTGCTTTCTTGCTAAGATAATATCTGTTAAATGCATGCCTATTTATGAACTGGTATTCATCCGCTTATTAGAATTAACCTATCTTTGACCCTCATAATGGGGCCAGATTAACATAGTTGAGATTAATGAGTCAATTATTTTTGGACAAGGTACAAGGAAT